>NW_022681455.1:84648694-84744334 GCF_009764315.1 Trachypithecus francoisi | reverse complement strand
AGAGGGATTGCATTGGGAGTTATACCTGATATAAATGATGAATTAATGAGTGCTGACGAGTTGATGGGTGCAGCACACCAACATGGCACAAGTATACATATGTAACAAACCCGCACATTATGCACATGTACCCTTGTACTTAAAGTATATACATAAAAAAGAACCTGCAAATATTAAGCTGAAAAAAAAAAAAAGAAAAAAAAAGAAAGGAAAGCAGTGGTCCTATTGGATGGAACATGGGTGGCTGAAATCCTGGGAAGAGCAGCAGGACACACCAGGGGCTGGTGGCTGGGTAATGCTCACCACAGCTGGAGGAGCCTGGGTGGGTTACTTGCTGTGGTTGGCAGATACATCTGCTGCTGCTGCTGCTGCTGCTGCTGCTGCTGCAGGAGGAGGAGAAGAGTTCCTGTTCCTGGAAGTGCTGGAATAGGCCTTAGCTGGATCCCAGCCTGTGGTTCTGTCTTTTTTTCCTCTGGCTGCTTGGGATCCTCTCCATTTTACACTGAGTTTGCAGCCCTTGGCAATCAACTTATTAAAGGATTTCTCAGCAGCCACTTCTGCAGCCTGCCCTGTGGAAACCTGGATGAAAGCTCTCTACTGTCTGGTCTGCACAATAGTGATCATTCAGATCTTCAAATAACTAGAAATGATTATTTAGATCTGTCTCAGTAATGGCATCACCCAGATCACCAACATAGAGTGTGGTGATAACCTTGTCTTCTGGTGGATCCAGACAAGGCTTGGTAAAGTCTGCTTTAGAAGCTTATCTGCTCCAGGGTCATTGATTCTATATTATTGAATTCAGACTTTAATATTCTTATCAGCAAGGGGATCATCTGGATCTGTGGGCTTCTCATGTCTGTATGGACCCTCCTCTTCTCCCTCACACTCTCCTCCGACCCAGAAGGAAGAAATGTGCTTATTCCTTTGGTAGTAGGGTGTGGTGTGCACCAGTTTGAGTAGCATGTCACTGGTGTATGTGACTCTCCCTAGCAGGCCAACTGACCGTGTTCCATCAGAGTCCAAAATCGCTCTGTCTATATTCTACATGTAGTCCTCTTAGTTGATGTCTGACTTTGGCAAGTCATCTTTTAAAGACAATTCTGTATCATGAATCTGAATGGACAGGCCATAGTCTAGGACTAAGATATTCATTTTTCAATGTCCTGCAGGCTTGGTACACTTTAGTCTTCTTGAAATGCATGTAGGTCCCAGGATACCAGCAAAACCTGTGAATAGCCTAGAATAGATTTTCAATTTTTTTCCTATACTTTTCTTCATCATTGATACATGGGTTTTCTCTAAGATGTGTCTGGCAGAGAATGGAGAAGTTTGCATCCTCCTAACTTTGCCTATTTTAGTTATTGGAATCGGGATATGCCCCCATCCTTAGAGGGTCTAGAGGCAGTGGTAGCTTTTTGGATGGGAGAGAGGACCACCACCATTGTGTCAGCCCAGTGTTTCTTTCTGCCCCTGATTCTTGAGATCTTGAGGTCATGGGCAATTTCCTTTGAGAGTATGTGATTCCTCTTTCTTGACTCGAGGTGAAACTTTCTTCTAAAGAATCTCCATTCTTGTAGGAAACTCTGGATTTCCTGGTCTCTCCAAGGACTGACCTACAAGGGACAGAGAAATGTGAATGCACCTTGAAACTACTCACAGTGTACATTTGAGTGGTTATCAGAGACCCTCCCTTTATGCCGCCAAGGCCTAAGCATGACCTTATGTCTTTTGGCAGGAGGGTGATAAAACCTTAAATAACAAGTTTGAAAATGAGGATCATTGAGAGAAGTAGTAATCCTTAAACTCATGGACATGTCAGGAAGCATCTATGTGTCTGGATATATATCATGCTTACTAATGGATAAAGACACCTGAAGAGTGAATGAACAAAAGAATTTTCAGGCTTAATATTCCTTCCCTGGAAGGGTTCTTCCTTTGTTTCAGGCTTAGTGATCTGCCTTGAGGAGGGGCCTTGGGTCACCTTCTGATCACCAGGACTTGCTTGCAAGAGCTCCATGTATAACAGGCCATAGACCCATCATCTCTGGAGCCACTCCTGTTGCCCAGAATAAAAACTCATGGCTGCCAAAAATGCCTGTGGTTAGAACAGAAAGATAGGAGGTTGGTGGGGGAAGAGAGCTAAATCAAAAATTAAACAAAAGGGTATTCTAACGTGAGATAATCTCTTCATCATGCCTTTCCTAAAAGTTGATTAAATATGGGTAATGACAGTACTGAAAATAATAATCTAAAATTCTAACTACCAAAAGTTGAGCTACAATATTTGTGTCACTGTAAAGTAATAGAGAATTTATCTCAGTCCAAAATTGATAACAAAGAATTTCAAAATCAGTTTAGAGCTTTACCTTCTATGTATGTGAAACAACAAGGTCCAGACTCCCTCCAGCATCACACAAATAGAGAGCCAGATCCACTGTGTGACCCAAATGTGTCCAGACGCTAGAAAGTATCTGACAGGAGCACAGGACAGTGGCCTGGAAGCTGAATCCAAGGGAGGGGACCCCCTGGCTGCCCCAGCTCAGAGCCTGCAGAGAGCATCAGGAAGCAATGCAGGGAGGGAGGATCCTGATAGAGCACAGAAATCCCTGAGTTAAGGAAACAGGATTGAGGATATAAGGAGAAAGGCGGCTGGAAGACACAGGGCTGTCTACCAGAGAGTAGGAGGGAGTGGCTGAACTAGAGGTAAGGCTGGAGAGTAGAAGATGGAGGGTCATTGAATCATTGGCAGATACAAGAGTAATCACCAATTAAACAAATTTATCTCAGTGTAAAAGGGAAAAGGGACCCTGCCTTTTTCTTTGAGAGCATTTTTAAAAGAAAACTTGTCCTTATGAGTTTCTTCTCTGTCCCTTTGTGATATATGGAAGTATCTTCAAGTGAACCTCTTAACAGCTTTCAACAACTTCCTCAAGGGCCTGGGAGCCATCTCTCTGAAATGGAGTCATTAAGGGAGAGAGTTCCCATGAGAGGGTAGGAGCCCAACTTCTGCCAGTGCCTGGCTCTAACTTACTAACCTACTCCTTCCAGAAACTATAAGACACGGATCTTTTCTTGTCATAAGTCTGATTAGCGAACACAGTGGGTACCGTTGAAGGACATGTAAAAACAGAGCTGTCAAGTCCCTTCCTTGAGGACTGGTTACTGTTTACCTCGGGAACATGCATGCACTGGTTGTAACTGCCTGGCTAAGCACGAGAGTGAGATTTCCTTCTTTCTTGCAATGTGCTAAGTTATTGTCTATTTTGTGCATCACAATGCGGTTTAATGATTCTTCAATGAAACTGTTTTCTTTCTCTTCTGTCTCTCTAGAGAGATTTCCTGGGTTTGCAGGAGACTTTGTTGTTAATCATATTCCCCACCACAGATGGTGACATCACTGTGCTAGAGAGGAGCCCAAGACCTGAGTGACAGCATCTCTCCCTGCTGCCGCAGCCAAGGTCCCAGTGCCCAAGACGGGATGCCACCACCTGGAGTAGGGTCTCAGATGGGGACTAATATCAGTAACTTGATGTTTCTACTTGGATAATGGGCAAATTAGAGATATCTCAGTTTAATCCATTCACAACCAAGCATTTCAGCTCTGGGGAAGACAGACTAGACATACACGTCTCTATTCTTCCCAATATGTACAACTAAAATCCCTGGACATTATACGTAAAACAAAATGGAGAAAGTTCTAGAAGGTGGAAGAAAGCAAGCATACTGTTCATGAACCGAAGAAAGATGTGATAACAGAGTGGGGTGAAACATGGGTTTCTTTGCCCATATATTGTAGTCTTGGAGCTGAAGAAACTGGCAACTCAGATACACCAATGGGCAAAGGCAAAAAAATAAAACCAGAAAACTTCTATCCAGGGACTGCCCTACTACAGCCAAAACCACTGAAAAACCATGCCTATCTGCCGATATATGCCACCAAAAGTCAAACGAGAAGCTAGAGTTTCACCTATGCCAGGATGAAATGCAGACAGCACCATAGGCTTTCTTTCCCTTTTGTGTTTTATAAATTGTATTTGATGCTTTAAGGAAAACGGTAAGATTTTCAACTATGATAATTTCTGTATAAAGTGTTCTTGATCACACACTACAAATACTATTATGTAGTTATTGAGCTTTAGGCACCTCACTAGAACCCTGAGCTCAGAACGTAGCCTGATGAGCCACAATGTCACATTTTAAGTACACATTGCATGCTTCATAGCATATTTGCTGAGTTATGCAATTATAATCTCAGTCTAATTTAAGCATATTTCTGTTCATCTCTAAAACTACTTTGTGCTATTTGTAGTCACTCTTCATTCTCTTCCAGCCCTAGATTACCATTGGTTTATACTCTATCTCTAGAGATTTGCCTTTTCTGGACATGTCTTATGATTGGGATTCTACAGTATTCAGTCTTCTGCTTCTGCTTTCTTCTTAGCCTTTTGATAAGTTTACTCTATCTCTAGAGATTTGTCTTTTCTGGACATGTCTTATGATTGGGATTCTACAGTATGGGGTCTTCTGCTTCTGCTTTCTTCTTAGCCTTTTGATAAGTTTACTCCTCTTGTACCACGTGTCATTATGTGCCTCAATTTTGCTTGCTGAATATATTTCATTATAAAAACATATATTATATATATATGTTTTTTATTTTACTTTTAAGTTCTGGGATACATGTACAGGACGTGCAGGTTTGTTACATAGGTATACATGTGCCATGGTGGTTTGCTGCACCTATCAACCCATCTTCTAGGTTTTAAGGCCTGTATGCATTAGGTATTTATTCTAATGCTCTCCCGCTTCTTGCCCCCAACCCACTGACAGGCCCTGGTGTATGATGTTCCCCTCCCTATGTCCATGTGTTCTCTGCTCAACTCCCATTTATGTGTGAGAACATATGGTGTTTGATTTTCTGTTCCTGTGTTAGTTTGCTGAGGATGATGGTTTCCAGCTTCATCCATGTCCCTGCAAAGAACATGAACTCATTCTTTTTTTATGGCTGCATAGGATTCCATGGTGTATTGTGTTTCCTTATTCTCACTGGTTGATATTTGGGTTGTTTACCCATTTAGCTATCACAAATAGCGCTGCAGGGAGCCTTTGTGTACACATAGGTTTTCATATCTTTTAGTTATATAACTGATAGTGTCAGATGAATAGTTTGCAAATATTTTCTCCCACTCAACAAGTCGTCTCATCACCGTTGATTGTTTCCTTTGCTGTGCAGAAGCTCTGTAGTTCAATATGGACCCACTTTTCTAGTGTTTGTTTGTTGCTTGTGATTTTGTGATCTTAGCTATAAAATCTCTGGCTAGATCAGTGTACAGGAGGGTTTTTCTTATGTTTTATTCTCACAGAGTTATAGTTATGGGTCTTATGTTTCAATCTTTTATTTTGAGGTGATTTTTATATATATAGAGTGAGAGATAGGAGTCTAGTTTCAAATGAATTGAATAGCTTATGCATATAGCTAACGAGTTTTTTCAGTACCATTTATTGAAGAGAGTATCCTCCCAATGTATGTTGTTAGTGCCATTGCTGAAAGTCAGTTACCTGTAAATTGTTTTTTTTTTTTTTTTTCTGAATTCTGTATTTTGTTCTATTGGTCCCTGTGTTCTTTTTTATACAAACATTACGCTTTTGGGGTTGCTCTGACCTCTCTAACCTTGTATTATATTTTGAAGTTAGGTGGTACAATGTCCTCAGCTTTGTTCTTTTGCTCAGGATTGCTTTAGCTATTCAGGCTCTTTTTTGGTTCCATACACATTTTAGACTTTTTTTTTTCTGTGAAAAAAGTTGGTGTTTTGATAGTGATAGCATTGAATGTGTAGATTGCTTTGGTTATTTTAACAATATTAATTCTTCTAATCTATGAGAATGGAATGTCCTTTCATTTGTTTATGTACTCTTCAATTTCTTACATCAGTGTTTTTTAGTTCTCTTTGTAGAGGTCGTTCACCACCATAGTTAAATTTGTTACTATGTACTTTAATATTTTGTAGCTATTGTAAATGAGATGGCTTCCTTGACTTCTGTTTCAGCTACTTCCTCATTATATAGAAATGCTCCTGATTCCTGTATGTTGATTTTGTATCCTGCAACTTTGCTTAACTTATTTACCAGATCTAATAGTGTTTTTGGTGGCATCTTTAGGTTCATCTAAATATAAGATCATGTCATTTGCACAAAGCAACAATTAAACTTTTGCTTTTCCAGTTTGGATGCCTTTTATTTTTTTCTCTTTCCTGATTACATTGGCTAGGACTTCAAGTACATGTTGAAAAGAAATAGTGAAAATGAACATCCTTGTCCAGTTCCAGTCCCTAGCAGAAAAGTTTTAAGCTTTTCCTTATTTAGTATAATGTTACCTGTGGATTTGTCATATACAGCCTTTATTAAGTTGAGGTATGTTCCTTTAGGACTAGTTTGTTGAGAATTTCTATCATGAAGGCCGGGCGCGGTGGCTCAAGCCTGTAATCCCAGCACTTTGGGAGGCCGAGACGGGTGGATCACGAGGTCAGGAGATCGAGACCATCCTGGCTAACACGGTGAAACCCCGTCTCTACTAAAAAAAATACAAAAAACTAGCCGGGCGAAGTGGCGGGCGCCTGTAGTCCCAGCTACTCTGGAGGCTGAGGCAGGAGAATGGCGTAAATCCGGGAGGCGGAGCTTGCAGTGAGCTGAGATCCGGCCACTGCACTCCAGCCCGGGTGACAGAGCAAGACTCCGTCTCAAAAAAAAAAAAAAAAAAAAAGAATTTCTATCATGAAAAGATGTTAAATTTTGTCAAATGCTTTTTTTGCATCTATTGAGATGATTGTATGTTTTTTTTTGTATTTCATTCTGTTGATGTGATGTATTGTGTTTATGGATTTGTGTGTGAAAATCCATCCTTCCATCCCTGGGAAAAATCCTACTTGATTGTGGCATGTTATATTTTTGATGTGCTGTTGCCTTCAGTTTGCTAGTATTTTGTTGAAGAGTTTGCCATCTTTATTCATCATATTAACTGGTAGCTTTCTATTTTTGTTGTATCCTTGAATTGTTTTCATATCAGGGTAATGCTTGCTTCACAGGATGAGTTACAAAGAATTCCCTCCTCTTCTATTTTTTGAATACTTTGAAAAAAATTGATATTAGTTATTCTTTATAAGTTTAGTAAAATTCAGCTGTCAAGTTATCAAGTCCTGAGCTTTTATTTGTTGAGAGACATTGTATTCCTATATCAATCTCATTACTCATTAATGGTTTGTTTGGGTCTTCTATTTCTCCCTGATTCAATAGTGATAGTTTGTGTGTGTCCAGGAATTTACATATTTTTTTCTATTTTTTTCCAGTTTGCTATCATATAGTTGTTCTTAGGAGTCTCTGATGGTCTTTCATCCTTTTTTCTGCAATTTCAGTTGAAATGCCTGCTTTTTCATTTCTGATTTTGCTTATTTGGGTCTTCTCTCTATTTTTTTTTTTTTGTCTAGCTAGTGGTTTATGAATGTTGTTTATCTTTTCAAAAAAAGGTTTATTTCATTGGCCCTTTGGATATTTTTAAGTTTCTATTTTGTTTTCTCCTCCTCCTCTTCCTCCTCCTCCTCCTTCTTCTTCTTTCTCTTCTCTTCTCTTCTCTTCTTTCTCTTCTCCTCTCCTCTCCTCTCCTCTCCTTTCTTTTCTCTTCTCTTCTCTTTTCTTCTCTTCTCTTCTCTTCTCCCTTCTTCTTCTTATTCCTCTTCGATGGACTTCCGCTGTTTTGCCCAGGCTAGATTGCAGTGGCACGATCTCGGCTCACAGCAGTCTCTGCCTCCCAGGTCCAAGTGATTCTCCCGCCTCAGTCCCCAAATAGCAGGGACTATAGGTGTGCTCCACCAAGCCCTGCTAATTTTTGTGTTTTTTAGTAGAGACAAGGTTTCACCATGTTGGCCAGGCTGGTGATCCACCTGCCTTAGCCTCCCAAAGTGCTGGAATTACAGGTGGGAGCCACTGCCCCGGCGTGATTTTTACAGGCACGAACCATTGTGCCTGGTATGATTTTAAAAATTTCTTATGCTTATGTTGGGCTAAGTTTGTTCTTGCTTTTCTGGTTTCTTGAGGTGTATCATTAGGTTGTTTACTGTAAATATTTCTACTTTTTCAAAGTAGGCATTTACTGCTGTAAACTTCCCTCAGCACTGCTTTAGCTGCATTTCATAGTTTCCAATATACTGTGTTTTCATTTTCATTTTTAAAATATTTGTCTGGATTTCTTTCTTGACCCAGTGGTTGTTCAGGAGCATGTCATTTAATTTTCATGTATTTGTACAGTTTTCAGAGTTCCTTTTGCTATTGATTTTTGGCTTTATTTCACTGTATTATGAGAAAATACTTGATATTATTTGAATTTTTAAACATTTGTTAAGATTCATTTTTTTGGCCTAACACAAGGTCTGTCCTGAAGACTGTTCCATGTGCTTCTGAGAAGAATGTATATTTTGCAGTCATTGGATAAGTGTTCTGCAGATGTCTGTTAGGTTCCTTTGGTCTAAAGCAGTGGTGCTTAACCTTTTTGGCACCAGGGACTGGTTTTGTGGAAGAGACAATTGTTCCTTGGACTAGGGGAGGGCGATGATTTCAGGATAATTTAAGTGCATTTCATTTATCTTAGATTCTCATAAGGAGCGTACAGCCTGGATCGCTGGCATGTGCAGTTCACAGTAGGGTTTGAGCTCCTATGAGAATCTAATGCTGCTGCTGATCTGACAGGAGGTGGAGCTCAGCTTCCCTGGCTCACCTGCCACTCACCTCTTGCTGAGTGTCCTGGTTCCTAACAAGCCATGGTCTGTGACCCGACGGTTGGGGACCCCTGGTCTAAAGTACAGTTTAAATCTGATGTTTCTTTGTTGATTTTCTGTCTAGGTAATCTGCCAGGGTTTGTCTAGTAGTGATGAATTTCTTCAGTTTTTGCTTGTCTGGGAAAGTCTTTATTTCTCCTTCATTATGAAGTATAACCTTGCTTAGGCTGTGTTTGCTAGTTGAGGCTGTGGTGAGGTTTTGGTAGGAATGGAACACCAGACAGGCCAGTGCTTCAGCGCCCGTGGTGGCAGTGGCAGCTGTAAAGGGTTGAGCGTGTCTGTCCCTAGGCTCCTGGCAGTGTGTGTGGGCACTGGTGCCAGTGTGCCTAGGTCCATTGATTCTTAGGCCTTCAGGAGGCTTGCTCTGGTGTCAGTAGTAACAGCAGTGGGCTAGGAAATGGAGCAAGTCCTCAGGCCTCTGAGCAGTGTGTACTATGAGGATTAGGGGAGTAGTGGGGCTGAGGCAACCTCAGGCTTCCAGGCAGCACTCACAGTGTTTGTGGTGGCTGCAATGGGCTGAGCCATCCATCCCTAGGGCCTTAGGTGACACATGGGTGTGGGTGCTGGTGGTTGTCTGGGTGGGCCCATCCTTAGGACCCCAAGTACCCAGATGACAGCAGTGGTGGATGGCATGGGGAAATTCCTAGGCCTCTAGGTAGCATGCTTGAGTGCTGGCTGCACATTTTCTTGGCCTGTTTTTAGGCCCCTGGTGGACTCATGCCAGAGGCTACCACCTGTGCAGTGCTGTCCCCAGGCCCACAAGTGGCATACTTGACCACTTGTGGGAGTGTGGCAGGTGAGGTGGGCCTGTTCTCAAGTCCTCCCAGTGATGCTCATGAGCATAGGCTGTGGGCAGGGCAGGGGATGTCCCAGGCCTCTGGAGCTCATGCTAGGGCACCAGTGGTGGCAGGCCTTCTGGAGTTGTTATTAGGCCCCTTGGAGATGGGTGCACCAAAATCTCAGAAATCACCACTAAAGAACTGATTCATGTACAAATAAATAAATAAATAAATATATTCACTTATACTGTCTTATAATTATGTAATTAGTTTTGCTAGTGTGTGCTTTGTCTTTCTTATGCATTCCAATTATTGTCTGCATTTACTTGCTTTCAGCCTGAAGAACTTATTTTAGCATTTTTTCATAAGGTCAGTTGGCTAGCAACAAAATTGTATCAGTTTTTATTGACATAAAATGTTTTTATTTAACCTTCATTTTTAATGGCTGGCTTTTGTGGGCATAGGGTTCTTATTAGACAGACTTTTTTTGTGAGCATTGGACAAAATAATTTATAGGAAGCAATTGAAAAGCTTCAAAGGCTGGGCACGGGTGACTCACGCCTGTAATCCCAGCAGTTTGGGAGGCTGAGGCGGGTGGATCCTGAGGTCAGGAGACAGAGACCATCCTGGTTAACACGGTGAAACCCTGTCTCTACTAAAAATACAAAAAATTAGCCGGGTGTGGTGATGGGCACCTGTAATCCCAGCTACTCAGGAGGCTGAGGCAGGAGAATGGCATGAACCCAGGAGGCGGAGCTTGCAGTGAGCAGAGATCCGGCCACTGCACTCCAGCCTGGGCCACAGAGCGAAACTCCATCTAAAAAAAAAAAAGAAAGGCTTCAAAGAAGGAAAATAAATCAGGACCTAAGGACACTGACTGGATTGAGCTTCAAGGTCATAGTGATGGCAGCTGGATTTAAGCTGACAGGGAGAATTGTCACTGAAGACAGTAGAAGTCTGGGGCTCAAGCTGTCCTGACTGCAGCTGAATGGAGAGTTTGTATTTTATTTTATTTTATTTTTTGAGACAGAATCTTGCTCTGTTGCCCAGGCTAGAGTGCAGTGGCCTGATCTGGGCTCACTGCAACCTCCTCCTCCTGAGTTCAAGTGATTCTCCTGCTTCAGCCTCCCGAGTTGCTGGGATTACAGGCGCCGCCACCCCTCCTGACTAATCTTTGTATTTTTAGTTAGCGATGGGGTTTTGCCATATTGGCCAGGCTGGTCTCCAGCTACCGACCTGAAGTGATCTGCCCACCTCAGCCTCCCAAAGTGCTGGGATTGTAGACATGAGCCACTGTGCATGGCCTGCAGAGTTTATTTGTTACAGCCTCAGATATGGCACATGAGAGGTATACCAGTGTGAACTCAAACATATTCAGATCTGGTGCCTTGGGGGAAAATCCATAGATTCAGTGGGTGAGTAGTCACCACTTCAGTATCAGATGATGTTTGATTAAGAAAGTGTACTCCAAATGCAATCATGATCAAGGTTAAAGTTAAAGTTAGCACTAGTTTTAAGAAAGGTGTCGTTGGTGGTGTCTCAGAAGCAGATAACGGTAGTCAGTTGCTAAGGATGTGTTAATCATTTTATTATACATGCTCTAATGCAGACTGTGTAGTTAAACATCCCTGTAAGGAGAAACAACTTCACTGTAAGTGCTATGTAAGCCTGGTGCAGGGGGCATTTTCTTCATTCCCCAAAAAAAGTTTTACATAGACTACCTGTAATATTGAAACTTAAGGACCACTGGGGACCATGTGTGAAGGCCCCCAGAAATCCCTTGAGTTAGCAAGGATATGTTTGGTAAAGCAACACAGAAATTAATCAAAGTTTGAATCTATAGTTATTGTTTAACTTCTACTTTTTTGGCAATAACAGACCAGACAACACTCCTGGGCAAAATTACCTAAGAAAACAAGCTTGCACATGTTAAAGTTTGAAACCCATCTGTCCTACATTGATGTTTTCCAGGAATTAAATATGTTCAGTTTTCCCTTTGGTTGCTCCACTTTCCATTTATCTCAAGACCAGGGCTGTCCTGCTTCTACAGGTGACATGACAGTTATGGGCCTGGAGGGAGATTAGCTGACAGCATCCCTTCTTTATAAGCAAGTCTCAGGGACCACCATTCACACACACAGACTCACTCCAGGACTCTGCTGGGCAAATAGATGTTTCTCAGCTCCAGTAAAAGTGAGTAATCAAGACTCCCATGGGTAGTGGGAGGAGGATTTTCTCAGTGATGTAGATAACTCTCTCATAATTTTGTTCTTGTGTCTCACTGAATTATAACTAATAAGTATTTCCAGGTAGAAATATAAATTTTAATATTATGAGCACATAATTTATAGATGTTTGAAAGGATATGTGTAATTTTGTAATAGTGTGTTTCAATTGAAATTTTACTTGACTATTTCTCATTATAAATTAGTACAACAATACATTATTTTTATGGATTTATAGGAAGTTTTATCTTTTAAGGCACAATAATCTGAACTAACTCAGAATTATTTAATTATGCTCTTTTTTTTTGGTTGAAGGTACTTAGTATATTTCCAATAATATAACTATTTAGATAAGGATGTTATAAAGTAATGATTTGCAAACTTGAATGAAACAGCATTCACTTTTTATTTTAAAAATCCTCTAAATTCACTATCCCTACTTTTTTCCCTTATGGTTTCAAATTATAGTTAACTCAATAAAACATGTATTCACAAAAAGTGACAAGTAAGTTTCAAGTTGGCTGTTGAAATTTACAAGTTAACATTATCTGAGTTCAATAAGGTTAGTGCCTTCTAGTGTTTGTGTGTCTTTAAAATGGAAAACAGAGGATACAATCAGGACACTCAAAAACAAAAGGAATAAAATTATAATGACAGAAATTGTCAGTTATCTGTGGCTCACGAGGGCATTGAAACCTCGAAATACTTGATCAGTATAAAACTTCTCTGTACCTGCTCATTAAAGCAGTTTGAGTTTGTCTTAAATGTTTCTTGCATTTAGGTAGAGGAGAAAGGATGTCTTAGAGTTAGCTCGAAGATGGCCGAATAGGAACGGCTCCAGTCTCCAACTCCCAGCGCGAGCGACACAGAAGACCGGTGATTTCTGCATTTTCAACTGAGGTACTGGGGTCATCTCACTAGGGAGTGCCGGACAATCGGTGCTGGTAGGCTGCTGCAGCCTGACCAGCGAGAGCTGAAGCAGGGCGAGGCATCGCCTCACCTGGAAGCGCAAGGGGGAAGGGAATCCCTTTTCCTAGCCAGGGGAACTGAGACACACAACACCTGGAAAATTGGGTAATTCCCACCCCAATACTGCGCTTTAAGCAAACAGGCACACCAGGAGAATATATCCCACACATGGCCAGGAGGGTCCCAGGCCCACGGAGCCTCCCTCATTGCTAACACAGTAGTCTGGGGGATCTATCCGCAAGGCAGCAGCAAGGCTGGGGGAGGGGCGCCCGCCATTGCTGAGGCTTAAGTAGGTAAACAAAGCCACTGGGAAGCTCGAACTGGGTGGAGCTCACAGCAGCTCAAGGAAGCCTGCCTGTTTCTGTAGACTCTACCTCTGGGGACAGCCCACAGCTGAAGACCAACAGGGGAAGCAGCGGGGGCCTGTGCAGACACGAACGACTCTGTCTGACAGCTTTGGGGAGAGCCGTGGATCTCCCAACGCGAGGTTGAGATCTGAGAAGGGACAGACTGCCTGCTCAGGTGGGTCCCTGACCCCTGAGTAGCCTAGCTGGGAGACATCCCCCACTAGGGGCAGTCTGACACCCCACACCTCACAGGGTGGAGTACACCCCTGAGAGGAAGCTTCCAAAGGAAGAATCAGACAGGTACACTCGCTGTTCAGCAATATTCTATCTTCTGCAACCTCTGTTGCTGATACTCAGGCAAACAGGGTCTGGAGTGGACCTCGAGCAATCTCCAACAGACCTACAGCTGAGGGTCCTGACTGTGAGAAGGAAAACTATCAAACAGGAAGGACACCTATACCAAAACCCCATCAGTACGTCACCATCATCAAAGACCAGAGGCACATAAAACCACAAAGATGGGGAAAAAGCAGGGCAGAAAAGCTGGAAATTCAAAAAATAAGAGCTCATCTCCCCCTGCAGAGGAGTGCAGCCCATCGCCAGCAACGGATCAAAGCTGGTCAGAGAATGACTTTGATGAGATGAGAGAAGAAGGCTTCAGTCCATCAAACTTCTCAGAGCTAAAGGAGGAATTACGTACCCAGCGCAAAGAAACTAAAAATCTTGAAAAAAGAGTGGAAGAATTGACAGCTAGAATAATTAATGCAGAGAAGGTCATAAACGAAATGACAGAGATGAAAACCATGACACGAGAAATACGTGACAAATGCACAAGCTTCAGTAACCGACTCGATCAACTGGAAGAAAGAGTATCAGCGATTGAGGATCAAATGAATGAAATGAAGCGAGAAGAGAAACCAAAAGAAAAAAAAAGAAAAAGAAATGAACAAAGCCTGCAAGAAGTATGGGATTATGTAAAAAGACCAAATCTACGTCTGATTGGGGTGCCTGAAAGTGAGGGGGAAAATGGAACCAAGTTGGAAAACACTCTTCAGGATATCATCCAGGAGAACTTCCCCAACCTAGTAGGGCAGGCCAACATTCAAATTCAGGAAATACAGAGAACGCCACAAAGATACTCCTCCAGAAGAGCAACTCCAAGACACATCATTGTCAGATTCACCAAAGTTGAAATGAAGGAAAAAATCTTAAGGGGAGCCAGAGAGAAAGGTCGGTTACCCACAAAGGGAAGCCCATCAGACTAACAGCAGATCTCTCGGCAGAAACTCTACAAGCCAGAAGAGAGTGGGGGCCAATATTCAACGTTCTTAAAGAAAAGAATTTTAAACCCAGAATTTCATATCCAGCCAAACTAAGTTTCATCAGTGAAGGAGAAAGAAAATCCTTTACAGATAAGCAAATGCTTAGAGATTTTGTCACCACCAGGCCTGCCTTACAAGAGACCCTGAAGGAAGCCCTAAACATGGAAAGGAACAACCGGTACCAGCCATTGCAAAAACATGCCAAATTGTAAAGACCATCGAGGCTAGGAAGAAACTGCATCAACTAACGAGCAAAATAACCAGTTAATATCATAATGACAGGATCAAGTTCACACATAACAATATTAACCTTAAATGTCAATGGACTAAATCCTCCAATTAAAAGACACAGACTGGCAAACTGGATAAAGAGTCAAGACACATCAGTCTGCTGTATTCAGGAGACCCATCTCACATGCAGAGACATACATAGGCTCAAAATAAAGGGATGGAGGAAGATCTACCATGTAAATGGAGAACAAAAAAGAGCAGGGGTTGCAATCCTAGTCTCTGATAAAACAGACTTTAAACCATCAAAGATCAAAAGAGACAAAGAAGGACATTACATAATGGTAAAGGGATCAATTCAACAGGAAGAACTAACTATCCTAAATATATATGCACCCAATACAGGAGCACCCAGATTCATAAAGCAAGTTCTTAGAGACTTACAAAGAGACTTAGACTCCCATACAATAATAATGGGAGACTTCAACACTCCACTGTCAACATTAGATGGATCAACGAGACAGAAAGTTAACAAGGATATCCAGGAATTGAACTCATCTCTGCACCAAGCGGACCCAATAGACATCTATAGAACTCTCCACCCCAAATCAACAGAATATACATTCTTCTCAGCACCACATCGCACTTATTCCAAAATTGACCACATAATTGGAAGTAAAGCACTCCTCAGCAAATGTACAAGAACAGAAATTATAACAAACTGTCTCTCAGACCACAGTGCAATCAAACTAGAACTCAGGACTAAGAAACTCAATCAAAACCGCTCAACTACATGGAAACTGAACAACCTGTTCCTGAACGAAATGAAAGCAGAAATAAAGATGTTCTTTGAAACCAATGAGAACAAAGATACAACATACCAGAATCTCTGGGACACATTTAAAGCAGTGTGTAGAGGGAAATTTATAGCACTAAATGCCCACAAGAGAAAGCAGGAAACATCTAAAATTGACACTCTAACATCACAATTAAAAGAAAGGATGTCTTAGAGCATAAGTCTTGATTAATCTTGATCAGAGTTCCTGAGCACAGAGGATATGCCCTCTATTTCCTTCCTAATAAAATAATTGATGCAATTAATATGATTGTGAACTTCTCATTAATGTGTGGCACAGGGATTTGATGGTAAAAGATCTTAAAGTCTTTAGGAAAAGAAAGTGTTATATTTTAATCATAACTTTTTAGTTCTGGTAGTTAGAAAAACACACCGCACCAGCCAGGATTTTAAGGCTTCCAAAAATGTCTGGCACAGGATTTTTGATCAAACTCCTGTGGTGTGTTTCTGTCCACTACCTCTGCAGTGACATTTCTCATGCCTATGTGCTTCCTCAGTTGAGACAAGAATAAAATGTCTTCAGGTTATGAACATCCACAGTGAGCATTGTACTTCTAGATGCACCCTACTCTAAGTTAAATCGCTAAAGAATAGTAGACGCGTTTCAGTATTTTAGAGGTGTCTGGACCGTAACATTGTTCTCTTGCCATTTGTACATTTGTACATTTCACATGGAACTTATTTAGCTGTGAAAGGTAATTCTTTTTCCTGATGTTGCCAGCTGTGTTTCGCAGATTGCCAACTATTGCCGATGAATAAACAAACCCTCCTCCCCACCAACCCCAGGTCATCTGCAATTCCCATAATCACTTTATTGGCTTGATAACCAGACATATGTTTTACAATGCTGTTCATAGGATATGGTAAAATTGGGATAAGAAATATGATACTTTTTTGATTATTATAATAATAAAACACAGGTTATTTTGTAATATAGATTTATACTTAAATATAGAATGTAAAAAACTATTAAAATGACATAATTTATAAAGTAATACAACTCTAAATATTGGATATTATTATAAAGATTCAAAAATAGAGATTATCAAACTTCATTTTGTCCAAAATAACATATTAGCATTGGGTTTGTAAATGACTTCTATTATTACATTCCTTCTCTTTCTCAAACATCTGATCTAAGCCCTTAGACGTCATGAACAGTCTTTGATTCCTGGTCAATGGTGGTGTTTTCTCTCACATTTCCATGATTTTGCATATGCTTTGTGGCTTTCAATATTAAGAATGGACTAAGATAGAAGTCAGAAATATGATGATGAACTTGATCTGCATTGCTTGTCTTCTGAGAATTCTCAAGGGCTTCACCATCAGCCCAAGGACGACCTGGCTGCCATGTCTCATAGTGAGTGCTAAGATGTGCTTTCCAATTTATAAGTGTTTATCGTATCAGATAAGACCTAATTCTCCTTTACAATCAGATCAGACCAACCTCTTATATGTGACCTTTATGAGTTTTTCTTATATTGGGTTTCTTTCAGATCTGAACCATGTTTTCAGATCCATGGTTATTTTATGTTGGGGTTGCCAGATTCACCAGACAAAAATATGGAACACACAGTTAAGTTTAAAATATATAAAGACAACAAATAATTTTTAGTGTAATTATATTTCAATATTTGCATGTAATGTTTCTATGTAATAACTATATTATGTATGTAGACATATATGTCTTTACTTGAAATTCATATTTAACTGTCTTGTACTTTACTGTCAATCTCAGTACATGGGAGCCTTAGTCCTCCCCACTCCAGGCTCAGTATCAATGTCCTCTAGAGGCTCACTAGAGGAGGAGGTCACAGGATGATCTAGCAGATACACTCTTTTTTTCATTATGTGACAGTCGTTTGCAGAGTGGAACCATGAATTAGAGGCAGTGAGCTGAATATCCTTTTGAAAGAAAGAAAACAACAAAATTCCTATCTGTGTTACCTTTCCTAATATTTTTATAATGTCTTTTTGATATATGGCCTACAGTATATACAGAAGAGCAATGAAATTATTCAAATATAGTTATTAAATAATTTCATGTACAGCAGTTGTTCACGCCAACATATATTTTTACTTGGACTTGATTGTGAACTTCAGATGTGTTAACCACAGAGCCTTTAAGTCAGTCTCCTGGTGCTTCTCCTGAGTGCAAAATGACAACAGATTGCAACTGAGCTGAGGTTGCAGATGTTGAGAACTGTCGATAGTTTGGTTACGTCTGTTGAGATAAATATGTTCCTGTACTAGATTACTAATTAAGTATTTGAAGAAAGACTTAATAATTATTTGGTCAACTGCAGTTTCTTCTTTATAAATGTATATATATATGAGGTGATTTTAGAGCAATGTTCTATCTCAGCAGTGATTTTTGGACTATGAGTAAAGAACACCCTGTCACATGATCTGCATTGCCTTACATATTTATACTTATGGGCCAGTATAATTTTAAAATATTTTTTGCAAGTTTTAGAGTGGGAGTGAACGTTTATTTAAAAAGTTTTAGAGCAGGAACAAAAGACAGTAAAGTACACTTGGAAGAGGGCCAAGTGGGTGACTTAAGAGATCCAAGTGCTCCAGTATAGTTTTTTGTCACTGTTTTGAGACAGAGTCTCACTCTGTCACCTAGGCTGAAGTGAAGTGGTGTGATCTTGGCTCACTGCAAACTCCACCTCCCAGGTTCAAGCAATTCTCCTGCCTCAGTCTCCTGAGTATCTGAGATTACAGTCATGCACCACCATGCCTGGCTAATTTTTGTACTTTTAGTAGAAATGGGGTTTCACCATGTTGGCCAGGTTGGTCTCGAACTCCTGACCTCAGGTGATCCACCAGCCTCGGCCTCCCAAAGTGCTGGGATTACAGGAGTGAGCCACCGCGCCCGGCCTCCAGTATAGTTTTAAATGACCTTGAGAACATTTGAACACTCTTCCGTCTCAGAAAAAGAATAGAGTTAGTGTGTGGAATTGTCATTTTTTAACATTATGCAGCTGAATTGTTTTAATCTCAGAGTTAAATTAATTTGATAAAATAATGATGCCTGCATCCAGATTAAATAACATAACAATTTCTAAATCATTCAGTGAAATTTTACAAAAGATTCTGATAGTAGAATCTCTTGATTATGACATGAAGGGAATAATATTTACTGTTGAACAATGATGTATTTTTAAAGTGTTGTGAGGGCATTTCTGTATAAAGTGAAGTCTCAAGGAAAGGATTACCAAGTGAACATTTTGATTAGATCCCATGGAAGTCATAAAGTCAAGAAATGTATTGTTTGTCCTCTTGAAAATTGAAGGCAGTACTTTTGCAATTTCCTCCTGAAATAAAGAGATCTTACATAAGGGGTTTCTAGTAGGAAAAGGAAGCTGGGAGAGAGCCAGGACCATTTTGAGGATATACAGTTACTATAACCATGTACAATCCTAATTCCCACACCCTGTGAGTATCTTAGGTAATACAATAAAGGGGAATTAAGGTGCATTGAGGCCTATGAGCAGCTAACTATAATGAGAGATTTAATCCCCATTATCAGGTTAGGTACCATGCCAGGGTACTTAAACATGGAAGAGGGAGGAAGGAGAAAAAGTGTCAGAGCTATGTGAAATGAGATCAACTCAATAGAGCATTACTTTTTTTCAAAACTTTCTGGTGATTCTTTCTCCATTAGCATAAAATTTACTTCAGCTCACTTGTACAAACACTCATGATTTATTTCTATATGCAACTCACTAGTTCTGAGTGGTGAAACTTATGGAATGCAAAAGTAATGAAATGCTTTCTGAGGAGTAAGTCCCAGGTATTTAAAAAAAATTTTTTTTATTATACTTTATGTTCTAGAGTACATGTGCACAACGTGCAGGTTTGTTACACATGTATACATGTGCCATGTTGGTGTGCTGCACCCATTAACTCGTCATTTACATTAGGTATATCTCCTAATGCTCTCCCTCCCCCCTCCCCCCACCCGGCAAGTCCCAGGTATTATAGGAGTATAGATAATGTGCACCCTAGACAGCTGTGATTGTGGATGTGTTGGTATAAATACATCAGTTATATTTGATCAAGATAAATGGATGAAATTAAAATGATGTTGGCCATAATTTTGACTCTTGAATAAATAACATTGATGATGGAAGTTGAATCACTTTTTTCAGATATGTAAAATGTGTTTCCTCTTTCCCACTCAGATGAGTATGTTCCATTTACGTTACCATTTAAAAAATACCTTTTTGTTCCCAGCTGAAATAGTAGCCAACACCTTTCTCCTTTTTTTCTGCATCTTCACACTCCTGGATTGCGGACCTAAGCCCGCTGACCTGACCACTTGTCACTTGGCCTTCATCCACATGGTGTTGCTTTTCACTGTGGTGTTTTTGGTGTCTCCAGACCTGTTTGAGTCACTGAATTTTCATAATGACTTCAAGAGTCAGGCATTTTTCTACCTGAACAGGGTGATGAGGGGCCTCTGCTTCTGCACCACCTGCCTCCTGAGTGTGCTGCAGACCATCACTATCAGCCCAGCACCTCCTGGTTGGCTAGATTCAAACATAAATCCACAGATTACATCATCCATGTTTTTTCCTTCTTATGGTTTCTCAGTTTGTCCTGCAGTAGTACCCTGATCTTCTTCACTATGGCTTCTTCTAACATGACCCAGACCAATGTGCTAATTAGTAAATACTGCTCAGTTTCCTCTGAAAGGTACATCATCTGGAACCTGTTTATCATGCTGCCACTGCTTACAGATGTCTCCATTGTAGGAATCATGCTGCTGTCAAGTGCATACATGGCGACACTCCTGTCCAGGCATCAGAGGCAATCCCAGTACCTTCACAGAATGAACCTCTCTCCAAGACCTCCCCAGAGAAAAGGGCCACCCAGACCATCCCGCTGACAGTGAGTTTGTGGTTATGTACCGGGTGGACCTGAGTATCTCATCTTCCTCAGCCCTCTTATGGGCATATGATCCTGTTATCCTGGGTGTCCAAAGGCTTGTGGGCAATGTCTATGCCACTGTAAGCCCTTTGGTGCTAATCAGTTCGGAAAGGATAGCCAATATTCAGCGAAATATGCAACAGAAGTGTCATAGATTTTTAGCAAATTAATAACAAACATAATCCGCAGAAAAGTATGTTCTTGCCATCAGTTAAATTATTCAAGCAGCAGATTTTTTGATATTTGATTTAATGAAATTGTGCAGAATTCTACTTTTATTAAATCTAAATTCTTTTGAAACCAATGCTACCGAGAACTTGGTGGTTTCTTCAGTTCAGTATCCACCACTTTAGCCCCACGTGTTCATAAATTTCATATCTTTAATTCTGATTCCCTAAACTCGATAAAAGACAACTTGTCTATCTTCTTGAGATTTGCACTTAAGAAGATTTTATTGGTAATAAAATCTCTTAATTTTAAATTTACTTTTGAAAATAACTTAGTTTATTCTTGTTTATTAATGATATTTTAGCTAAGTATCCAATTATAGGTTGGACAGTAATTTCTCTTACCACTTTTTAATGTGTATTTCTCTGTTTTCTGGCTCTACAAAGGCTGCATAGATTGTGCTCTGACCTTTACAGGTTTTCTCTCTTTTCTCTCTCATAGCTTGTAAGTTATTTCCTTTTCTTTGGTATTATGAAGTTTGAGCATTATTCCCACTGAATATTTTTCTTTAACTATTTTTTCACAGTGCACCTCTGAATTTAAGGATTTAGATCTCATTTTTAATTTTAGAAATTCATAAATAATTTATTTTACTATTGTGGTTCATTATTTCTATGTATTCTGTTGGATAATTAAAATGTATTTTTTCCTTCTCATATTCTTCATATACCTATAATTATATCTGTATTTTTATACTTTGCTTTACTTTATTTGGTGATATTCATTCTGCTAAATATTTCAGTTTACTAATCTGCTCATCATGTCAGTCTAACTTAATATTTAACCCAAGTATTGTGTATTAAACATTTATTTTTTCAGTTTCTCATTGGCTCATTTCCAAATATGCTTGTTTAATTTGAAGTTTCTTGGTCTTTTGAAATCATTTTTGGGGGGCAGAGCGAGATGGCCGAATAGGAACAGCTCCAGTCTCCAACTCCCAGCACGAGCGACACAGAACACCGGTGATTTCTGCATTTTCAACTGAGTTACTGGGGTCATCTCACTAGGGAGTGCCAGACAATCGGTGCTGGTCAGCTCCTGCAGCCCGATCAGTGAGAGCTGAAGCAGGGCAAGGCATTGCCTCACCTGGGAAGTGCAAGGGGGAAGGGAATCCCTTTTCCTAGCCAGGGGAACTGAGACACACAACACCTGGAAAATCGGGTGACTCCCACCCCAATACTGTGCTTTAAGCAAATGGGCACACCAGGAGAATACATCCCACACGTGGCCGGGTGGGTCCCACGCCCATGGAGCCTCCCTCACTGCGCACAGCAGTCTGCGATCTAACCACAAGGCAGCAGTGAGGCTGGGGGAGGGGGCACCTGCCATTGCTGAGGCTTAAGTAGGTAAACAAAGCCACTGGGAAGCTCGAACTGGGTGGAGCTCACAGCAGCTCAAGGAAACCTGCCTGCCTCTGTAGACTCCACCTCTGGGGACAGGGCACAGCTAAACAACAACAACAACAAAAGCAGCAGGAACCTCTGCAGATGCAAACGACTCTGTCTGACAGCTTTGAAGAGAGCAGTGGATCTCCCCATACGGAGGTTGAGATCTGAGAACGGACAGACTGCCTGCTCAGGTGGGTCCTTGACCCCTGAGTAGCCTAGCTGGGAGACATCCCCCACTAGGGGCAGTCTGACACCCCACACCTCACAGGGTGGAGTACACCCCTGAGAGGAAGCTTCCAAAGGAAGAATCAGACAGGTACACTCGCTGTTCAGCAATATTCTATCTTCTGCAACCTCTGCTGCTGATACCCAGGCAAACAGAGTCTGGAGTGGACCTCAAGCAATCTCCAACAGACCTACAGCTGAGGGTCCTGACTGTGAGAAGGAAAACTATCAAACAGGAAGGACACCTATACCAAAACCCCATCAGTATGTCACCATCATCAAAGACCAGAGGCAAATAAAACCACAAAGATGGGGAAAAAGCAGGGCAGAAAAGCTGGAAATTCAAAAAATAAGAGCGCATCTCCCCCTGCAAAGGAGTGCAGCCCATTGCCAGCAACGGATCAAAGCTGGTCAGAGAATGACTTTGATGAGATGAGAGAAGAAGGCTTCAGTCCATCAAACTTCTCAGAGCTAAAGGAGGAATTACGTACCCAGCACAAAGAAACTAAAAATCTTGAAAAAAGAGTGGAAGAATTGACAGCTAGAATAATTAATGCAGAGAGGTCATAAACGAAATGACAGAGATGAAAACCATGACACGAGAATACGTGACAAATGCACAGGCTTCAGTAACCGACTCGATCAACTGGAAGAAAGAGTATCAGCGATTGAGGATCAATGAATGAAATGAAGCGAGAAGAGAAACCAAAAGAAAAAAAAAAAAAAGAAAAAGAAATGAACAAAGCCTGCAAGAAGTATGGGATTATGTAAAAAGACCAAATCTACATCTGATTGGGGTGCCTGAAAGTGAGGGGAAAATGGAACCAAGTTGGAAAACACTCTTCAGGATATCATCCAGGAGAACTTCCCCAACCTAGCAGGGCAGGCCAAAATTCAAATTCAGGAAATACAGAGAATGCCACAAAGATACTCTTCGAGAAGAGCAACTCCAAGACACATAATTGTCAGATTCACCAAAGTTGAAATGAAGGAAAAAATCTTAAGGGCAGCCAGAGAGAAAGGTCGAGTTACCCACAAAGGGAAGCCCATCAGACTAACAGCAGATCTCTCGGCAGAAACTCTACAAGCCAGAAGAGAGTGTGGGGCCAATATTCAACGTTCTTAAAGAAAAGAATTTTAAACCCAGAATTTCATATCCAGCCAAACTAAGTTTCATCAGTGAAGGAGAAAGAAAATCCTTTACAGATAAGCAAATGCTTAGAGATTTTGTCACCACCAGACCTGCCTTACAAGAGACCCTGAAGGAAGCCCTAAACATGGAAAGGAACAACCGGTACCAGCCATTGCAAAAACATGCCAAAATGTAAAGACCATCGAGGCTAGGAATAAACTGCATCAACTAACAAGCAAAATAACCAGTTATATCATAATGGCAGGATCAAGTCCACACATAACATTATTAACCTTAAATGTCAATGGACTAAATCCTCCAATTAAAAGACACAGACTGGCAAACTGGATAAAGACTCAAGACCCATCAGTCTGCTGTATTCAGGAGACCCATCTCACATGCAGAGATATACATAGGCTCAAAATAAAGGGATGGAGGAAGATCTACCAAGTAAATGGAGAACAAAAAAGAGCAGGGGTTGCAATCCTAGTCTCTGATAAAACAGACTTTAAACCATCAAAGATCAAAAGAGACAAAGAAGGCCATCACATAATGGTAAAGGGATCAATTCAACAGGGAGAGCTAACTATCCTAAATATATATGCACCCAATACAGGAGCACCCAGATTCATAAAGCAAGTCCTCAGAGACTTACAAAGAGACTTAGACTCCCATACAATAATAATGGGAGACTTCAACACTCCACTGTCAACATTAGACGGATCAACGAGACAGAAAGTTAACAAGGATATCCAGGAATTGAACTCATCTCTGCACCAAGCGGACCCAATAGACATCTATAGAACTCTCCACCCCAAATCAACAGAATATACATTCTTCTCAGCACCACATCGCTTATTCCAAAATTGACCACATAATTGGAAGTAAAGCACTCCTCAGCAAATGTACAAGAACAGAAATTATAACAAACTGTCTCTCAGACCACAGTGCAATCAAACTAGAACTCAGGACTAAGAAACTCAATCAAAACCGCTCAACTACATGGAAACTGAACAACCTGCTCCTGAATGACTACTGGGTACATAACGAAATGAAGGCAGAAATAAAGATGTTCTTTGAAACCAATGAGAACAAAGATACAACATATCAGAATCTCTGGGACACATTTAAAGCAGTGTGTAGAGGGAAATGTATAGCACTAAATGCCCACAAGAGAAAGCAGGAAAGATCTAATATTGACACTCTAACATCACAATTAAAAGAACTAGAGAGGCAAAAGCAAACACATTCAAAAGCTAGCAGAAGGCAAGAAATAACTAAGATCAGAGCAGAACTGAAGGAGATGGAGACACAAAAAACCCTCCAAAAAATCAATGAATCCAGGAGTGGTTTTTTGAAAAGATCAACAAAATGACAGACCGCTAGCAAGACTAATAAAGAAGAAAAGAGAGAAGAATCAAATAGACGCAATAAAAAATGATAAAGGGGTATCACCACTGACCCCACAGAAATACAAACTACCATCAGAGAATACTATAAACACCTCTACACAAATCAACTAGAAAATCTAGAAGAAATGGATAATTTCCTGGACACTTACACTCTTCCAAGAATAACCAGGAAGAAGTTGAATCCCTGAATAGACCAATAGCAGGCTCTGAAATTGAGGCAATAATTAATAGCCTACCAACCAAAAAAAGTCCAGGACCAGATGGATTCACAGCTGAATTCTACCAGAGGTACAAGGAGGAGCTGGTACCATTCCTTCTGAAACTATTCCAATCAATAGAAAAAGAGGGAATCCTCCCTAACTCATTTTATGAGGCCAACATCATCCTGATACCAAAGCCTGGCAGAGACACAACAATAACAAAAAAAGAGAATTTTAGACCAATATCCCTGATGAACATCGATGCAAAAATCCTCAATAAAATACTGGCAAACCGGATTCAGCAGCACATCAAAAACTTATCTACCATGATCAATTGGGCTTCATCCCTGGGATGCAAGGCTGGTTCAACATTCGCAAATCAATAAACGTAATCCAGCACATAAACAGAACCAAAGACAAGAACCACATGGTTATCTCCATAGATGCAGAAAAGGCCTTTGACAAAATTCAACAGCCCTTCATGCTAAAAACGCTCAATACATTCGGTATTGATGGAACGTACCTCAAAATAATAAGAGCTATTTATGACAAACCCACAGCCAATATCATACTAATGGGCAAAAACTGGAGAAATTCCCTTTGAAAACTGGCACAAGACAGGGATGCCCTCTCTCACCACTCCTATTCAACATAGTGTTGGAAGTTCTGGCTAGGGCATCAGGCAAGAGAAAGAAATCAAGGGTATTCAGCTAGGAAAAGAAGAAGTCAAACTGTCCCTGTTTGCAGATGACATGATTGTATATTTAGAAAACCCCATTGTCAGCCCAAAATCTCCTTAAGCTGATAAGCAACTTCAGCAAAGTCTCAGGATACAAAATTAATGTGCAAAATCACAAGCATTCTTATACACCAGTAACAGACAAACAGAGAGCCAAATCATGAATGAACTTCCATTCACAATTGCTTCAAAGAGAATAAAATACCTAGGAATCCAACTTACAAGGGATGTAAAGGACCTCTTCAAGGAGAACTACAAACCACTGCTCAGTGAAATAAAAGAGGACACAAACAAATGGAAGAACATACCATGCTCATGGATAGGAAGAATCAATATCGTGAAAATGGCCATACTGCCCAAGGTTATTTATAGATTCAATGTCATCCCCATCAAGCTACCAATGAGTTTCTTCACAGAATTGGAAAAAAACTGCTTTAAGGTTCATATGGAACCAAAGAAGAGCCCACATTGCCAAGACAATCCTAAGTCAAAAGGATAAACCCGGAGGCGTCATGCTACCTGACTTCAAACTATACTACAAGGCTACAGTAACCAAAACAGCATGGTACTGGTTCCAAAACAGAGATATAGACCAATGAACAGAACAGAGTCCTCAGAATAATACCACACATCTACAGCCATCTGATCTTTGACAAACCTGAGAGAAACAAAAATGGGGAAGGACTCCCTATTTAATAAATGGTGCTGGGAAAATTGGCTAGCCATAAGTAGAAAGCTGAACTGGATCCTTTCCTTACTCCTTATATAAGATGATTCAGAGTTAGAGACTTAAGACTAAATGTTAGACCTAATACCATAAAAACCCTAGAAGAAAACCTAGATAGTACCATTCAGGACATAGGCATGGGCAAGGACTTCATGTCTAAAACATCAAAAGCAACGGCAGCAAAAGCCAAAATTGACAAATGGGATGTAATTAAACTAAAGAGCTTCTGCACAGCAAAAGAAACTACCATCAGAGTGAACAGGCAACCTACAGAATGGGAGAAAATTTTTGCAATCTACTCATCTGACAAAGGGCTAATATCCAGAATCTACAAAGAACTCAAACAAATATACAAGAAAAAAACAAACAACCCCATCACAAAGTGGGCAAAGGATATGAACAGACATTTCTCAAAAGAAGACATTCATACAGCCAACAGACACATGAAAAAATGCTCATCATCACTGGCCATCAGAGAAATGCAAATCAAAACCACAATGAGATACCATCTCACACCAGTTAGAATGGCAATCATTAAGAAGTCAGGAAACAACAGGTGTTGGAGAGGATGTGGAGAAATAGGAACACTTTTATACTGTTGGTGGGATTGCAAACTAGTTCAACCATTATGGAAAACAGTATGGCGATTCCTCAAGGATCTAGAACTAGATGTACCATATGACCCAGCCATCCCACTACTGGGTATATACCCAAAGGATTATAAATCATGCTGCTATAAAGACACATGCACACGTATGTTTATTGTGGCACTATTCACAATAGCAAAGACTTGGAATCAACCCAAATGTCCATCTGTGACAGACTGGATTAAGAAAATGTGGCACATATACACCATGGAATACTATGCAGCCATAAAAACGGATGAGTTTGCGCCCTTTGTAGGGACATGGATGCAGCTGGAAACCATCATTCTTAGCAAACTATCACAAGAACAGAAAACCAACACCGCATGTTCTCACTCAGAGGTGGGAACTGAACAATGAGATCACTTGGACTCGGGAAGGGGAACATCACACACTGGGGCCTATCATGGGGAGGGGGGAGGGGGGAGGGATTGCATTGGGAGTTATACCTGATATAAATGATGAATTGATGGGTGCTGATGAGTTGATGGGTGCAGCACACCAACAAGGCACAAGTATACATATATAACAAACCTACATGTTATGCACATGTACCCTAGAACTTAAAGTATAAAAAAAAAAAAAAGAAAAAAAAAAGAAAAAAAAAAAAAGAAAAAGTTCATACTGGGTCACACCTGATGAAATTTCAGAACAAGGATAAACGTTCTCAAAAACTTCCAGAGAGAAGTTCCTACTAAAGGAACAGAATCAGACTGGCACGAGTCCTTATCTGCAATATTGAATGATGGAAGAAAATGTGAGCAATGCTTTCAGAATCCTAAAGGAAAAATAAATGATTTCAATCTGTAATTCTATAATCAAAGAAAGTATGAGAAGAAAATAAAGACATTTTACCCATGCAAAAAAAAAAAAAAAAAGAAAGAATTTTTAAATTTTCCATTATACCCATTGTCTTTACTTAAATATTTTAAGTACATTTAAAATAACTAAAGTTTATATGCTTAATTTTTCACTCGTCCTTTATGCTGATAGCTTATTTTCTTATGTGCTTCATAGTTTATAATTTGCTTCTCACATTTGGGATAAGTTCAGTCAGTTTTTCTTTGTTTATTTCAAGGGGGCATATTGGGCAATCCACACAGGTTTGACCCTTGCAATCAACTATACCTGAAAGGAGCAGTGGCTTCTCAGTTTGATTACTCCTAGAAATCCTTTTTCTAGTTTATTTCTGACCCTGCAAAAATATTTTTCCTATCAGCTACATTAGACATGTTAAAGATTTTTGTAACTTTTTAGGACTTTCAGTTGTCTGCATTAATAATACCTGGAAATTTATATAATGTTTGTTCTATTTCATATACTCACATTGCACATAGATATTTTCTGGCAGAACAGTATCTCATAAGAAATCTTAATGCTCTTTAGTTAGAATACTGTAACCTTCATATGCTACATGGTAACGTTACTTGTAGAATATACATATTTTGTTAATACTTAAAAGTATGTTTGGCTGGGCGCAGTGGCTCACGCCTGTAATCCCAGCACTTTGGGAGGCGGAGGCAGGCAGATCACGAGGTCAGGAGATTGAGACCATCCTGGCTAACACGGTGAGACCCCGTCTCCACTAAAAAAAAAAAAAGAAAAAAAAAGCCGGGTATGGTGGCGGGCTCCTGTAGTCCCAGCTACTCAGGAGGCTGAGGCAGGAGAATGGCGTGAACTCGGGAGGCGGAGCTTGCAGTGAGCCGAGATCCCGCCACTGCAGTCCAGCCTGGGCAACAGACGAGACTCGGTCTCAAAAAAACAAAAACAAAAACAAACAAAAAAGTATGTTTATGTTTTGCACAAATTTCTTGAGCAATAAGCCTCCTCTTTAATTAAAAACGTCTGCATATAGCCAAAATCACTATCTTTCTGTGATCTTAAGACACTACTGGTAGAATTAATTGATTAATTGTAGGTCCTTTGCCTCCTGCCTTCAAAATGCTTTCTTAGCAATTCTCTGTCTCTATAAAAGTAATCTCAGTTCAGATTTTCTATTTACTACAATAGTTTATTAAAATGATCTTAGAGGAAATTTGCATGTGGCTAGATATTGCTTATTGATTACACTTTAATTGGTAGTTTCTGTCAGGCCTTTGAGCCCAAGCCATGGTATCCCCTGTGACTTTCAGGTATACTCCCAGATGGCCTGAAGTAACTGAAGAATCACAAAAGAAGTGAAAATGCCCTGTGCCTGCCTTAACTGATGACATTCCACCACAAAAGAAGTGAAAATGACCGGTCCTTGCCTTAAGTGATGACATCACCTTGTGAAATTCCTTTTCCTGGCTCAAAAAGCTAACCCACAGAGCACCTTGTGACCCCCACCCCTGCCCACCAGAGAACAACCCCCTTTGACTGTAATTTTCCTTTACCTACCCAAATCCTATAAAACGGCCCCACCCCTATCTCCCTTCCCTGACTCTCTTTTCCGACTCAGTCCGCCTGCACCCAGGTGATTAAAAAGCTTTATTGCTCACACAAAGCCTGTTTGGTGGTCTCTTCACAGGGACGTGCATGACAGTTTCTGTTGTCATTTCATAGTACTTAGATAATATTACCTGTAGCATTTCAGGTTTCATCAAGTTGATAATAATTTTCCAAGCTTAAAACCTTGTGTCATGCTCAAAAAAGATGTCCATTGGTATACATGGCCAAACTCTCTCACAAATAGAACAGAATAGAAAGGAATCAAATGAGTCTTCTACAGAATTCCACCAAACCACAATAATAGTCAAAGAAAAAGAAAAATACAAAGAATCTATAAAACAACTAGAAAACAAGTAACAACATGTCAGGAAATAAACCTCGTATATTAATATAAATCTTGACTATAAATGGATTAAATGCTTATTTAAAAGATATAGACTGGCTGAATAGATTTTAAAATATTATTCAACCATATGCTTCTTATAAGAAACTCACCTTTCCTGAGATTTTTCCAGGATTTGGAAAACCTGGATTTTCCCAACACCCCCCCCCGCCCCCCCCCAGTTAGGAAGAGGCTGGGCTGGGACTCAGGATCAACCCTGCCTGACCCCAAAGCCCATGCCTTACCTTACCTGGAAATACACATAAAGTAAAGGAGTGGAAAAAGATCATTCATGCAAAGGGAAACTAAGAGCAAAAAGGAGATGCTATACTTAGATAAACCAGACTTTAAGTCAAAACAGTTAAACAAAAGGTGAAAGGGTTATTGTATAATGACAAAGGCGCTAATTCAGCAAGAAGCTGTAACAATTATAAATCTATATTTACAAAACACTGGATCACCCAACTTTAGAAAACCAATATTATTAGTCATAAACAGAGAGATAGATAGCAATACCTGGGAAATTCAATACTCCACTCAGAGCATTAGACAGATTATCTAGAGAGAAAATAAATAAACGTTAGACTTAAACTCTGTTTTAGACCAAATGACTTAACAGACATTTACAGAACATTCTACTCAACAACTGCAGAATATACATTCTTCTCAGTGGCATATGAATTATTGTCCAAGATAGGCTATATGGCAGGCAAAACAAGTCTCAGCAAATTTTAAAATATTGAAATCATACTAAGTATCTTCTCAGACCACAGTGGAGTGAAACTAGAAATCAATACCAGGAGAAATGCTGGAAATTATACAAATACATGAAATTTAAACAACATGTTCCTGAATGACCATGAAGTCAATAAAGAAATTAAAATGGAAATTATTTTAAAAATAATATTAGAAAAAAATCGTATGTGGTAAATTTTTGTTCTAGAATAAGATGGTTGTTTATTTAAGAAAGAAGTGGCTGGGTGCAGTGGCTAACACCTGTAATCCCAGTACTTTGGGAGGCTGAGATGGGTGGATCATGAGGTCAAACTGGCCAAGATGGTAAAACCCGTCTCTACTAAAAATACAAAAATTAGCCAGCCGTGGTGGCACATGCCTGTAATCCCAGCTACTTGAAAGGCTGAGGCAGGGAATTGCTTGAACCCAGGAGGCGGAGGTTGCAGTGAGCTGAGATGGTGACACTACACTCCAGTCTGGGTGACAGAGAGAGACTCCACCTCAAAAAAAGAAAAGACAAAAGAAGGAAAGAAAGAGGAAGTATAAGACAAAGCAGAAAATTCAAGCATGTTATGTATGGATGGTCTGTATAAGTTGTGATAAGGTTTGTGAAAGGGAATTTAGGAAAGAAATTTTGTGTATAAGTTGGCTATAATTAAAAGAAAATATTTATAATAGTCTTTCTAAAGATTGAGCATAATATTAAAACTGACTAATAAAAAACTAAAATTGGTGTTTGGGAATGTGGAAAAGGAATAAGACATTTAGGATTTTCGTGTAAGCACTAGAAGAGTTAGCCTGGGGGAACAGGTTTGTGGATTTGAGACTGTGCTTTACATACATGCAGAAAATGCAGGGAAAAAGTAGGCTCTCTGTGTAGGGTGAAAATAACTAAATAGGAGGCAATTAAATTGAATCAGCGGTAATACTCTAGATTTACACCTAAGAAAACTTAAATAGAACTTAAATGCATTATTTTTTGGTAAATTACTAATTTAGAGGAAAAAAGACAGGCTTAACCAACTACAAACTGTCAGTTAACCCCTGATTATGTTCTGTAATCAGAAAATTTCCACCTGAATAGTACAAATAAGGTGACCACAAAACTGTAACCAAACAACAATTTAATGGGGCTCGCTTCCTCATTTACCTTATAAAAAGCCTTTCCTTAAAGCCCCTTTGGTGAGCCCCCAAACCACAAACTGTGGCCAGTTGCTCCCTGATATGAACTGCTATCTGCTCAAATAAGGTCTTTAACACTTCAATGGTAACTCGGTCTAATCTTTCACATGAGAAAGGAGGGACTGGAAATCCCATGGACCACAGCTTCTTTCATGCAGGAATCCCATAATCTGAGTTGGTATTCTCCCTGATAGCCCCCCTGTCATCACCATGCACTCTGAGAGAGACACAGGGTGCAGGAACAGAGCTGCCCAGAGAGGGCTCCTGGCTGGGGCTGAAGCTGCCTCATAGGAAAAGAACAGAACACCCAGGTTCTCAGCTGCTGTCCAGCACCCCCGCCCTATGCTGGAGGGGCTGAGGCCCGAGCTGAGGCAGTGGAAGCTCTTTTCTGCAGAATGGGACATCAGGGTCCTGCCACAGCCAGTTCTAGCCAGGTTCAATCAGCCTCCTTCCCCATCTCAGTACACCTGCTCTGACATACTCACCATTTTCTGGATTCTGGGCTGTCCTGGCAGCCTTCCTATGTATCTCTCAGTATTTGCAGGTCATAGGACAACTATGGCTGCTGCAGAGCCACCGGGGGCGCCCTGGAAAGCAGGAGACAAAGCAGAGGAGACCAGCCCCCAGGTCAGGCAGATAAGAGAGAGACAAAGACCCACCAGATGGTGGAGGGCTGCCCTCTCCTAACTAGCTGTGTGCCTGTTTTAATAGTTCCCTCCCCAGTGCCACTGAATGGATAGGGCTCTAGTACCTGCCCGACTCAGCCCCTGACTGACAGGAGTTACAATGGGACATACAGCTGAATGAGGCCAGGATCACAGGTTCTTGGCTGCAGTGCAGCCCTTTTCAGGCTGGGCTTTCTCCCCGCTCTGGAGCCTGGTCCTACCTGTGGGACATTCACATTTAACCTTGTATAGAAAGTTATTTTTATTTATAAATAACAAATATAGTATTCAAAAATGGAAAAAATGACGATTATTTAAAAAATTTACATTTTATAAACTTCCTGGCCTCTAGTCATTTGAGGAGGTAGCCTGAGCTTTAAAAAGAGAGGCAACCCTCTAATGCAGCAGTGTCCAATAGATAGAAACGATGAGCCACATGCGTCATGTTAAATTTTCTAGTAGCCACATAAAAGAAAAGAAAAAGAAACAGGTGAAATTGACTATAATTTATTTAACCCAGTAGAGTCAAAATATTATTGTAATATGTGATCAATATTAAATTATTAATACGGTATCTATTTTGGTACTAAAGCTTCAAAATTCTCTCTGTATTTAAGTGTTTGGTACCTCTCAGTTCAGACCATACACATTCCAGGTGCTCAGTAGGCTCATATGGCCAGTGGCTGCCACATTGAAGTGAAGGTCCAAGGTCTCTTCTAACCTCAGGGAGGTGAAGGTCCTGAATCCCTTTTCTTTTCCAAACCCCCACAGCTACTAAGAGACTGGGCTGGGACTCAGGATCAACCCTGCCTGACCCCAAAGCCCATGTACCTCTGTAGATCACACTACTCATGCAGCTTCCCTAGGCCTTTGAGGTTCTGGAGAGTGACACTTCTGCAATAGAAGCAGTAATTATTTTGACATTTTCATCCATCTAGTACTCTACCACTGGGAATAATCCCCTCCAGAGAATGCTTCTGAAACATCTGGGAAGAACTTGGAATAATTTTGAAACCATTCCTTACACTGTAAAGTTTAAGCTTTATAAAATTAACCAGGAAAAAGGGTCGGGGTGGGTGTGGTCAGGAAATGAAAATAAGCCAGGCTTGCAGCACACTCAGCATTGATCGTGAGCTCAGCTGCTCCCTGACCTGCTTCCTCAGTTTGCTGCTGATTGCCCAGAATCACATGCACGCCCTGTCACAGGATTATAGTTCCCCTCAGTTGCTCTGCAGATAACAACTTAAGAATTGTGAGGTGTCAAGTCTTCCATATGAGACATTCTTTCAGGTCCTGCATACAAGTAAAACTACTGATGTCAGCTGGTCTGAAAGATCCCATAAGAAATTGATTTAGAAAAAAAATGCAGTTTCCACATCCTCAGGATTTCATGCCACCTATCCCAGCCAATCAATGACTCCAGTTTCTCAGCCCCTCACTCTTCATGATCTCCTTAAAAACTCCAGCCCAGAATTCCTCAGGGAGTTGGATTTGAGAGGTCTTCTCATCTTCTATTTCAGCTGCCTGTGATTATCAAACTCTCTCTGCTGCAAACCCTGCTGCCTCAGTGTGTTGGTATGTTACTGTGACATGCTCATACAAATATGTTGGGCCTGTTACAATTTGGGGAAATGGCTGTGGACTGAGTTTAGAAAATCAAGGCCCAACTTTTTTTTTTTTTAATTACTTATCATAGGAGAAATTTGAAATCGCATATAATATACTCTACATGTCTGCAAATTCTTTTTGTCCTTTTTTGGTGTTCGTATGCTATCTATGATTTTCAACAAAGACTAAAACATACTACTGTGAAACAACCTCTAATTCTGAAAGAAAGTGACATAAAGATAGATCTTCTGAGAAAACATTTCCTCCTATGCAATTTAGCCAAACAGGCTGAGTATATCTTGTAGGTGTTCTTTTATTTTTATTAAGGCAAAGCTGTTTTACAAGACCTGAAACTCAGCAATGGCCATCAGGCAAATCCCCACAGCTCACATGGAAATCATACTCAGCTAATGCATCCCCATTGGTTGTTTTTGTCTGATTTGTTGAAGATCAGATGGTTGTAGATGTATGACATTATTTCTGAGTTCTTTGTTCTGTTCCATTGCTCTATATGTCTGTTTTGGTACCAGTACCATGCTTTTTCAGATTCCATATATTAGTGAACACATGCATTATTAAATTTTGATACCTGGCTTATTTCACTTAACACAATGCCCTTCAGGTTCATTCATGTTACTGCAAAGGACGGAATCTCATCCTTTTTATGACTGGACAGAGTTTCATTGCATATATGTGCCACATTTATAAATTCATTTATCCGTTGATAGACACTTAGGTTGATTCCGTGTCTTAGCTATTGTAAATAGTGCTAGATATGGAAGTGGCTATGTTTCTTCAATATACTGATTACAGTTTTGGGGATATATAGCCAGCACTGGATTTAGTGAATCATTTGGTAGTTCTACTGATAATTTTTTGGGAAGCTTTATACTGTTTTTCCTACTGGCTATACTGATTTAAATTTCCACAAACAGTGTATAATATCAGTGTATTTGTGTGCCATGGTGGTTTGCTGCACCTAGTGACCCATCCTCTAGGTTCTCTCCCATCACCTCCCATTCCCCAGCAGGCCCCAAAGTGTGTTGTTCACCTCCCAGTATCCATGTGTTCTCATTGTTCAACTCCCATTTATAAGTGAGAACATGAGGTGTTTGGTTTTCTGATCCTGTGTTAGTTTGTGGAGGATAATGGCTTCCAGCTTCATCCATGCTCCTGAAAAGGACATGATCTCATTCTTTTATATGGCTACATAGTATACCATGGTGTATACATACCACATTTTCTTTATCCAGTCTATCACTGATGGGCATTTGGGTTGGTTTCATGTCTTTGCTATTGTAAATAGTGCTGAAATAAACATATGTGGACATGTGTCTTTATAGAAGAAAGATTTATAATATTTTGGGTATATACCCAGTAATGGAATTGCTGGGTCAAATGGCATTTCTGGTTCTAGACCCTTGAGGAATTGCCACACTGTCTTCCACAATGGTTGAGCTAATTTACATTTCCACCAACATTGTAAAAGTGTTCCTATTTCTCCATGGTCTCACCAGCATCTATTCTTTCTTCACTTTTTAATAATCACCATTCTGACTGGTGAGAGATGGTATGTCATGGTGGTTTTGATTTACATTTTTCTATTGATCTACGATGTTGACCTTTTTTTTTCTCATATGTTTGTTGGCCACATAAATGGCTTCCTTTGAGAGGTGTCTGGTTATTGTAGCCATGTAGTATAGTTTGAAGTCAGGTAGCATGATGCCTCCAGCTTTGTTCTTTTTGCTTAGGATTGTCTTGGCTATGCAGGCTCTTTTTTGGTTCCACATGAAATTTAAAGTAGTTTTTTTCTAATTCTGTGAAGAATGTCAATGGTATTTTGATGGGAATAGCATTGAATCTATAAATTACTTTGGACATATGGCAATTTTCACAATGTTGATTCTTCCAATCCATGAGGATGAAATGTTTTTCCATTTGCTTCTGTCCTCTCTTATTTCCTTGAATAGTGGTTTGTAGTTCTCCTTGAAGAGGTTCTTCACATCCCTTGTTAGCTGTATTCCTAGGTATTGTATTCTCTTTGTAGCAATTGTGAATGGGAGTTCATTCATGATTTGGCTCTCTGCCAGCCTATCAACCAAAAAAATTCCAGGACCAGACGGATTCACAGCGAAATTCTACCAGAGGTGCAAAGGGGCTGGTACCACTCCTTCTGAAACTATTCCAAATAATTGAAAATGATGCAGGCGCAGTGGCTCATGCCTGTAATCCCAGCACTTTGGGAGGCCGAAGTGGGTGGATCACCTGAGGTCAGGAGTTCAAGACCAGCCTAGCCAAGATAGTGAAACCTCGTCTCTACTAAAAATACAAAAATTAGCTGGGCATGGTGGTATGTGCCTGTAATTCCAGCTATGCAGAGGTTGCAGTGAGCCGAGATTGCACCATTGCACTCCAGCCGGCACGGTGGCTCATGTCTGTCATCCCAGCACTTTGGGAGGCCAAGGCGGGTAGATCACCAGAGGTCAGGAGTTTGAGACCAGCCTGGCCAACATGGTGAAATCCCATCTTTATTAAAAATATTAAAAAATTAGCCGGGCGTGGTAGTGGGCGCCTGTAATCCCAGCTACTCAGGAGGCTGAGGCAGGAGAATTGCCTGAACCCAGGAGATGGAGGTTGCAGTGAGCCAGCATGGTCCCACTGCACTCCAGACTGGGTGACACAGTGAGACTCTGTCTCAAAAAAAAAAAAAAAAAAAAAAAAAGAAAATGATGGACTTCTCCCTAACTCATTTTATGAGGCCAGCATCATCCTGATACCAAAACCTGGCAGAGACACAACAAAAAAGAACACTTCAGGCCAGTATCCCTGATGAATATCAATGCAAAAATTCTCAATAAAATACTGGCAAACCAAATCCAGCAGCACATCAAAAAGCTTATCCGCCATGATCAAGTTGACTTCATCCCTGGGATGCAAAGATGGTTCAACATATGCAAATCAATAAACATAATCCATCACATAAACAGAACTAATGACAAAAACCACATGATTATCTCAATAGATGCAGAAAAGGCCTTTGATAAAATTCAACATCCCTTCATTTAAAAAAACTCAATAAACTAGGTATTGATGGAAGATATCTCAAAATAATAAAAGCTATTTATGACAAACCCATAGCCAATATACTGAATGGGCAAAAGCTGGAAGCATTCCCTTTGAAAACTGGCACAAGAGAAGGATGCCCTCTCTCATCACTCCTATTCAACATAGTTTTGGAAGTTCTGGTCAGGGCTATTAGGCAAGAGAAAGAAATAAAGTGTATTCAAATAGGAAGAGAGGAAGTCAAATTGTCTCTGTCTGCAGATGACGTGATTCTATATTTAGAAAACTGCATCATCTCAGCCCAAAAACTCCTTAAGCTGATAAGCGACTTCAGCAAAGTCTCAGGCTACAAAATCAATGGGCAAAAACTACAAGCATTCCTGTAAGGACTCACTTCTGCTATTCATTGTGCTCCTGATTTCAATACATTTGTCAAGTGCCCTCCTACAAGGTGCCTGGCCTTGGTGAGCATTATTGTGGAGGAGGCCTTTGCTAGAAAAATTTGTGTAAAAATAAAAGCCATGACAATTTCTTACTTGAGACAAAAACTGAAAGACCTAGGGATCACCAAAGGGGTAGGACACGAATAAATATCTTAAAATATTAAAACTCATCTGACAATATGAGTGGCATGTCCCACTTTAAAACAAAAGAAAGTAAAATATTTCTGTTACTCTGAGATACTGAGTTCAGATTTTTGTGTAAATATGTAATTTTTTATTTTTTTCTGAGACGGAGTCTCCCTCTGTCGCCCAGGCTGGAGTGCAATGGCATAATCTTGGCTCAGAGCAACCTCTACCTCTCAGGTTCAAGCGTTTCTCCTGCCTCAGCCTCCTAAGTAGCTGGGATTACAGGCATGCACCACCATTCCTGGCTAATTTTTGTATTTTTAGTAGAGATGGGGTTTCACCATGTTGATCAGAGTGGTCTCGAACTCCTGACCTCGTGATCCACCCTCCTTGGCCTCCCAAAGTGCTGGGATTACAGGCATGAGCCACCACACCCAGCTTGCAATATTTAATATTTATTGATGTTATAACATGCATACAGAATTCCATGCATGCACAAAGCATTTATGTAAAAGTCCATATATAATTAGAAAGTAAATACCGGCCAGGCACGGTGGCTCATGCCTGTCATCCCAGCAATTTGGGAGGCCGAGGTGGGTGAATCACCTGATGTCAGGAGTTCGAGACCAACCTGGACAACATGGTGAAACCCTGTCTCTACTAAAAATACAAAATTAGCCAAGTGTGGTGGTGCACGCCTGTAGTCCCAGCTACCCGGGAATCTGAGACAGGAGAATCACGTGAACCCAGGAGGTAGAGGTTGCAGTGACCTGAGATCGTACCACTGCACTGCAGCCTGGGTGATAGAGTGAGACTCCATCTCAAAAAAATAAAAATTAAAAATACAAAAAAGAAAAGAAAAGAAAGAAAAGAAGTGAAAAGGAAGGAAGAATGGAAGGAAGAAAGAGGGAGGGAAGAGACAAATATACCTGACAGAGGATTTTCAACAATAAAGTTGAAATATAGTTTAGCATTTGTGTAGAGATTTTGATTCTTGCAATATCCAGTATGTTTCCCAAAGTTACTTGGGTCAGGACTTTTCATCCCCAACCCCGGTAAAATAGTTAGTATGTCATACATTTGGAATATAGTTTAATTCATCTGTCATTGTCTACATTCTATTTGAATTTCTTCAGCAACTTGGACTATTTAAAAAAATTTTTTTTTTTTTTTTTTTTTTGAGATGGGAGTTTTGCTCTGTTACCCAGGCTGGAGTGCAATGGCACAATCTCGGCTCACTACAACCTTCACCTCCCAGGTTCAAGCAATTCTCCTGCTTCAGCCTGCCATGTAGCTTACAGGGATTAAAGGTGCCTGCCACCGTGCCCAGCTAATTTTTGTATTTTAGAGATGGAGTTTCACCATGTTGTCCGGGCTGGTCTTGAACTCCTGACCTCAGGTGTTCCACCCACCTCGACCTCTCAAAGTGCTGGGATTACAGGCATGAGCCACTGCACCTGGCCTGATTTTTAAAAAATTTTATACAGAAAAAATTGTTCTTTGTGGTGTACAGTTCAACAGGTTTTAACAATGGTCTCGAGTCATCTTTCACCTCTGGAGTATCACACAGAACTTTTTTTCACCTACCAAATTTCTTTTATGCTGTCCCTTTCAGTAAACAACTTTCCCCATCCCTTCCTTTGGCCACTACTGCTCATTTTCCATCTCTATAATTTTGCTCTTTCTTACAATGCTATAGAAATAGATTTATATAATTTACAGTTGTCTCTCAGTATGTATGGTGGATTTTTTTCCAAATTCCTGAAAAAATGAAAATTTGTAGATGCTCAATCCCTTATATAAAATGGTACACTATTTTTATATAACCTATGCATGTGAACTTTAAGTCATATCTAGGTTACTTATAATACCTAATGCAATGTAAAAGCTATGTCAATAGTTGTTATTCTGATATTGTTTAGGAGATTCTAACAAAAAAATAATGCCATAGGTTTAGTATGGATGCAACCATCATAGGCCTAATTATATTTTTTATCCTTGGTTGGTTGAATCCAAGAATACAAACTTCATGGGTACAGAGGGCTGAATATATAGCTTTTGGGATCTGAATTCCGTCACTTTGAAAATTGAAGTGTTCATCAGTGATATTGGCTTAATTTTTCTTTTTCGGTTGTGTCTTTGCCAGGTTTTGGTATCAGGATGTTGCTGGCCTCATAAAATGAGTTAGAGAGGAGTTCCTCCTTTAACATTTTTTTTTTTTTTAGAATAATTTCGGTAGTAATAGTACCAGCCTTTCTTTATATATCTGGAGAATTCAGCTGTGAATCTGTCTGGTCCTGAACTTTTTCTGGTTGGTAGGCTTCTTATTACTGATCCAATTTCAGAAGCCATTATTGGTCTGTTCAGAGTTTCAAGTTCTCCCTGGTTCAGTCTTAGGAGGTTGTATGCTTCCAGGCATCTATTTGTTTCTTCAAGGTTTTCTAGTTTGTGTGCACAGAGTTGTTCATGGTAGCATATGAGAGTTTTTGTATTTCTGTGGAGTCAGGGGTAATGTCCCCTTTGTAATTTCTTTTCTTTTCTTTTTTTTTTTTTGGAGCAAAACTGCAAATTTATTTTGGTCACCTAAGGTGTGGGGGAGAGGTCTGTCGGCCTCCGGCAAAGGAGGCTGACAGAGTCCCCCAGTGGGGCTCTCGGGCGGGGTTCCTGATACAGTCCCGACATCCTGACAGGAGTGGGGCTGGGAAGTCCGCGCGGGGCGTCCTCAGGAGTGGCTTTTCTAGGAGTGGGAGGGCAATAGGCGGGGCACGGGTGTGTCGGGAGTGGGGGGAGTGTTCCACAGGTGCGACCACGTAAATCTTAGTCTCTTCGGATTGACGTCACCTGGTTCATGCCTGGTTGGTCTGCACCTTCCTGGGTGCCGGCTGCATTTTCGCGCGAGCGGGAAAAGTTGGTGAGGAAGTACCCGGAAGTGCACCATCTTGTTTCCGTTCATCCAAACAGTCCAACCTTTTATTGATAATAGTGATAAGGGGCACCATGGTCTGCCTGGCTACTTCCTGCTGTTAAGGGGTGTCGTTAAGTTCGGGGCCTATGGTTGGTATTTGGACGTACGGATGAAGAATAAAATAAGGCACAGTATTAGTATAGGAACGAGGAATGGAAGCATTTGTTGGAATATGGACAAAACCCAGAAGGATAGTCCTGGCAAGGCTGGGGAGTATGAGATAGTTAAGAAAATTTAGTAAGTTTGAGGCGAATGGGGGAAAGCCAAACTGATTTCCACTGATTGCTTTCGGTAGGGGTCCTTTTTAGTTGGGAATGAGGAACGAGTGTGCAAAGTAGTTGTTGGCTAGGCAGCAATTAAGGAGTGGAGTTTTTTGTGGAGTGGATGGCTTTCCGTTTACTCCTACTACAGAGATATTGGATGGAAGGCTAGGTCCAGAGAAGGACGGCAAAACAGAATAGGTAGCTTCACTGTTGATTAAAAAATTGTCTTACCCGCTACCAGGAGAGTTACCTGCGGCTCGGCGAGGGTGATGAGGGTCCCCGAGTCTCGGCACCTTCAGTTATCGTCGTCCAGATGTAGGAGCTGGAAGGAGCTCCCAGGATCCTGGGAAAGGGGGTCACGTGGAGACGCGGCACCTGTTCTCAGGGTGGGGCAATCAGACCTCCAGTGTCCTCTCTGCTGGCAAGCAGGGCAGGAGGTTGCTGGTGGACAAGGGTTAGGACATTCACTGACCCAATGTCCTGATGCCTTGCACTTATAGCAAGGCTGTGTTGGGGCTCGGGGACCTTGGGGACACCTTTTGGCATAGTGTCCTGCCTTGCCGCACTTATAGCAGGCTCCTTTCGTAGCCTTGGAGTCTGTGAGGTGTGTGCTCTCTGGTCTGGGGTTACGACTGGGCTGTAAAGCCGCTGCTAGGAGCTGTGCCTCAGCCGTCTCCTCTCTGGAGTTATAGACCTTAAAGGCTAATTTAACTAGGTCTTGTATTGGTGTCTGAGGACCATCCTCTACCTTTTGAAGTTTTTTATGAATGTCAGGAGCTGATTGAGAAATGAAATAAGATGCCAAAATGGTGGCCCCTGTGGGGGAGGCCGGATCTAACCGGGTATACTGGGTTAGAACCTCAGTCAGTTTAGGGTAGAGGTTAGGATAACCTGGAGGTCATGCCAAGTTAAGTCATAGGCCTGACAAAGGTATCTAAATTCTTTTATGTATATGGTAGGATTAGCTGAGAAATCACCTAAACGCTTCTCAATTTTGGAAAGATCAGCCAGTGAAAAAGGGACATGTACTCTGACTACCCCCTCTGCCCCAGCTACCTCTTGCAAAGGTGCTAACACTGTAGGAGGGTGTGGGGCAGGAGGGAGGGCATCAGCAGGGCACTTAGAGCGGGTGTGTGCAGATATAGGGGACCCTAGGTGGCCGGCTGAGGACGTGGAAGGGGGCACGGGTGTGAGCGGGCTACTAGTCGATGAGGAGCAAGGAGGAGGAGTCTGGGCAGGAAGGGAGGGGGTGGAGAGAGCGGGGAGAGAAGGAGGAGTATAGGGCAGGTTGGGACGAGAGCGTAAGGCCCAAAAGCCTTGTATGTAATTAATTTCAGACCACTTGCCTAGCCGCTGGCAGAAATTGCTGAGGTCAATCACACCACCGTGGAAAGGAAAATTAACCGCTTCCTCCTAAGGTCTTGTTCGAGCTGTAAGGTTTTTAAATTGGCTAGGAGGCACCCTAAGGGGGTGCTCTTTGGAAATTTGGACTGACGGTTTCCCATTTGTTTCTTCTTTACTTACACAATGGACACAATGGAAATGGAAGTGGATCTCTGCCTGGCTTCAAAGCGTCCTTTGGAACCAGCAGAGACAGACTGGAGACTCATGGAGCCAAAGTGGAGATTACCTTCAGGTGGACGTCTCTGTCCTGAATGGGTCTCCCGAGCCACTTGGTGGCTCAAAAGTGGGTCTCGGACCTGTGCAGGATTTTTGGCCGAGGGAGGTAAAGAGGAGACAAGGGCACTTACCCCAGAGAGGCCGTGAGAGTGAGGGAAGCGGGTCTCAGGTCCTGGTCCGTCTGTGGAGTGGAAGCAGGAGGAGGTTCCTCAACCCTTAGAGGCCTGAGGAGGGGTCTCCTCCTGGGTCTTCGGCACCAACTGATTTGTTTTTTCTAAGACCACCAGAGAGGGCACAAAAGAACCAGTGGGTAGGCAAGGGTAGGAGCAAAACTGCAAATTTATTTTGGTCACCTAAGGTGTGGGGGAGAGGTCTGTTGGCCTCCGGCAAAGGAGGCCGACAGAGTACCCCGGTGGGGCTCTTGGGCGGGGTTCCTGATACAGTCCCAACATCCTGACAGGAGTAGGGCTGGGAAGTCTGCCCCCTTTGTAATTTCTAATTGTGTTTATTCGGGTCTTCTCTTTTTTTTTTCATTAGTCTAGCTAGCGGGCTATCAATCTTATTTATTCTTTCAAATAACCAACTTCTGGTTTCATTGCTCTTTTGTGCAGTTTTTCACGTCTCAATTTCATTTGGTTCAGCTCTGATTTTGGTTATTTCCTGTCTTGCTAGTTTTGTGTTTGGTTTGCTCTTGTTTTTCTAGTTCTTCTAGTTGTGATGTGAAGTTGTTAATTTGAGATATTTCTAACTGATGTGGGCATTTAGTGCTTTAACCTTTCTTCTTAACCCTGCTTTAGCTGTGTCCCTGAGTTTCTGGTATGTTGTATCTTTGTTATCACTGTTTCAAAGAAATTCTTGATTCCTGCCTTAATTTCATTGTTTACCCAGAAGACTTTCAGGAGCATGTTGTTAATTTCCATGTAATTGTATAATTCTGAGCATCTTCTTAGTGCTGATTTCTATTTTTACTGTGCTGTGGTCCAGGAGTGTGGTTGGTATAATTTCGTTTTTTGAATTTGCTGAGGATTGTCTTATGGCTGATTGAAAGATTGATTCTAGATTATGTGCCATGTGAAGAATGTATATTCTGTTGTTTTTGGGTGGAGAGTTCTGTGGATATCTGTTAGGTCCAATTGGTTAAGTGTTGAGTTCAGGTTCCAAACATCTTTGTTACTTTTTTGTCTCTGTGATTTCTCTAATACTGTCAGTGGGAGTGTTGAAGCCTCCCTCTCTCATTGTCTGCTTATCTAAGTCTCTTCATAGGTCTCTAAGAGTTTGTTTTATGAATCTGAGTGCTCCTGTGTTGGATGCAAGAAATTATTATTTTCTGTGAGAGTGTTTGTTCAAAAAGCAACTCCACCCTTACCTGAAGCCAGAAACTCTGTTTTGTCTGCTTTTTGAATTTTTAAATAAATGAAATGAGATAGCATGTATACTTTTGCATCTGGTTTCTTAGTGTAATATTATGTTTGTGATATGTATCCATTGTGTTCATTTTTTTAAAGCTACAAGCAAACCCCAAAAATTGCATGTTCAGTTTCAGCCCAACACAACAAAGTGAATATTGCAATAAAGCAAGTCACATGCATTTTTTGGTTTTCCAGTGCATATAAAGTATGTTTACACGATACGATAGTCTATTAAGTGTATAATAGCATTATGTTTCTAAAAAAGTACACACCTTAGTTTAAAATACTTTATTGCTAAAAAGTGCTAATGAACATCCAAACCTTCAGCAAGTCATAATATTTTTCCTGGTTCAGGGTCTCTCCTTCATGTTGATGGCTGCGAATCAGGGTGGTTGTTGCTGAAGGTTGAGTTGACTGTGGCCGTTTCTTAAAATAAGACAGCAATAAAATTTGCCATACCAATTGACTGTTTCTTTCACCCAAGAGTTCTTTGTAAGATGCAATGCTGTTTGATAGCCTTTACATAAAGTAGAACTTCTTTCAAAATTGGAGCTAGTCCAGGAGCAGTGGCTCACATCTATAATCCTGGCACTTTGGAAGGCTGAGGCAGGAAGATGGTTTGAGCCCAGGAGTTCAAGACCAGCCTGGGCAGCACTGGGAGACCCTGTCTCTACAAAAAATTTAAAATTACACATGTGTGGTGCCCACATTCACATTGGTTGTGGCAGTAGCAGTGGCAGGGCACTGGTGAGGGTGGGCTTGTTAGTGTTTGTGTGTGTGTTCATGCCTGCAATGGCAGTGGTGTAGTAGGGGTGGATTGCTGATGTTTGTGAATGCATTTGTGCCAGCAGCAGCAGAGGCACAGTTGTGGGCATTTGTGTGTGTTTTCATGCCAATGGTGGTGGCAGAGCAGGGTGCCCACCCATCAGCAGGGGAAGGGTGTTGGGGTGCCCTCACAATGACAGTGGTCAAGTGCTGTGGGGTGTATGTGCTCATGTGCCCCAGTCGGGGAGGCAAGGTCCACCCACATGCAAGCACATCAGCAAAGCAGTCGCGGGGAGAGGGTGTTCTTGGGTGAGTTCATACCATAGCAAAGCAGTAGGCGGAGGCTGTAGTGGGGGTTATCTGTGAGTGGGCTTGTACGTGTTGGCAGTGGTCGGTCTGCTGGAGCTGTCCAACAGTCAGGCGCAGTCTTCCAGCAAAGGAGCTATGATGAGGGCCCAAGGGAAGCACCCTGATTAGGCATCTGAGGCTGTGCTGCAAATGGGTGCAGCCATGCTGGGCCCTCAGGAGAGGACAGCAGACAGGAGGTTGCTCAAGTCAGACTGGCCCATTCCACTGCAAGACTGTCTTGCCCTGTCCAGGTATGACAGTTACTCTAAGGCTAAAGTCTCCTAGAAGAGCATGACAAACCTTGGCAGATGGGCATCCTTGGTTGTGGCCCACTGCAGCTATTTCCGTGCCAACCCCACTGGGTTCTGCACAGGCTAGAGTCCAGCCCTTGCCTCCTATCTAAGCAGCTCTCTCTGCCAGCTCACGTGTTTGTGGGGGTTGTAGGACCTCCTTCTTCTAGAATTTCAGAGGTTTGCTGTGAGAGTGGGTCACTCCTCACCTGCTCAATCCACCCCTTCTCCAAGAGTCACCGGGGGCCAGGAATGAGTTCCAATGCTCAGCAACCCTGTGTAGGGTTCCCAGCATCCTCCCGCTTCAGCCCAGCATCTGTGTTCTCCCTCCATCTACTCTCAATGCCTTCCCTCCAAAGATCGGCTCAGAGTGTGCCCATCTTCCTGATGTCTTGGTCTCTCGGTGGAAGATGTTCCTCCTCTCACCCAGTCAGCATTTTGGCTCCCCAGCAGGTCATTTTCTCTTAAAGAAAATTTTAGTCAATTTGCATTCACTCTCCACTACTGTCCCAACCTTAGACAATCATCAATCTATTTTCTGTTTCTAAAGGTGAGTCTTTCATAAAAATTTCTTATAAGTGAAATAATTAATTAAGTAGTCTTTTGGGTCTGATTTCTTTCACTTGGCTTAGTGTTTTAGAGGTTCATTCCTGTTGTAGTATGCATCACTGCTTCATTCCTTTTGATTAGTGAGTAATACTCTGCTGTATGGCTATGGCACATACTAATTTTTCTTCCACTAGTTGATGGATATTTGGATTCTATTCATTTTGGCTATACGAAGAGTGCTGATGTAAGCATTCACATATGAATCTTTGAGTGCTGCAGATTTCCATTCTTTTGCGTATTTACCTGAGGGTGGGATTTCTGAGTCATATGTAAAACCATGTATAACTTTATGAGGAATTGCCTTTTTCTTACGTGTTGGCTGCACTATTTTAATTCTCATCAACAATGTGTGAGGATTCCGTATTCTTCACACTTTAGTCAACACTTGTTACTATCTTTTTGATATAGTAATCTATTGAGCAATAACTATTATCTCATTGTAGTTTTTGTTTGTTTGTTTAGACAGGGTCTTGCCCTGTCACCCAGGCTGAAGTGCAGCAGTGCCATCTTGGCTCACTGCAGCCTCCACCTCCAGGGCTCAGGTGATCCTCTCACCCCAGCATCCTGAGTAGCTGGGACTACAGACACGCGCCATGATACTTGGCTAATTTTTGTATTTTTGGTAGAGATGAGGTTTCTCCATGTTGCCCAGGCTGGTCTCAAACTGCTAACCTCAGGTGATCCACCTGTCTTGGCCTCCCAAAGTGCTGGAATTAGAGGCATGAGCCACCGTACTCAGCAGATTTATTTCTAAATGTTTCTTTCTTTGATGCTGTTATTAGAAGAATTGCTTACTTTCAGATTTTTCATTGCTCTCATATAAAAGTACAATTCAGTCTTGAATTGTGACCCTGGTGAGCTTGTTTATTAGTTCTAGTGGGTTTTTGGGGAATACCATGCTAATATACATGATTATGTAAGTTTGTAATAGAATATGGTTCTACTTATTTTCTAAACTAGAAGATTGTTTGATTTTTAGATTTTTAAGCCAACATCACATTTGCAAAATAATCCCATTTGACAATGGTGTTTAACGAGTTTCATATTTTGCTAGATTCAGATTCAGTTTGCCAGTTTTTTTGTTGTTGTTTTAGAATCTTAGTGTCTGTATGCATGAAGGATAAAGATAAGTCATTTTTTATCTAGTAATGTTTCTGTTTGATTTTGGAATTGTAGTAATACTGATCTGATAGAATGACTTGGGAAATGTTTTCACTGATTCAATTTTTTGGAAGTATTTGTGAAAAGTTAATAATAATAATAATAATTATTATTACTTGAGACGGAATTTTGCTCTTGTTGCCGAGGCTGGAGTGCAATGGTGTGATCTCGGCTCACTGCCACCTCCACCTCCCGGGTTCAAGCGATTCTTCTGCCTCAGTTTCCCAAATAGCTGGGATTACAGGCATGCACTACCACACTTGGCTAATTTTATATTTTTAGTAGAGACAGGGTTTCTCCATGTTGGTCAGGCTGCTCTTAAACTCGCGACCTCAGGTGATCCATCCATCTCAGCCTCCCAAAGTGCTGGGATTACAGGTGTGAGCCACTGCGCCCGACCCAGTATTAATTCTTTATTGAATACTTAATAGAATTTACCGGTTAAGCCATTTGTCCTGGGGCTTTTATTTGTGTAAAGGTTCTAATTAATTTGATCTCTTTCTTTGTTGTAGATCTATTAATATGTTACATTTATTTCTATGTAGAGCTATTTATATATTTTATTTCTTCTTAACTTTTTTTGAGAATTTGTGTTTTTCAATGTATTTAGTTTTAATTTTTAGTATCTCACATTTCTACTGTTTCTCTGCAGTTAACAAGAAATAATCAGAAAGAATATTGTGTGACAATAAGCCTTTGGAACAATTAACAAATTACTCAAAATTTCTTGTGTTATAAAAGATTATAACTCTAATTACTATAGTTAATGCTGATATTTTTAAAAACTTATTTTCAATTTGGGGGTACATGTGAAGGTTTGTTATATAGGTAAACTCATGTCATGAGGGTTTGTTGTACAGATTATTTAATCACCCAGACATTAAGCCCAGTACTCAAGAGTTACCTTTTCTGCTTCTCTCCCTCTTCCCACCTTCCACATTCAAGTATATATCCCAGTGTCTGGGAAACATCTTTCTTCATGAGTTCATGAGTTCTCGTAATTTACCTCCCACTTTTTCTTTTTTTTTTGAGATGGAGTCTCACTCTGTTACCCAGGCTGGAGTGCAGTGGCATGATCTCAGCTCACTGCAACCTCTGCCTTCTGGGTTCAAGCGATTCTCCTGCCTCAGCCTCCAGAGTAGCTGGGATTACAGGTGTCTACCACCACACCAAGTTAATTTTGTATTTTTAGTAGAGATGGAATTTCCCCATGTTGGCCAGGCTGGTCTCAAACTCCTGACCTCAGGTGGTGATCCTCCTGCCTTGGCCTCTCAAAGTGCTGGGATTACAGGGGTGAGTCACAGTGCCCGACCTACCTCCCACTTTTAAGTGAGACCATGCAGTATTGGGTTTTCTGTTCCTGTGTTAGTTTGGTAAAGATAATGTCCTCCAGCTTCATCCATGTCTTTGCAGATGACGTGATCTCATTCTTTTATGCTTAAATAATATTCCATGGTGGGCATGTACCACATTTTTTTTTTTTTTTTTTTTTTACTGCACATCACTCCTTTATTATAGTGATCTGGAAATAGCGTTTAGTACAGTTATGCTCAGATGAACACTGGACCCATGTGGCAGGGCCAAGCAACTAGAACATGATTCAGAAATCAGTGAAAGACACACTTGGACAGGACCATGGCATTTCACTGCCACGAAACAAGACAGGAAGGGATTCTAACACACACAGCAGGAAGCACTCCTGCCCCTCAGAGGTCAAGGAACTGATCCCATACTGGTATGAGGAATGGTTTATTTTCTGATGACCACATGTGGGACTATTCCAACCACCACAAGAAACCCCAGAAGGGTTATTGTTTTGCATTAATTGTGTATACTCTTTTTTAAATAAAAGTAAATGTAACACATAACTAAATTAAGGATTGATCCCAAACTTCTAGAGCCAGCTCCTCTGGTGTCAGTGAGGAAACAGTTGTCATATCACCATGCAGGTTACATTCATCTTCCACTGGAATGACTAGAGTCCCCAGGCAGTGGCCTGACTGCAGAAGAGCAGAGGACTGGCTCCTGGGGACAGACAGACTCTGTTGCTTCTCCTCATAGGTCATGGCTTAGCATGGTTCCTCCCCACAAGTCCTTAGTAAACAAAGAACTCGCAAAAACCCAAGTCACTACCTTTAAACTCTGTTGGATAAGGGGAGCTTTTCCAGAGGTTGGACTGAGAACCTATGCTCTAGAAGCGCCATTCTGATTAGATTGTATGAAGGGAGTGGGTGCAGGAGACAAAACGGCTAAAATGCACATGGGAGCCACTGGTCCCCATCTGCAGCTACAATGCAAGATGTCTACAGATGTGGTCAGTGTGACGTGTGCAGGTGGGAGGGGCAGAGGGACAAGATGGGCAGGAAGGGTGCTCCTAGGGACAGTATCCTCCCCGCTGGCCTTCACTTCTTGGCCTTCCCCTGGGCAGCCACAGTTTCCATGGCTTTGCCCACCGTCCCTTTATCCCCCAGGAACTGCATGGGCTTGATAGGCTTCAAGTTCTTGTCCAATTCATAGACAATGGGAATACCAGTCAGCAGGTTCAGCTCCATGGTAGCCTCTTCAGAGAGACCCTCCAGATGCTTGACAATGCCCTGGAGGCTGTTGCCATGGGGTGCAATCAGTACACATTTCCTCTCCTTGATCTGGGGAACTATTTCTTCATTCCAGAAGGGCAGAGCTCTGGCAATAGTGTCCTTCAGACTCTCGCAGGAGGGTAGCTGATCTTCTGTGACGTCTGCATACCTGCGATCCTTACTGATGTTCCTGTAGAAAGGGTGGTCGGGCTCCATCGGAGGTGGTGGGACATCATAGGACCACCTCTAGATCTTCACCTGGGCCTCACCATGCTTTACAGCAGTTTCTGCTTTATTGAGACCGGTTAGACCCCCATAGTGCCGCTCATTGAGGCGCCAGGTCCTCACCACTGGCAGCCACATCTGATCAATGGCATCTAGCACTGTCCAGAGGGTCCGGATCGCTCTCTTCTGCACTGAGGTGAAGCAGATGTCAAACTCATAGCCAGCATCTCGCAGAGCCTGACGGCTGCGCTTCGCCTCCTCGGGGCCCGCCGGGCTCAGGTCAGCGTGGTATCAGCTGCTGAAGCGGTTCTCCAGGTTCCATGTGCTCTGGCCATGCCAGATGAGCACCAGTTTGTAGGCGGCCATGGTGGCGGGATGGGGATGCAGCCTGTACCACATTTTTAGTATCCAATGTCATTGATGAACACTTAGGTTGATTCCACATCTTTACCATTGTGAGTAGTGCTGCAAGGAACATTCACATGCATGTGTCTTTATGGTAGAATAATGTATATTCCTCTGGGTATATACCCAGTAATGGGATTGCTGTGTCAAATGGTGGTTCTGCTTTTAACTCTTTAAGGATTGCGATACAGCTTTCCACAATGATTGAACTAATTTACACTTTCACTAACAGTGTATAAGTGTTTCCCTTTTCTCCACAACTTCACCAGCATCTGTTTTTTTTTTAACCTTTTAATAGTAACTAGCCATTCTGAATGGTGTGAGATGGCGTCTCATTGTGGTTTTGATTTGCATTTTTCTTTTTTTTTTTTTTTTTTTTTTGAGACGGAGTCTCGCTGTGTCGCCCAGGCTGGAGTGCAGTGGCGCGATCTCGGCTCACTGCAAGCTCCGCCTCCCGGGTTCCCGCCATTCTCCCGCCTCAGCCTCCGAGTAGCTGGGACTACAGGCGCCCACCACCGCGCCCGGCTAGTTTTTTGTATTTTTAGTAGAGACGGGGTTTCACCGTGTTAGCCAGGAGGGTCTCGATCTCCTGACCTCGTGATCCGCCCGCCTCGGCCTCCCAAAGTGCTGGGATTACAGGCTTGAGCCACCGCGCCCGGCCAACAGTGATATTGAGCTTTTTATCATATGCTTCTTGGCCGCATGTGTGTCTTTTTTTGTTGTTGTTTTTTAGACGGAGTCTCGTTCTGTCACCCAGGCTGGAGTGCAGTGGTGCGATCTTGGCTAACTACAACCTCCGCCTCCCAGGTTCAAGCGATTCTCCTGCCTCAGCTTCCCGAGTAGCTGGGACGACAGGCGCATGCCACCAAGCCCAGCTAATTTTTTGTACTTTTAGTAGAGACGGGGTTTCACCGTGTTAGTCAGGCAGGTCTTGATCTCCTGAACTAGTGATCTGCCCGCCTTGGCCTCCCAAAGTACTGGGATTACAGGCGTGAGGTGGCGCCCAGCCGGTATGTCTTCATTTCAAAAATGTCTGTTCATATCCTTTACCACTTTTTAATGCAGTTGTTTGTTTTTCTCTTGCAAATTCATTTGAGTTCCTTACAGATGCTTGTAGACCTGAGTCAGATGCATATTTTGTCTTTATTGTTGTTCTATAGCTTTCTTAGGCATATAATTTTTGATTGACAGTTTTTTCTTTGAGGAGTGGGAAAAAAGTTTCAAATGGAGTTGAAAGACTTGCAAGAAGGCAAACAAATCAAGATCCAACAAAGCCAACTGGATTGAGAAATGAAGTCATATTGATTGCAACAAATGATATGTTGGACTGGGTTAGAGAGAGCAGGAAAAAGTAAATTTGTGGACAATAGAAGTCTGTGGGCTGGGTGGCCCTGACTGAGATCAAATGGAGAAATTTCATCAGAATAGGAAAGGTAGCACATTATGCTGAACCTAAACAGGCTGAGCTGCTGCCCTATGCTAAGATTCATAGATTTATAAGAAGAAATGTCATGATGTTATCATCTAACAATTTTATAGGTATTATTTGTTAAGGAAGACGATCATCTATGTGTAGTCATAATTATGATTAAGTTAATGTTATGTTTAGCTATGATTAAAATTGTGTTTGATGGATATCACAAGGGCCAAAAATAAGTGGCTACTGCTAACAAGTGGGTGCTTAACTGATAAATGTGTGAAATCAAACACTCCTGTGAATAGAAGCAGCAGAGGAGACTGAAGAATGAGGGGTGGAACACAACAGCAGGATAGCTTGATACTTTACATCAAAGTAAGATCTCGGCCGGGCGCAGTGGCTCACGCCTGTAATCCCAGCACTTTGGGAGGCCGAGGCGGGCAAATCATGAGGCCAGGAGTTTGAGACCAGCCTGACCAACATGGTGAAACTCCATCTCTACCCAAAATACAAAAATTAGCTGTATTTTTTTAGCCCGGCTAACTTTTTGTATTTTTAGTAGAGACGGGGTTTCACCGTGTTAGCCAGGATGGTCTCGATCTCCTGACCTCGTGATCCGCTCACTTCAGCCTCCCAAAGTGCTGGGATTACAGGCGTGAGCCACCATGCCTGGCCGAGCTGGGACCATTTTTAAGTGATACATTAAGAAAGGTTCAGAAAAGCAAGATAAAACCTTCCAAAGATGTTCACATACTAATTCCCCAGATACTGGGAATACGTTAAATTCCATGGCAAAGAAAATATAAGATTGCAGATGTGAGCAAGATTGCTAGTCTGCTGTTGAAACATAGTGAAATTTTCACGAATTATCACCATGGGTCCAGTATAATCACAAGGGTCCAGAAATGTGGAAGAGTGATGGAGAACAGAATGTATCAAAGTGATGAGATGTGAGAATGACTCAGCTGAACAGCTTTTCAATTGCTTGCTTTAGTGATTCTTTTCATATTAGAATAAATTTTCATTTAATTTAAATGTATAAATATCTTTGAGTAATTTTATTTGTTTTTGTATTTGTTATGAGATAGGGTCTCACTCCATTGCCCCGGTTGGAATGCAGTAGTGCAATCATGGCTCACTGCAGCCTTGACCTCCTGGGCTCAAGCAATCTTCCCACCTCAGCCTCCTGGGTAGCTTGTACTACAGGTGCATGCCCCAACGTCTCACTAACTTTTTAATTTTTTTGTAGAGATGGCACCTCACTATGTTCAAGGCCAGGCTGGTCTTGAACTTCTGGCCTCAAGCAATCTTCCCACCTCAGTCTCCAAAAGTACTGGGATTGCAAGCATGAGCCACTGTGCCTGGCCCTTTTTCTGAGTAATTTTGTTTGTCCATCACTGTTCTGGGTGCTAAAAGTGATAGGAGAGAATGCAGAACAATAAGGATATGATTTCTAAAAAGTAAGGCTCAGGTATAGTGGGAGTACAGGTACTGTGCACTGTATGATTGTAGAAGTCTTATTGTTTTACAAATATAAATGATTTGGTGTGGAAAAGAATGCAGAAGCTGGATTCCCAAGAATTCATATGCAGGCTTAACAAAGAATAAGTGGGGAAAAAGATGGTGATGGCACCAATTTTGAACACTGAACAACAAACACTGATAAAATGGGATCTATTGTTTCTTTTATTCCAGATATAGAAAGTATGTTTCCTCTATGCCATTAAGATGAAAATGCTTTCTACTTATGTTATTGTTAAAAATGTCTTTGTTTTTCAAGCTGGCATTGGATTCTCAGCCAACACTTTTCTCCTTTTCTTCCACATTCCTTACGCTCTTCTGAATTGCAGGCCTAAACCCCATGACTTACTCACCTGTCACCTGGCCCTCATTTACATTCAGATGCTCCTCACTTCAGTGGATTTTTTGCCTCTAGACATGTTTGAATCACTGCATTTTGGGAATGACTTTAAGTGTAAGTTGCCTTTTTACACAAATAGGGCAATGAGGGGCCTCTCCATCTGCACCATCTGCCTTCTGAGCATGCTCCAGGCCGTCAGCCTCAGCCCCAGCACCTCCTGGTTGGCAAGGTTTAAACATAAATCCACAAATTACATTATGCATGTTTTCTTTTTTTGGGTGTTCTTCAATTTGTCCTTCAGTAGTTGGCTAACATTTTTCTCTGTGCATTCTTCCAACACGACCCATATCAAGCTACTGAATGTCAGTAAATACTGCTCACTTTCCCCTATGAACTCCACAATCAGGGGTGTGTTTTTCACTGTGACATTGTCCAAGGATGTCTCCTGTGTAGTACTTATGCTGCTCTCGAGTGCATACATGGTGATTCCCCTGTCCAAGCATTGGAGGCAATCCCAGCACCTCCTCAGCACCCACCTCTCCAAGACCCTCCCCAGAGAAAAGGGCCACCCAGACCATCCTGCTGCTGGTAAGTTTCTTTGTGGTCATGCACTGGGTGGACTTTATCTTCTCAATCTTTTTAACCCTGCTATGGACGTATGACCCATACGTCCCTCCTGATCGTGCAGGGAGATGTGCTGAATGCCTATGCCACTATTAGTCCTTTGGTGCAAATCAGTTCCGATAAAACAATAATCAATATTATGAAAATTGCAATAGAAATATCATCAATTTTTAATAAGTCAGCGATGAAAAATGTTTTCTGAGAAAAGAGTCTTCGGCCATCAGTCAAACTGTTCAAGTACCACTGAAATGTTTAAATTTGATTTAAGTGAAATATAAAGAATTATGCTTTTATTATATCTAAATACTTTTGAAACCTATTCTACCAAGGAATTTTCAGTTTCTTTAGTTCAGTGTCTACGACAGTTGATATCCCCATATTAAGTCTCTTACTCTTTTTCATTTTAATTTAATACCAGAAAATGTTTCTTTCTTCTTGAAGTGTACCCTAAAGAAGCTCCTATTGGTAATAAAATCTCTCAAAATTTTCACTTTGGAAAATATTTTAATTTACTTTTACTTCAAAAGTATTTTAGGCCAGGTACAGTGGCTCACACCTGTAATCCCAGCGATTTGGGGGCTGAGCTGGGAGGATTGCTTGAGGGCTACAGTTTGAGATCAACCTGGGCAACATAGTAAGATAGTAAGATCTCACCTCTACAAAAATAAATTTTTAAAAATTAGCCAAGCATGATGGTGAGTGCCTGTAATGCCAGCTACTTAGGAGGCTGAGGTGGGAGGATTCCTTGAGCCCCAGAGGTTGAGGTTTCAGGGAGCTGTGATTGCACCACTGGCTTCAATCTGGGTGACAGAGCAAGACCTCATCTCTAAAAATAATTTTAAAATGAACAATGAATAAAAATTAAACATTTTAGCTAAATATTCAATTCTAGCTTTAAATCATGCTTCTTTGGAAAAACTTTTTTGTCTCTGTAAAAATTATGTCAGTTTACAAAGACTTCATGACTAAAACACCAAAAGCAATCGCAACAAAAGCCAAAATTGACAAATGCTGCACAGCAAAAGAAACTATCATCAGAGTGAATAGGCAACCTACAGTATGGGAGAAAATTTTTGTAATCTATCCATTTGACAAAAGTCTGATATCCAGAATCTACAAGGAACTTAAGCAAATTTACAAGAAAAAAAACACAACCCCATCAAAAAGTGGGCAAAGGATATGAACAGACACTTCTCAAAACAAGACATTTATGTGGCCAACAAACATATGAGAAAAAGCTCGTTGTCACTGGTCATTAGAGAAATGCAAATCAAAACCACAATGAGATACCATCTCATGCCAGTTAGAATGGCAATCACTAAAAAGCCAGGAAACAACAGATGCGGGCAAGGATGTGGAGAAATGGGAACACTTTTACACTGTTGGTGGGAGTGTAAATTAGTTCAATCATTGTGGAGTACAGTGTGGTGATTCCTTAAGGATCTAAAACCAGAAATACCATTTGACCCAACAATCCCATTAGATTGTGGTATGGCTGCAATTCTAGGCAGTCATAAAAAGAATGAGTTCATGTCCTTTGCACGGACACGGATGAAGCTGGAAACCATCATCCTCAGTAAACTAACACAGAAACAGAAAACCAAACACTGCATGATCTCACTCATAGGTAGGAGCTGAACAATGAGAACACAAGGACACAGGGAGGGGAACATCACACACTGGGGCCTGTCGGGGGGTGGAGGGCAAGGGGAGGGAGAGCATTAGGACAAATACCTAATGCATGCGGGGCTTAAAACCTAGATGGTGGGTTGATAGATGCAACAAACCACCATGGCACGTGTAACAAACCTGCACGTTGTGCATATGTATCCAGAGCTTAAAGTAAAATTTAAAAAATTTTACCAAATTAAATATTAAATTTAATCTAAAAGTTATTTTAAATGGTCTTAAATAAAATTTACATATGACTAGATATTAGTTTGGTTATACAATCTTTTCCCACCTCTTTTGGAGTATGATTGACAAATAGAAACTGTATTTAAAGTGTAAAAACTAAAATATATGTTTTGATATATTTATATATTATGAAATTATTACCACAACAAAGCTAATGAACATATCTGTCATGTCACATAGTTACTATATTTTAGTATGGTAAGTTCATTTGAGATCCATTTTTCTTAACAAAGTTCAAGTATACAAGATGTAATTATTAAGTATAGTCATGATGCTGCACATTGGGTCTCCAGTATTTATTTATCTTGTGACAACAGGGTTGTACCCTTTGACCAATATCTCTCATTTTTTCCCAATCCCTCAGCCCCAAGTCACCACCATTCTACTCTCTATAACTATGAGTTCTACTCTTTTTCAGATTCCTCATAAAATGAGTTCATACAAAATTTGTATTTTTATGTCTGCCTTATTTCACTTAGCATAATGTCTTCAAAGTTCATCTATGTTGTTGCAAATGGCAGGATTTTCTTTCTTAGGGCTGAATATTATTTCATTTGATAGACAAATAGATATATTAATAGATATTTCATATATTCTTTATCCATTTATCTGTTGATAGACATCTAGGTTGTTTTTATATCTTGTCTATTGTGTGTAATGCTGTGATGAGTATAGGAGTGCAGCTATCTCTTCAAGGTAGCAATTTTATTCCTTTTGGATATTGTTAATGGTTTGAATGTTTGTCCCCTCCAAAACTCATGTTGAAATTTGATTGTGGCAAATGTGGTTGTGAGGTAATAGGGCCATGAAAGCTCCGTCCTCACAGTTGGGTTTAATGTCACTCTCATAGGGTTAGTTTGGTACCTTGTGCCTTTGCTTTTCTGCCACATGATGGTGTAGCAAGAAGGCCTTCACCAGATGCCACCACCTTGATCTTGCACTTCCCAGCCTTGATCTTGCACTTCCCAGCCTCCAGAAGTGTGATAAAATAAATATCTATTTATTATAAATTACCTAGCCTCAAGTGTTCTGTCATGGAAGCACAAAATGAACCAAGGCAGATAAATACCCAGAAGTGGGATTGCTGGATCATGTGGCAGTTCTAGCTTTAATTTTTTGAGAAAACTCCATATTGTTTTCCATTTTGACTTTATCCATTTACATTCCCACTAACAGTGTGCAAGAGTTCTCCCTTCTCCACATCATCATTAGCATTCATTATCTTTTGACTTCTTAATAAATACTATTCTGACAAGCCTGTGTGAGGTAATAGCTCATTGCAGTTCTGATGTGCATTTCCTGATTATTTGGAATGCTAAGCATCTTTTCAAATGCTTTTTGGCCATTGTACGACTTCTTTGGAAAAATATCTGTTCAGGTCCTGGGTTATTTACTTATTGATGTTCAGTTTTAAGAATTCCTTATATATAATCTCATTCTCAGATATACTGTTACAGAATTTTTCTCCAATTATACAGACTGACTTTTAATTTTGTTGATTGTTTTCTTTTGCTGTGAGAAACATTTTAGTGAACGTGGTCCCACTTGATTGTTTTTTCTTATATTGCATGGGTTTTTGATGTCAAATTCAAAAATTCATTGTTGAGACCAATGTCAAAGCCATCATTCTCAGCAAACTAACACAGGAACAGAAAACCAAACACCGCATGTTCTCACTCATAAGTGAGAGTTCAACAATGAGAACACATGGGCACAGGAAGGGGAACATCACACACCACAGCCTGTTAAGGGGTGGGGGACAAAGGGAAGGAGAGCATTAGGACAAATACCTAGACTTAAAGCCTAGATGACAGGTCGATAAGTGCAGCAAACCACCATGGCACATGTATATCTATGTAACAAACCTGCACATTCTGCACATGTATCCCAGAACTTAAAGTAAAATTTTAAAAAAAGAAACTTTTCCCCAATGTTTTCTTCTAGAAGTTTTATGATTTCAGATGCTATGTTTAAGTTTTCACCCAACAGATATAATTGTTTTTGCCAACTACAAAAAAGGTGGAAAAAATATTTTCTCAAGAGATACAGAATTGTAGAGACAAACTCCTGAAGTTGTTTACATCAATGCTAGGAAATGACAAGTGAAAAAGTTTACCATTTAACCAAATAGTATATTTCATAGCCAGAGTGAGGTTTTCCTTTGGGAACCTCTGATTGTACCACCCTGCCAGTGGGACTACTAAAGAGAATGTTGGCTATTAGAAAACAAACTGCAGGCCGGACACAGTGGCTCACACCTGCAATCCCAGCACTTTGGGAGGCTGAGGCGGGTGGAACCTGAGTTCAGGAGTTCGAGAGCAGCCTGGCCAATGTGGTGAAACTCCGTCTCTAATAAAAATGCAAAAATTAGCCAGGCGTGGTGGCGGGCACTTGTAATCCTAGCTACTCAGGAGGCTGAAGTAGGAGAATTGCTCGAACTCAGGAGGTTGGAGGCTGCAGTGAGCCGAGATCGTGCCACTGCACTCTAGCCTGGGCAACAGAGTGAGACCCCATTTCAAAAAAAAAAGAAAAGAAAAAAGAAAACAAGCTGCACAGAGGACAGAAAGTATGTAAGTGTCCACAAAACCCATCTAGGATCAATCACCAAAATCTAGGATCAGTCTGGGTTTCCTCCTCCTATCAAAAGGGATTTAATCTTTCTCTCGTGGCTTATATGATTTTTTTGTTGCATTATTAATTTCTTATTGGGTAACTAGAAAATGATTTCATCATGCATAAATGCCATTCATTTTGTACTACTCTACAAAACATATCATGCTTTAATTTTCAGTTGTTTTGGTTTGCGGTTGCAGACAGAGTATGTGTCATGGCTATATAAACAGTTACAACATACACTGTGTGCACCTCAGCCTGACTACTCCAAAATGGACAGAAGAACAGGTGGTGATTTTCTTATACAAAACATGATAGTCAATTCTTTCACCTATTCCTGCCAAAATGTCTATGATCACAGAACTCTTCTGATTCCCACTTCAATACCAATTCATATGTTGTAATATTTGTTTTGAAATTATATATACTGGGTCAAGCATGGAAGCTCATACCTGTAATCCCAGCACTTTGGGAGGCCGAGGCAGGCAGATCACTTGAGGTCAGGAGTTCGAGACAAGCCTGGAAAACATGGTGAAACTCCATCTATACTAAAAATACAAAAATTAGCTGGGCATGGCGGTGCGCATCTGTAATCCCAGGTTACTCGGGAGGCTGAGGCAGGAGAATTGCTTGAGCCCAGGAGGTGGAGGCTGCAGTGAACCAAGATTTGCACCACTGCACTCCAGCCTGGGTGACAGAGCAAGACTCCATCTCAACATCTGTTAAATGCATAGTTTTGGCAGAAGAGCTGAGGCAGGGTTCACTTGTCTGACATAATGTAAAAGAGTCTTGGAACATGTCCTGGGTCCAGGGTCTAAAACCTCTTGTGGCCTATGGAACACCAAGTTCTGTGCCAAAGGGTGGAAGGTTGCCCTGCTGCACTACAATCTAAGCACAAGGCATAACACCCTTTGTGGCTTGGAGAGAACCCAGGGCTCAGGGCATAAAACCCCTTGTAGCCTCTGGAATGTGTCCAGACTCGCTGGCCCCTTGCTCCTTGCTCCCCCAAGATCACAAATTGATTGTATCGTGAATTGGAAGAACCTGTTCTCCCTTATCTCAAGTAGCAGAGCATATGCTAAAGCGTCACAGCTACGCTTGACGCACCGCTACCTTTCTACCCCCACATCCTCACATCCTCACCTGTCTATCCCTACATCTGCACATCCTTACCACCTGCTTCTTTGTTTGATTACCAATAAATAGTGTGTGCTCCCAGAACTCGGGGCCTTCGCAGCCTCCATATGCTAGCATTGGACCCCTGGACCCACACTATGTACTCTTAATTTGTCTTGTCTCATTCCTTTGACTCCGCTGGACTTCATAGCCCCCATGACCTGGTGTTGGGTTTGATCACCCCCAACACATAGTTTGCAAATATTTTTTCCCATTCTGTAGATTGTGTGTTAATGCTGTTTCTTGTGCTCTGTGGAATCTTGTTAGTTTAATTAGGTCCCACTTGTCAATTTTTGTTTTTGTTACAATTGCTTTTGGGGTCTCTGTCATGAAAAGTCTATGTCCAGAATGGTATTTCCTAGGCTTTCTTTTAAGGTTTTTATAGTTTTTGGCTTTATGTTTAAGTCTTTAATCTATCCTGAGTTTATTTTTGTATATGGTGAAATGAAGGGGTTCCATTTCAGTCTCATGCCTATAGCTAGCCAATTATCCCAGCACCACTTATTGAATAAGTACTTCTTTTCCCATTGCTTCTAATTGTCACCTCTGTTAAAGATCAGATGGTTGTAGGTGTGTGTTTTTATTTCTGGGTTCTCTAACCTGTTCTGTTGATCTATGTGTTTGTTTTTGTACCAGTACTGTGCTGTTTTAGTTACTGTAGCCTTGTAGTATAGATTTAAGTCAGGTAATGTGGTGCCTCTGCCTCTGTTCTTTTTACTTAGGATTGCTTTGGGTATTTGGACTCTTTCTTGTTCCATATGAATTTTAGAATGCTTTTTTCCAATTCTGTAAAAACTGACAACAGTAGTTTGACAGGAATAGCATTGAATCTGTAAATTTCTTTGGGCAGCATGGCCATTTTGACAATATTGTTTCTTCCTATCCATGAGCGTGGAATGTTTTTCCATTTGTTTGTGCCATCTCTGATTTTTTCCAGCAGTTTTGTAATTCATGTTGTGGAGATATTTCACCTCCCTGTTTCACTGTATTCCTAGGTAATTTTTCTTTTTGTGGCTACTGTGAATAGCAATGCATTCTTGATTGGGCTCTCCGCTTGGATGTTGTTGGTGTATAGAAATTCTAGTAATTTTTGTACATTGATTTTGTATCCTGAAATTTTTCTGAAGTTGTTTATCAATTCTCTGAGCATTTGGGCAGAGAATATGAGGTTTTGTAGGTATATAATCATGTCATCAGCAGGAAGAGATACTTTGATACTTTGACTTTCTCGTTCCATTTGAATGCCTTTTATTTCTTTCTCATGCCTAATTGCTCTGGCTGGGACTTCAAGTACTTTTGAATAACACTGGTGAATGGGAAGCCTGACTCTGGTTCTCAAGGAGGGTTGGTCAGGCTTTTGTCCCTTCAGTATGATGTTGGCTGTGGGTTTGTCACAGATGACTCATTATTTTGAAATATGTTCCTTCAATGCCTAGTTTGTTGATGGTATTTAACATGAGGAGATGTTAAATTATATTAAAAGGCTTTTCTGTATCTATTGAGATGATCATGTGGTTTTGTTTTTAGTTCTGTTTATGTGGTGAATCATATTTATTGATATGCATATGTTGAATCAACCTTGTATCTGAGGAATTAAACTTGCTTGATCATGGATAATTTACTTTTTGATCTGCTGCCGGATTTCATTTACTAGTATCTTATGAATATTTTACATCTACGTTCATCAGGGATATTGCCTTGAAGCTTTTTTTGTAATTTTTGATTATGCCTCCACCAGGTTTTGGTGTCATGGTGTTGCTGGCCTCATAGAATGAGTCAAGGATGAGTCTTTCCTCCTCAACTTTCTGGAATTGTTTTAGTAGGATTGATACCAGCTCTTCTTTATATGCCTGGTAGAATTTGTCTGTGAATTTGTCTGGTCCAGGACTTTTTCTGGTTGGTAGGTTTTCTATAACTGATTCCCTTTTGGAAGTTGTTATTGGTCTGTTCAGGTATTCAACATTTTCCTAGTTCAATCTCAGGAGGTTGTATGTTTCCAGGAATTTATCCATTTCTTCTATGTTTTCTAGTTTGTGTGCATTCATATTAGCCTCTGAGGGTTTTTTAAAAATATTTTTGTGAAGTTAATGGTAATGTTACCATTGTTATTTCTGATTGTGTTTATTTGGATCTTTTCTTTTTGTTTATTAGTCTAGCTAGTGGTCCCTCAATATTATTTATTCTTTTAATGAACCAATTTTTTGTTTCATTGATTTTTTTATATGGATTTTCCCATCTCAATTTCATTCAGTTTATCTCTGGTTTTGGTTATTTCTTTTCTTTTACTAGCTCTGGAGTTGGGTTACTCTTGTGTTTTAGTTCTTCCAGAAGTGATGTTAGGTTGTGAATTTGAGAGTTTTCTGACTTTTGATGTAAGCATTTAGTGTTATAAACTTTCCTCTTAACACCACTTCAGGTGTGTCCCAGTTTTCATTTGTTTCAAATAATTTCTTGATTTCTGCTTTAATTTCATTCTTTACTGAAAAGTCATTCAGGAGCAGGTAATTTTCATGTAATTGTATGGTTTTGAGATTCTTGGTATTGATTTCTATTTTATTGCGCTGTGGTTGGTATGATTTGGGGTTTGTTGAACTCATTGAGAATTGTTTTATGGGCAAGGGTGTGATCAATCTTTGAGTATGTGCTACGTGCTGATGAGAATAATGTATATTCTGTTGTTGTTGCTGGATGGAGTGTTCTGTAGAGGTCTATTAGGTCCATTTGGTCAAGTTTCAAGTCTAGATTCTGAATATCTTTGTTAGTTTTCTGCCTTGATGATCTTTCTAACACTGTCTGTGAGGTATTGAAGTCTTATAATTATTGTGTGATTATTTAAGTCTCTTCATATATCTCTAAGAACTTGTTTTATGAATCTGGGTTTTCCAGTGTTGGATGTGTGTATATTTAAGATAGTTAAGTCTTCTTGTTTAACTTAATGCTTTATCATTATGCAATGTCTCTGTCTTTTTTGTTGTTGTTGTTGTTGGTTTAAAGTCTGTTTTGTTTGAAATAAGACTAGCAGCCCCTGCTCTCTTTTGTTTTCTGTTTGCTTGACAGATCTCTCTCCATCCCTTTACTTTGAGCCCATGGATATCACTGCATGTGAGATAGGTCTCTTGAAGACAGCATAGAGTTGAGTCTTGCTTTTTTATTCAACTTGCCACTCTGTGCCTTTTGAGTGAGGCATTTAGTCCATCTATGTTCAGGTATGTGAGAATTTGAACCTGTCATCATATTGTTAGATGGTTGTTTTATAGACTTGATTGTATAGTTGCTTTATAGTGTCAGTGGACTATGTACTTAAGTGTACTTTTGTACTGGCAGTAAGAGTCTCTAAATTTCATATTTAGCATTCCTTTAAGAATCTGTTTTTAGGCTGGGCGTGGTAGCTAACACCTGTAATCTTAGCACTTTGGGAGGCCCAGAAGGGCAGATCATGAGGTCAGGAGATTGAGACCATCCTGGCTAACATGGTGAAACCTCGTCTCTACTGAAAATACAAAAAAATTAGCCTGGTGTGGTGGCAGGCACCTGTAGTCTCAGCTACTCGGGAGGCTGAGGCAGGAGAATGGTGTGAACCTGGGAGGCAGAGCTTGCTGTGAGCCAAGATCGCCCTTCTGCACTCCAGCCTGGGTGACAGAGAGAGACTCCATCTCAAAAAAAAAAAAAAAAAAAAAAGAAAATCTGTTTTCAAATTTTTTTTCCTGTAGCTTTTGAAGTACAAGTGGTTTTTGTTTACATGAATGAACTATACAGTGTGGTGAATTCTGAGATTTTAGTGCACCAATCACCAAAGTAGTATACATTATACCCAATGTGTAGGTTTTTTCCCACACTCCTTTGCCACCCTGCCCCTTGTAAGTCTCTAAAGTCTATTATATCACTCTGTATGCCTTTGTGTACAGATAGCTTAGCCCCCACTTATAAGTAAACATATTTGGTATTTGGTTTTCTACTCCTGAGTTCCTTCACTTAGAAGGATGGGCTCTAACTCCATCCAAGTTGCTGCAAAAGACATTATTTTGTTCCTTTTCAGTGATGAGTAGTATCCTATGGTGTATATACACAACATTTTCTTCATCCAGTCATGGTCAGTGGACACTTAGGTTGGTTCCATATCTTTGTGATTGTGAATTATGCAATAAACATGCATGTGCAAGTGTGTTTTTGATATGACTTCACTTTCTATGGGTAGATACCCATCATGGATTGCTGGATCAAATAGTAGATCTGTATTTAGTTCTTTAAGGAATTCCCATACTGTTTTCCATAGAGGTTGTACTAATTTACATTCTTAGCAGCATATAAGTGTATAAGCATTTCCTTTTCACCACATCCATGCCAACATCTGCTTCTTTTTGTTTGTTTTACTTTTTAATAATGGCTATTCTTGTAGGAGTAAAGTGGTATCTTTTGTGGTTTTAATTTGCATTTCTATGGTGATTAGTGATATTGAGCATTTTTTCATATGATTTTGGCCATTTATATATCTTCTTTTTTTTTTTTTGAGACGGAGTCTCGCTCTGCCGCCCAGACTGGAATGCAGTGGCCGGATCTCAGCTCACTGCAAGCTCTGCCTCCCGGGTTCCCGCCATTCTCCTGCCTCAGCCTCCTGAGTAGCTGGGACTACAGGCGCCTGCCACCTCACCTGGCTAGTTTTTTGTATTTTTTTTTTAGTAGAGACGGGATTTCACCGTGTTAGCCAGGATGGTCTCGATCTCCTGACCTCGTGATCCACCGTCTCGGCCTCCCAAAGTGCTGGGATTACAGGCTTGAGCCACCGCGCCCGGCTATATATCTTCTTTTGAGAAATGTCTATTCATGTCACTTGCCTACTTTTTGATGGAATTATGTGGTTTGTTTCCTTGCTGATTTGTTTGAATTTCTTGTAAGTCCTGGATACTAGTCCTTTGTTGGATGCATGGTTTGCAAATATTTTCTGTCATCTTGTGGGTTGTCTGTTTACTCTGGTGATTATTTCTTTTGCTGTGCAGAAACTTTTTAATTTAATCAGGTTCCATTTGTTTATTTTAATTTTTCTTGCATTTGTTTTTGGAGCTGCAGTGGACTGGCAACAACATTGTGATGGTGGTGCTGGTGATAGCACTTTGGCAAGATGGCAGTGAGCATCTGGGTCCCCATGTGCATGTGCACCAGTAGCAGTGGGTAGTGGCAGGTCCTGCATGCACATGCATGGCAGCAAAACAGCAGGGAGAGGCTGTGGGTGAGTGTGTGTCAGCTAAGCAGTTGAAAGACAAGTGTGTGCCTATCGGGGAGGACTGTGGGTGAGTGTATGCTGTTGGAGACCTGCCTGCAGAAGTTCTGTGACTATTAGGCAGGGTCTGCTGGTGAAAGATCTATGGTGGTGGCTGCTGGCAAGCACCTTGGCTAGGCTGCCAAGGCTGCACTACAAGCAGGTGCAGCCAGGCTGGGACCCTGGGATAGGCAGACAGGCTCATACTTAGATCAGACTGGCCCCATCCTGTGGGCAAGATAGGCTGCCACCAGAGGCTAAAACCACCTAGAAGACCATGGTGAGCCTTGGGTGAAGGGCACCCCTGGCTTTGCTCCACTGCAGCCATTCCTGCACCAAATCCTCTGGGCTCCATGCAGGCTGGAGTTCTGTATCTGCCAACTCACTGGGAAGTTCTCTCTACCAATTCAAATGCCCAAGGGGTCAAGGGGTTTCCTGTAGCTAGGATTCTTGAGGTTCATGGTGAGAGTGGGCCACTCCATGTTTATTTAACTCACTCCTTTTCCAGGAGCTGCTCAGGGCCAGGAATGAGTCCTGGTGCTCGACAACCTTGTGCAGGGTTCCCAGCTTTCTCGCTTTTCAGCCCATGGTCTGCATCCTCCCTTCATCCACATTCAATGCCTTATTTCTAAAGATCTGTTTAGAGTGTGCCAATCTACTTGATGGTCTCATTTCTCTCAGTGGAGAAGCTCTTCCTGGCTGTGTCTAGCTGGCCATCTTGGCTCTCCCTGCAACCCTTTAATCCATTTTAAGTTGAATTTTGTGTATAGTGTAAGAGATGGTTCCAATTTTACGTTTTTTTGTTTTTGTTTTTTTGCTGGTGGATTTTCCATTTTCCCACCATATATTGATGAGTTTATTTCTTTCCCGTTGTGAAAATTAGTTGGCTGTATATGCATGCATATATTTCTGGACTCTCTCATGGTTCTCTCATCGAACTATGTGTTTACATGCCATTATCATGCTGTTTTGATGATTATGCTTTGTAATATAGTTTAAAACCAGAAAGTTTGATGCCTCTAGCTTTTTCCTTCTTGCTCAAGATTGTGTTATCTATTTGGGGTCTTTTGTGGTTCCATACTAAATTTAGATTTTCTTCTATTTCTATGAAACATGCTATTGGTATCTTGATAGATATCGCTTTGAATCTGCAGATCACATTTGGCAGTATGAACATTTTAACAATATTGATTCTTCTGATCCATAAACCTGGGGCATTTTTCCATTTAAAAAATTTCTTCCATAACTGCTTTCATCAATATTTTATAGTTTTCAGTGTACAAATAGTTCACCTCCTTAGTTTGATTAATTCTTTCCTTTTTGATACTATGGTAAATAAAATTGTTTTCCTGATTTCTTTTTCAGAGTTCATTATTAGCATATAGAAGCACAACTGATTTTTTAGGTTGATTGTCTGTCCTCCAATGTCACTGCATTAGTTTATTAGTCCTAACAATTTGGGGGTACAATAATGAGCACACTTGACTCTGGTTACACATTAATTCATCATTTCTGTTACCATGTCATAGTGCCTAAAAATGTAACCTGGTTTATTTCTGACCTCATAAAGTCAATGAAATTTTATAGGCCTGATATTTTTCCATGTAAAATATTTTTGTCTGATATTTGATAAAGTGTGTTTTTTTGCTCACTGTTCAAAAATGCTACTCATTTATCTCTATGCCTAGTCAAACTTTCTGATAAAGTTATTCAGTATTTTTTATGTTTAATTAGTTGTCTTAAACCAAAAGAGTGAATTTTTATGATGGTTTTTATTTCACCTCATATGATAGAAAATGCCAATTTGTCATTGCCAATGAATCTTTGGGTTTCTCATTTTTAACTCTTAAGTAATGTCTATAAATGTATAATTAGTCAGAGTCTTGCCTAAAGTATTGTATGTGCTAAGTAAGTACTAACCAATCTGATTCATCAAATTATCTTTTCACGTGCTTCTTCAAATACAAGATATTTTATATTTGTTCCTATTAAAAGTATTTTTCTGCCTTATCTAAATATTGATTAAAATTAGTTATTCTCAGCTTGTCTTCTTCATAAAAGCCAAACTAAATGGAAGTTTCACTAATTTCCTTATATTCAGAGGCTCATTTGCCTCACAATATAAAGATTATTATTAAGGATAACAATTATATTCATAGTCTGTATCCTACAATAGAAGAATATTTGAGTCATTTGTTATTTGGGTTAAGGCCTCATTCTATATTATCATCTCATATTAACTAACTATTGACTCCATTGCATATGAAAAAGTATAAATGGGAAATTAATATTTTGGTAAGTACAAATTATAAAAGCAAACATAAGAAATATATAGGCAAGATGGCCAAATAGGAACAGCTCCAGTCTCCAACTCCCAGTGCGAGCGACACAGAAGATGGGTGATTTCTGCATTTTCAACTGAGGTACTGGGGTCATCTCACTAGGGAGTGCCAGACAATCGGTGCTGGTCAGCCGCTGCAGCCCGAACAGCGAGAGTTAAAGCAGGGCAAGGCATTGCCTCACCTGGGAAGTGCAAGGGGGAAGGGAATCCCTTTTCCTAGCCAGGGGAACTGAGACACACAACACCTGGAAAATCGGGTAACTCCCACCCCAATACTGCGCTTTAAGCAAACGGGCACACCAGGAGAATATATCCCACACCTGGCCGGGAAGGTCCCACGGCCATGGAGCCTCCCTCATTGCTAGCACAGCAGTCTGCGATCTAACCGCAAGGCAGCAGCGTGGCTGGGGGAGGGGCGCCCACCATTGCTGAGGCTTAAGTAGGTAAACAAAGCCGCTGGGAAGCTCGAACTGGGTGGAGCTCACAGCAGCTCAAGGAAACCTGCCTGTCTCTGTAGACTCCACCTCTGGAGACAGGGCACAGCTAAACAACAACAACAACAAAAGCAGCAGAAACCTCTGCAGACGCAAACGACTCTGTCTGACAGCTTTGAAGAGAGCAGTGGATCTCCCAACACGGAGGTTGAGATCTGAGAAGGGACAGACTGCTTGCTCAAGTGGGTCCCTGACCCTTGAGTAGCCTAACTGGGAGACATCCCCCACTAGGGGCAGTCTGACACCCCACATCTCACAGGGTGGAGTACACCCCTGAGAGGAAGCTTCCAAAGGAAGAATCAGACAGGTACACTCGCTGTTCAGCAATATTCTATCTTCTGCAATCTCTGCTGCTGATACCCAGGCAAACAGAGTCTGGAGTGGACCTCAAGCAATCTCCAACAGACCTGCAGCTGAGGGTCCTGACTGTGAGAAGGAAAACTATCAAACAGGAAGGACACCTATACCAAAACCCCATCAGTACGTCACCATCATCAAAGACCAGAGGCAGATAAAACCACAAAGATGGGGAAAAAGCAGGGCAGAAAAGCTGGAAATTCAAAAAATAAGAGCGCATCTCCCCCTGCAAAGGAGTGCAGCTCATCACTAGCAACGGATCGAAGCTGGTCAGAGAATGACCTTGACGAGATGAGAGAAGAAGGCTTCAGTCCATCAAACTTCTCAGAGCGAAAGGAGGAATTACGTACCCAGCGCAAAGAAACTAAAAATCTTGAAAAAAGAGTGGAAGAATTGACAGCTAGAATAATTAATGCAGAGAAGGTCATAAACGAAATGACAGAGATGAAAACCATGACACGAGAAATACGTGACAAATGCACAAGCTTCAGTAACCGACTCGATCAACTGGAAGAAAGAGTATCAGCGATTGAGGATCAAATGAATGAAATGAAGCGAGAAGAGAAACCAAAGAAAAAAGAAGAAAAAGAAATGAACAAAGCCTGCAAGAAGTATGGGATTATGTAAAAAGACCAAATCTACGTCTGATTGGGGTGCCTGAAAGTGAGGGGGAAAATGGAACCAAGTTGGAAAACACTCTTCAGGATATCATCCAGGAGAACTTCCCCAACCTAGTAGGGCAGGCCAACATTCAAATTCAGGAAATACAGAGAATGCCACAAAGATACTCTTCAAGAAGAGCAACTCTAAGACACATAATTGCCAGATTCACCAAAGTTGAAATGAAGGAAAAAATCTTAAGGGCAGCCAGAGAGAAAGGTCGGGTTACCCACAAAGGGAAGCCCATCAGACTAACAGTAGATCTCTCGGCAGAAACTCTACAAGCCAGAAGAGAGTGGGGGCCAATATTCAACATTCTTAAAGAAAAGAATTTTAAACCCAGAATTTCATATCCAGCCAAACTAAGTTTCATCAGTGAAGGAGAAAGAAAATCCTTTACAGATAAGCAAATGCTTAGAGATTTTGTCACCACCAGGCCTGCCTTACAAGAGACCCTGAAGGAAGCCCTAACACATGAAAGGAACAACCGTACCAGCCATTGCAAAAACATGCCAAAATGTAAAGACCATCAGGCTAGGAAGAAACTGCAACAACTAACGAGCAAAATAACCAGTTAATATCATAATGGCAGGATCAAGTTCACACATAACAATATTAACCTTAAATGTAAATGGACTAAATCCTCCAATGAAAAGACACAGACTGGCAAACAGGATAAAGAGTCAAGACCCATCAGTCTGCTGTATTCAGGAGACCCATCTCACATGCAGAGACATACATAGGCTCAAAATAAAGGGATGGAGGAAGATCTACCAAACAAATGGAGAACAAAAAAAAGCAGGGATTGCAATCCTAGTCTCTGATTAAACAGACTTTAAATCATCAAAGATCAAAAGAGACAAAGAAGGCCATTACATAATGGTAAAGGGATCAATTCAACAGGGAGAGCTAACTATCCTAAATATATATGCACCCAACACAGGAGCACCCAGATTCATAAAGCAAGTCCTTAGAGACTTACAAAGAGACTTAGACTCCCATATAATAATATGGGAGACTTCAACACTCCACTGTCAACATTAGACGGATCAACGAGACAGAAAGTTACAAGGATATCCAGGAATTGAACTCATCTCTGCACCAAGCAGACCCAATAGACATCTATAGAACTCTCCACCCCAAATCAACAGAATATACATTCTTCTCAGCACCACATCGCACTTATTCCAAAATTGACCACATAATTGGAAGTAAAGCACTCCTCAGCAAATGTACAAGAACAGAAATTATAACAAACTGTCTCTCAGACCACAGTGCAATCAAACTAGAACTCAGTACTAAGAAACTCAATCAAAACCGCTCAACTACATGGAAACTGAACAACCTGCTCCTGAATGACTACTGGGTACATAACGAAATGAAGGCAGAAAAAAGATGTTCTTTGAAACCAATGAGAACAAACATACAACATACCAGAATCTCTGGGACACATTTAAAGCAGTGTGTAGAGGGAAATTTATAGCACTAAATGCCCACAAGAGAAAGCTGGAAAGATCTAAAATTGACACTCTAACATTACAATTAAAAGAACTAGAGAGGCAAGAGCAAACACGTTCAAAAGCTAGCAGAAGGCAAGAAATAACTAAGATCAGAGCAGAACTGAAGGAGATAGAGACACAAAAAACCCTCCAAAAAATCAATGAATCCAGGAGTTGGTTTTTTGAAAAGATCAACAAAATTGACAGACCGCTAGCAAGACTAATAAAGAAGAAAAGAGAGAGGAATCAAATAGACGCAATAAAAAATGATAAAGGGGATATCACCACCGACCCCACAGAAATACAAACTACCATCAGAGAATACTATAAACACCTCTACGCAAATCAACTAGAAAATCTAGAAGAAATGGATAATTTCCTGGACACTTACACTCTTCCAAGACTAAACCAGAAAAAATTGAATCCCTGAATAGACCAATAGCAGGCTCTGAAATTGAGGCAATAATTAATAGCCTACCACCAAAAAAAGTCCAGGACCAGATGGATTCACCGCGAGTTCTACCAGAGGTACAAGGAGGAGCTGGTACCATTCCTTCTGAAACTATTCCAATCAATAGAAAAAGAGGGAATCTTCCCTAACTCATTTTATGAGGCCAACATCATCCTGATACCAAAGCCTGGCAGAGACACAACAATAACAAAAAAAGAGAATTTTAGACCAATATCCCTGATGAACATCGATGCAAAAATCCTCAATAATATACTGGCAAACCGGATTCAGCAGCACATCAAAAAGCTTATCCACCAGGATCAAGTGGGCTTCATCCCTGGGATGCAAGGCTGGTTCAACATTCACAAATCAATAAACGTAATCCAGTATATAAACAGAACCAAAGACAAGAACCACATGATTATCTCAATAGATGCAGAAAAGGCCTTTGACAAAATTCAACAGCCCTTTATGCTAAAAACTCTCAATAAATTGGGTATTGATGGAACGTACCTCAAAATAATAAGAGCTATTTATGACAAACCACAGCCAATATCATACTGAATGGGCAAAAACTGGAAAAATTCCCTTTGAAAACTGGCACAAGACAGGGATGCCCTCTCTCACCACTCCTATTCAACATAGTGTTGGAAGTTCTGGCTAGGGCAATCAGGCAAGAGAAAGAAATCAAGGGTATTCAGTTAGGAAAAGAAGACGTCAAATTCTCCCTGTTTGCAGATGACATGATTGTATATTTAGAAAACCCCATTGTCTCAGCCCAAAATCTCCTTAAGCTGATAAGCAACTTCAGCAAAGTCTCAGGATACAAAATTAATGTGCAAAAATCACAAGCATTCTTATACACCAGTCACAGACAAACAGAGAGCCAAATCATGAATGAACTTCCATTCACAATTGCTTCAAAGAGAATAAAATACCTAGGAATCCAACTTACAAGGGATGTAAAGGACCTCTTCAAGGAGAACTACAAACCACTGCTCAGTGAAATCAAAGAGGACACAAACAAATGGAAGAACATACCATGCTCATGGATAGGAAGAATCAATATCGTGAAAATGGCCATACTGCCCAAGGTTATTTATAGATTCAATGTCATCCCCATCAAGCTACCAATGAGTTTCTTCACAGAATTGGAAAACACTGCTTTAAAGTTCATATGGAACCAAAAAAGAGCCCGCATTGCCAAGACAATCCTAAGTCAAAAGAACAAAGCTGGAGGCATCACGCTACCTGACTTCAAACTATACTACAAGGCTACAGTAACCAAAACAGCATGGTACTGGTACCACAACAGAGATATAGACCAATGGAACAGAACAGAGTCCTCAGAAATAATACCACACAACTACAGCCCTCTGATCTTTGACAAACCTGAGAGAAACAAGAAATGGGGAAAGGATTCCCTATTTAATGAATGGTGCTGGGAAAATTGGCTAGCCATAAGTAGAAAGCTGAAACTGGATCCTTTCCTTACTCCTTATACGAAAATTAATTCAAGATGGATTAGAGACTTAAATGTTAGACCTAATACCATAAAAACCCTAGAATAAAACCTAGGTAGTACCATTCAGGACATAGGCATGGGCAAGGACTTCATGTCTAAAACACCAAAAGCAACGGCAACAAAAGCCAAAATTGATAAATGGGATCTCATTAAGTTAAAGAGCTTCTGCACAGCAAAAGAAACTACCATCAGAGTGAACGGGCAACCTACAGAATGGGAGAACATTTTTGCAATCTACCCATCTGACAAAGGGCTGATATCCAGAACCTACAAAGAACTCAAACAAATTTACAAGAAAAAAGCAAACAACCCCATCAAAAAGTGGGCAAAGGATATGAACAGACATTTCTCAAAAGAATACATTCATACAGCCAACAGACACATGAAAAAATGCTCATCATCACTGGTCATCAGAGAAATGCAAATCAAAAGCACAATGAGATACCATCTCACACCAGTTAGAATGGCAATCATTAAAAAGTCAGGAAACAACAGGTGCTGGAGAGGATGTGGAGAAATAGGAACACTTTTACACTGTTGGTGGGATTGTAAACTAGTTCAACCATTATAGAAAACAGTATGGCAATTCCTCAAGGATCTAGAACTAGATGTACCATATGACCCAGCCATCCCACTACTGGGTATATACCCAAAGGATTATAAATCATGCTGCTATAAAGACACATGCACACGTATGTTTATTGTGGCACTATTCACAATAACAAACACTTGGAATCAACCCAAATGTCCATCTGTGACAGACTGGATTAAGAAAATGTGGCACATATACACCATGGAATACTATGCAGCCATCAAAAGGATGAGTTTGCGTCCTTTGTAGGGACATGGATGCAGCTGGAAACCATCATTCTTAGCAAACTATCACAAGAACAGAACACCAAACACCACATGTTCTCACTCATAGGTGGGAACTGAACAATGAGATCACTTGGACTCGGGAAGGGGAACATCACACACTGGGGCCTATCATGGGGAGGGGGGAGGGGGGAGGGGGGAGGGGGCAGGGATTGCATTGGGAATTATACCTGATACAAATGATGAATTGATGGGTGCTGACGAGTTGATGGGTACAGCACACCAACATGGCACACGTATACATATGTAACAAACCTGCACATTATGCACATGTACCCTAGAACTTAAAGTATATATAAAAAAAGAAATATATAAGATATAGTAATATATGAATATATATAATATGTGAGTGGTCATATAACAAGTAAGAAATTGGTTAAAATATTTTACAAAGAAAATTCCAGGGTAAAAACATGAAAAATTCTATCAGTGTTTAATGAATAATTAATAGCAATCCTTCACAAAACCTTTCAACAATTGAACGAACTTTTTTGTGTTTATTTCATGAAGCCAGTATTACCATGATACCAGAGCCAGACAAAAGCTTGACAGGGAAAGAAAACTATGGACCAACATGCCATAGAAATATAGGCTCATAAACCCTCAGAAAACACTAGAAAACTAAATCCAATAACATAATAAATGAATATACACCAAGACCAAGAATAATTGTTTGTTTGCAAATGCAATTGTGACTTAATATCCAAAGGTCAAACAGGCTAATGCCAAATATTACTAAAGGACAAAAAGTGATAGTTTAAATACACAAAATGTCAAAAATCAAACACCCATTTATGACGAAAGCTCCAGCAAACTACTAATAGAAGGGAACTTGTGAGACTTGCTAAAAGACATCTATGAAAAACCTACAGTTAATATCACACTTGATAGTGAAAGGCTGGATGCTTTACCTTTAAGATTGGGAAGGAGGCAAGAATCCCACTTTTACCACTCTATTCAGCATTGTACTAGAGGTATTAGCCAGAGAAATAATACAGTAGAAATAAATAACATCTTCCAGATTGGCAAATGAAAAGTATTTATTATAGATGACAGAATCTTCTATATAAAAATGTGTAAGGTATTCACTAAAATACCACTAGAATTAATAAACAAATTGATCCATGTCACAAGATACAAGAGCCACATACAAAATTCAATTGTACTTTGAATGAATGCAACCAACAATGAAAATATAATAAAATGAAGAATATAATTTCATTTTTAATAGCATCAAAAGAAATAAATATTTAGAAAAAGTTAACAATAGAAGTGCAAAGATTTTACGCTCACTTTTTAAAATGCTGAAATAAGTCACAGAAGATCTGAAATAGTTAAAAGATATCCAATTTTCAAGGATAAAAATACTTAATACTAAGATAACAATACTTTACAGATTAATCTACAGATTCAATGTAATACCTTCCAATTCCCAGCTATGTTTCCTTTTTGTAAAAATTGACAAGTCCCTTCTCTAAAAACAAAATAAAACAAAACAATGTGGATATGCACAGGAAACCAATACACAAAACAGTCTTAAAAAAGAAAAGTGAAACTGAATGACTCACACTTCTCAAGATTAATTCTTACTACCAAGGATGACATTGATTCCCCCATTTTCCCTCATTTTTCCTCTGTTCCAATTGAGAACTACAGAGTAACTTGACCGCTCTGTGAGGTAGCCAGCTGCCTGTTTCCCCCTGATGATTTAAACCCAAGCTGGGGCCTTGAACATTCTCAGGCACTGATAAAGGTGTTTAGGTTGTTGCTGAAAACTCTGAAAGATACCAGCCCTGGTCCTAAGCCAAATTTCTTAAGCCCTCATACAAACTCCATAACCAGACTCCTCATTGTGGACATACCCAGGAAGAACATCTCCAGCTCATTATCCCTCAGGAGGATACGCCATAGCCCCCTTGTGTGTATGTTCTAATACATACTTTGAACTTATCACCCTGAGATTTAGTGCTTCTTTCTTTGGAATACCAACTGGCCCCATTTCAGGATGGTTTGGGGCAGTCCCTGTGGGAACTCTGCTACCACTTTGGAGGAAATTTGAGCCTTGATGTGGTCAATAGGATTCCAAGAAATGAGCTGGGGAAAACAGAATCCTACCAGAAAGATCTCAGAGTGCCTACAAAGGACTATGTGGGGCTCTGTCAGCCACCTTCCTGATGTCTGTGGGCTGCCCTGGGAGGGCCAAGATGCTGCAAAGCTCTACAGGATTGAGGGAGCCTCATGGAGGGTTTGCAATGGGTCAGCAGTAAGGAAGCCCAGTGGTTGGTGGGGAGGAAAGGAATAGGCTGTTCTGTGCCATGGGCAGCCTGTTTAGCTGGTGGCTGAGAGCAAGGTACTGAGTTGCAGAAGGAATTGCAACTACAGAGAGACCTGTACTCTTCCACTGTGGGCCACTCTGCCATGTAGAGGGCAAGGTGGAAAAAGAGGGGCTCTGTGGAGAGGCATGTGGAAGCCCATGGTGTCCAGTCCTGGCACTGGAAACTTTGGGGAGCAGGGGTTCTGGGTTCCAACATGTGGAAGCAAACAGAGAGTTAAAAGAGCACCGCAGCCCCAGATGTGACATACAGTCCAAGTTCTCCTCAATGTAAGGCCACTGAGGGAGATTAGAGGCCCATGTGGGAAGAACGATTCATTTGTCTGCTTTGGAACTGCTTGGAATTCGGCTCCGGTGAGCCCCAATCCCACAGCACATGTTGGATATTGAAACTCTCCTGGGAGTTGCCCTTGAAGCAGCCTTAGGCAAGTTCTGTCTACAGGTGAGGATGCTCTGAGGGGAAGCCAAATGGAAGCTGGTGATGTTATCCCACTGAAGAAGCTTGGTGTGTATCAAACAATATTGCCTCCCAGGAAGGCACACGAGATAATAGCTACTATTCAGAAACGGGAGAGGGTGGGATTTGTGTGCCTGCACAGAGCCCAAAAAATAGCCTGGTGTGGTTGGTGCCAAAACATGAAGGGAACTGGAGAATGAAAGTTGATTATCAGGAACTGAATAGGGTGACTCCGGCCATAGGTGCTGTCATCCCAAATATGGCTCAAATATTTGAAAAACTGACTACTTGTTCAGGGCCATGTCATACTGTCCTGAATTTAGTAAATGTTCTGCAGCATATCCTTAGACCCAAAGTCATAGGACCTTTTTTTCTTCACCTGGAAGGGCCAGTAATGTACCTTTTAGAGCTTTCTCCATTTTGTTTTACTTACAACGTCCAGGGATTTTAGTTGTACTTACAGGGAAGAATAGAGGCTTGTATGCCTAGTCTTGTCTTCTCCAGAGCAGAAATGCTTGGTTGTGAATGGATTAAACTGAGATATCTCTAGTTTGTCCATTATTCAAGCAGAAATATCAAGTTACTGATATTAGTTCCCATCTGAGACCCTACTCCAGGTGATGGCATCCTGTCCTGGGCACTGGGACCTTGGCTGCGGCAGCAGGGAGAGATGCTGTCACTCAGGTCTTGGGCTCCCCTGTAGCACAGTGATGTCACTGTCTGTGGTGGGGAATATGATTAACAACAAAGTCTCCTGCAAACCCAGGAAATCCCTCTAGAGAGACAGAAGAGAAAGAAAACAGTTTCATTGAAGAATCATTAAACCACATTGTGATGCACAAAACAGACAATAACTTACCACATTGCAAGAAAGAAGGAAATCTCACTCTTGTGCATAGCCAGGCAGTTACAACCAGTGCATGCGTGTTCCCGAGATAAACAGTAACCAGTCCTCAAGGAAGGAACTTGACAGCTCTGTTTTTACATGTCCCTCAAGGGTAGCCACTATGTTCACTAATCGCATTTATGACAAGAAAAGATCAGTGTCTCATAGTTTCTGGCAGGAGTAGGTTAGTAAGTTAAAGCCAGGCACTGGCAGAAGTTAGGCTGCTACCCTCTCATGGGAACTCTCTCCCTTAATGACTCCATTTCAGAGAGATGGCTCCCAGGCCCTTGAGAAAGATAGTCCTGGTTGGAAGCTGGCAAGAGGCTACTTAGCTTTTGAAGAGACTTCCATATATCACAAAGGGACAGAGAAGAAACTCATAAGGACAAGTTTTCTTTTAAAAATCCTCTCAAAGGAAAAGGCAGGGTTCCTTTTCCCTTTTACACTGAGACAAGTTTGTTTAGTTGGTGATTACCCTTGTATCTGCCAATGGTTCAATGACCCCCCATCTTCTACTTTCCAGTCTCACCTCTAGTTCAACCACTCCCTCCTACACTCAGCCCTGTGTCTTGCAGCCACCTTTCTCCTTATATTCTCAATCCTGTTACCTTAACTCACAGATTTCCATGCTCTGCCTGGATCCTGCCTGCCTGCACTGCCTCCTGGATGCTGTCTGCAGGCTCTGAACTGGGGCAGCCAGGAGGTTCCCTCCCTTGGAATCAGCCTCTAGGCCACTGGCCTGTGCTCCTGTCAGATACTTTCCAGGGTCTGGACACATTTGGGTCACATAGTGGATCTGGCTTTCTATTTGTTTGATGCTGGAGGGAGTCTGGACCTTGTTCCTTCACATACACAGAAAGCAAAGCTCTAAGTTGATTTTGAAATTGTTTGTTATTAATTTTGGACTGAGATAAATTCTCTATTACTTTACCATGACACAAATATTGTAGCTTAGTTTCTGGTGGTTAGAATTTTAGATAATTATTTTCAGTACCGTGATTTCCCATATTTACTCAACTCATAGGCAAGGCATTGAATAGAGATTGTCTTATGTTAGAATACCTTTTTCTTTAATTTTTTGAATTAGCTCTCTTCCCCCACCAACCCACAATCTTTCTGTTCTAGACTTAGTCACTCTTGGTAGCCCTGAGTTTTTATTCTGGGCAACAAAGGCAGCTCCATAGATGATGAGTCTATGGCTCATTATATGTGGGGCTCTTGCCAAGCAACCCCTGGTGACCAGAAGGTGACCCAAGGTCTCTTCTCAGGGCAGATCACTATGCCTGAAACAAAAGAAGAACCCTTCCAGGACAGAAATACGTAGCCTGAAAATCCTTTCATTCATTTACTTTTCAGGTGTCTTTATCCATTATTGAGAATGATAAATATCCAGACAGGTGCTTCCTGACATGTCCATGAGTTTAAGGATTAGACGTTACTTCTCCCAGCGATCCAGGTTCTTGCTCTTCTCATTTAAGGTTTTATCATCTCCCACCAACAGATATGAGAGCATGCTTAGGGCTTGGCAGCATATAGGGGGTCTTTGAAAACCATTCAACTATACACTGTGAGTAGTTTCAAGGTGCATTCACATTTCTCTGTCCCTTCCAGGCCAGTCCTTGGAGAGATCAGGAAATCCAGAGCTTCCTACAAGAATGGGGATTCCTTGGAAGAGAGTTTTACCTTGGGACAAGAAAGAGGAACCATAGTGTCAAAGGCAATTGCCCAGGGTCTCAAGAACAGGGGCATGAAGAAGAACTGGGCTGACGGGAGTGCGGTGGTCCTGGCTACCACCTCGAATGCTATGACTGCCTCTAGACCCTCTAAAATAGTGACATTTCTTCATTCCAATACCTAAAGTAACCCAAACTAGGAAGATGTAAACTTCTCTATTCTGTGCCAGACATGTCTTGGAGAAAACTCATATATCTGAATGACCAAAGAAAAGTATGAGACAAAATGGAAAATCTATTCCAGGCCATACACAGTGTTTTGCTGGTACCCTGGGATCCACATGCATTTCAAGAAGACTGAAGTGTGCCAAGCCTGCAGGACATTGAGCAACATCTGCCAGGTCTGCCTGTTAGTCCTAGACTATGGCCTGTCCATTCAGGTTCATGATACAGAATTGTCTTTAAAAGATGACTTGGCAAAGTCAGACAACAGTGAAGAGTACTACATGCAGAATATAACAGACAGAACACAGCCAGTTGGCCGGCTGGGGAGAGTCACATACACCAGTGATGTGCTGTACAAACTGGCACAGACCACACCCTACTACCAAAGGAGTAAGCACATTTGCTCCTTCTAGGTGAAAGGAGAGTGTGAGGGAGAAGAAGAGTGCCCATACAGACATGAGAAGCCTACAGATCCAGATGACCCCCTTGCTGATAAGAATATTAAAGACTGATGTGCAATCAATGACCCTGGAGCAGATAAGCTTCTAAAGCAGGCTTCACCATGTCTTGTCTGGATCCACCAAAGGACAAGGTTATCACCACACTCTGTGTTGGTGATCTGGGTGATGCCATTACTGAGACAGATCTAAATAATAATTTCTAGTTATTTGAAGTTCTGAATGATCACTGTTGTGCAGACCAGATAGTAGAGGGCTTTCATCCAGATTTCCACAGGGCAGGCTGCAGAAGTGGCTGCAGAGAAATCCTTTAGTAAGTTGATTGTCAAGGGCTGCAAACTCAGTGTAAAATAGAGAGGATCCCAAGCAGCCAGAGGAAAAGAAAAAGGACAGAACCACAGGCTGGGATCCAGCTAACGCCTATTCCAGCACTTCCAGGAACAGGAACTCTTCCTCCTCCTGCAGCCCCAGCAGATATATCTGCCAACCACAGCAACCTACCCCCATGTGCTCCTCCAGCTGTGGTGAGCATTGCCTAGCCACCAGCCCCTGATGTCTCCTGCTGCTGCCCCCAGGATTTCAGCCACCCATGTTCCATCCAATGGGACCATTGTCTTTCTTTTTTTTTTGAGACGGAGTCTCGCTCTGTTGCCCAGGCTGCAGCGCAGTGGCCAGATCTCAGCTCACTGCAAGCTCCGCCTCCCGGGTTTACACCATTCTCCTGCCTCAGCCTCCCGAGTAGCTGGGACTACAGGCGCCCGCCACCTCGCCCGGCTAGTTTTTTTTGTATTTTTTAGTAGAGACGGGGTTTCGCTGTATTAGCCAGGATGATCTCGATCTCCTGACCTCATGATCCGCCCGTCTCGGCCTCCCAAAGTGCTGGGATTACAGGCTTGAGCCACCACGCCCGGCCGAAACCATTGTCTTTCAAGAGGACTCCAGGATCAATCCACTTTGTTGGGTCCTGTGTTGGACTCCAGGATCAATCCATCTCAGGACCCCCAGAGGATAGGAGCTCATTCTGGAAACCACAGCAGCCCCTGTCACATTTTCACCACCCTGAGGCTCTATGGAAGATACATCAATTTAAAATCCCAATTAATGAACACTGGAGTAAATATTTTTTTCTTTCTTTGTGGTTCCCAGTGCAGCTGAATGTGGTCAGATATGGGCAGGCAGGAAATGACAGCCATGCTTTTTCATATGGGTTCAAAGGATCAATGGAAATCAAATAAGCTGTCATTAAAACATCTGTTTACTACTATAACATGACTAAAAAACCTACTGCCTGTTCCTCTCACCTCTATGGGGGACGAGTGGCTGAGTGAGTAATAGAATGTCTGATGGAGTTAGCATCCAATCATGATAATCATTTGTCTCTTTTTATGAGGGTGGAAATTGGCTTGAGAGGAAAAAAAAAAACCTTTTGAATATGTTTATGTCCATTGGGTATTTTCCATTTTATTATCTTAAAAGAAAGGGATCGTTCATGCTAATTGTTGTAGTGGTGTGTGTGATTTAACTCTTTTGATGCCACACCCTCAGAAAAACAGGTAGAGACCAGTCCCCATCACAGCCCAGATATTTTCTTTCCCTCTTTTTCTCATTTATCACCAAGGAAATTTGTACCCACCAAAAAGAAGGCAAAAATAAAATGTTTTTGTATTTCTATCAGTCAGATGAAAGCACAGACTTCATGGAGCTTTGTATCAGGGGATCAGAAATTATTTTCATTTACCCAAAAATTATGGAAACAATTTTCCTTAGGTTTGACGAGTTTCCCTAATCTCCAAAGCTGAGCACAGGCATTTCCTGACATATCCTCAAGACGAGAAACAGCCTTAAACAGATTTGAAAAACACATTAGTATAGAACCCACACACCCCTCCAGAGTCTATCTCAAGAAGAGCTCCTCAGTCACACCCTAGTCCTCTGTCCCAGGCCCCAAGATGTCCATAAAGCTCTTCTCATTATCTCAGGGGAAAAAGTTCCCTGGGCATTGGGGCCCTCAGGGGGTCAGCTTCTCAGCCCTGGCAGTGCACCGGGGCCCCCTGGGAGGTTCAGGGCTGCTGATGCTGGGGCCCTAAGCTAGATCATCCTATCAGAATCTCTGGGATGAGACCTCACAGGATGGTAAAACCATCTGCAGAGAATTTTAATCTTCACCTGGGTGTGACTCCCAGTTACTTAAGTTTTCCCTTCCCTGTGGCACATTAAGATGAGGAAGGACAGGCCGGGTGTGGTGGCTCATGCCTGTAATCCGAGCACTTTGGGAGGCTGAGGCGGGAGGATCACGAGGTCAGGAGTTGGAGACCGGCCTGGCCAACATGATGAAACCCCATCTCTACTAAAAATACAAAACTTAGCAGTCTGTGGTGGCGTGCGCCTGTAGTCCCAGTGACTCAGGAGGCTGAGATAGGAGAATCACTTGAACCAAGGAGGCAGAGGTTGCAGTGAGCTGAGGTCATGCCACTGCACTCCAGTTTGGGCGACAAAGCGAGACTCTGTCTCAAAAAAACAAGATGAGGAAGCACAAAGGTCACCCCTCTCCTCAGAACAGCACATGACAAAGATAACCCTGTTCTTCTAGGGCTACAGATTTCAACCCAGGCTGCATGTGAGAACTGCCCAGGGAGATTTTCAGAAACACGATGGTCTGCTCCAATAGAACGTGTTTCTTAGACCTGTTTCTCCACATTTCTTGGGATAAGTTTATCAAAACCATTTTACTTCTCCTTTGTAGATGCCAGTTTGACACATCTTTCTCTTGAACAACTTTTGTCATTAATATATATACATCCCCACCTTATTTTTCACTTTTCTAACTCAGAGAGATATAGAAAAAATAAATCAACCAAAGTGTTTTTCCTTTTTCCTCACTCGACAGTCAATGCAGAATACTTCTGTGACCTCTGTCACCAAAATGTATGGAGATTTCTCTGCATCAACAGCCTGGGAGTTGTATAATTCAGTTCTTTTTTCTTTTCTTTTCTTTTTTTTTTTTTAAGATAGTGAAAGAGATCAAATGAAGAGACTAAGAGGCAGAAATGAAGTCCACAGGCAAACAGCCCGGGCGGCGCCCTGACAGCCCGGGCGGTGCCCTGAGCCTAGTTAAAGATCGACCCCGGACCTAACCGATTAAGGTTATCTATAGACTCCAGACATTGTAAGGACAAACGTTGTGAAAGTCTCTGTCCTGCTCTAATTACCAGTGTCTGCCACATATCTTAGTCCTGGGCCCAGTACAAACAATCCTCTATTTTGTCCCAACTTCCTGAGCCCCACATGCCTGCCCGACACAAACACATTAAGAAAAACAACACCTGGAGAAGCTCCAATAAGGTTACAACCGTTTGTAAAAGCGCAGGAACCGATAAGAAGGCTGCTAAAAGCATAACTTAACATTAACATGTAAACCAATTGTAATGCTGTAGCCTAGAGAAATGCCTTGTTCCTCTGTAACCTGACAAGTCCTGTTTACCTTGAGCTATAAATAGCAAGCGCACGCATTGTTTGGGGCCCTCTTGTATGTTATAGAACGGAGGGACCAAGTTCGAACTTGCATTAAAGATCCTTGCCGCTTGGCTTTGACTCTGGACTCTGGTGGTCTTCTTTGGGGAACAAACGGTCTGGGCATAACAATAGAGTCTCCCTCTGTTGCCCAGGCTGGAGTGCAATGGTGCTGTCTTGGCTCACTGCAACCTCTACCTCCCGGGTTCAAGCCATTCTCCTGCCTCAGTCTCCTGAGTAGCTGGGATTACAGGCACCCACCACCACGCTCGGCTAATTTTTGTATTTTTAGTAGAGACGGAGTTTCATCATGTTGGCCAGGCTGGTCTCGAACTGCTAACCTTGTGATCCTCCCACCTCAGCTTCCTACAGTGCTGGGATTACAGGCGTGAGCTACCACGCCCAGCCTGTATAATTCAATTCTATTCTGATACCATCTACCAGGAGCTTCAGGGCCCTCTGTTGGTGTGGGCGCCCCGCCTTCCAGGAAATGCCATGTATCCAGCTATCCAGAAGCTCTAGGAACACCTTTGTTTTGGGCTTCCCTACAAGTTTCACTATAGAAGCATGATTAATTAAATCATTGGTTATTGGTGATTGAGTTAACTTTCAGCCTCTCTCCCTCTTCAGAGGTTGTGGTGGGGCTAAGAAATGGTCTGTTAGAGTGAAATTGTATCTATAGGCAAGAGACTGTATCATCCAGGTGAAGAAGTGGCATTGCTTCTACATATGGAGAGAGGACGCCTGTTCCCAGGCTGCAACACTGATTCTGTGGTGCAAGAATTCTGCTGGCTTCATTTTCCATTTCTCTTCGGTTCCTCTCTGTCTGTTAAGTTTGTGAAAGGTAAATAAACATTGGGACCCCCAAAATCACTCATCTAAAGGGAAAAGTCAAGGTGGGAACTGCTGAAGACAAACCTGCCTTCCATTCTATTCAAAGTCATCCCTCTGCTCACTGAGAAAAATGCGTATCTGGTTGCCTCTTTTGGAAAGGTTAATTAGAAACAAAAGAATGCAACCTTGGTCAGGCGGGCGCAGTGGCTCACACCTGTAATCTCAGCACTTTGGGAGGCCGAGGTGGGCGGATCACCTGAGGTCAGGCATTCGAGGCCAACCTGGCCAACATGGTGAAGCCCCAACTCTATTAAAACTACGAAAATTAGCTGGGTGTGGTGGCAAGCATCTGTAATTCCAGCTACTTGGGAGGCTGAGGCAGAATGGCTTGAACCTGGAAGGTGGAGGTTGCAATGAGCTGAGATGGTGCCACTGCACTCCAGTCTGGGTGACAAGAGCAAGACTTCGTCTCAAAAAAAAAAAAAAAAAAGAATGCAATTGTTTGTCATGCCTTTGCTTTGAGTTGTCCTGCCTTTCGGGACTAAACCAATGTTCATCTTACATAGATTGATTGATATCTCATTTCTCCCCGAAAATGTATAAAACCAAGCTCTGCCCTGACCACCTTGAGCACATGTCATCAGGGCCTCCTGAAGCTGGGGCACAGGCACGCATCCTTAACCTTGGCAAAATTAACTTTCTAAATTGACTGAGACCCATCTCAGGTACTTGGGGTTCACAAGTTTCACCACCAGCTCCACAGACATCCCAGTCCTTCTCCTTTGTCTGTTCTGGCTGCAGCTTTCTCCCTGCCCTCCCCACTCCAGGTCATCTCACATGGGACTTTATCATTCTGATGAGTAGTCTGAAATTATGCTAAAGCCATGAGAAATCATTTTCAGTGGGAGTTTGAGGCCTTTTTTCTTTTTTTTTTTTGAGACAGAGTCTTGCCCTGTTGCCCAGGTTGGAGTGCAATGGTGCGATCTTGGCTTACTGCAACCTCCACCTCCCAGGTTAAAGTGATTCTCCTGCCTCAGTCTCCTGAGTAGCTGGGATTACAGGTGAGTGTCACCACGCCCAACTAATTTTGTATTTTTAGTAGAGACTGGGTTTCACCATGTTGGTGAGGCTGGTCTCGAACTCTTGACCTCAGGTGATCTGCCTGCCTCAGTCTCCCAAAGTGCTGGGATTATAGGCTTGAGACCATTTAAAGACATTAAATACAAAATTCTGACCACTTAATTGAGCAAAAAGGAAAGCAATTTTAATTATATCACCTCAGGCCTGATAGAATGGCTCTTATCAAAAAGACTAATGATTTCAAGTGTTGGCAAGGATGTACCCTGTTGGTGGGAATGTAAAGTAGTACAGCCATTCTGAAAACGTTATGGACATTCTTTAAAAAACTAGAAATAAAAGTATCCTATAATCTAGCAATTCCACTTTTGGGTATATATCAAAAAGAATTGAAATGAGTATATTGAAGAGATATTTACCCTCATGGTTATTTTCGCATTAGTGACAATAATCAAGATATGGAAGGAACCCAAGCGTCCATTAATGGATGAAAGGATAAAGAAAATATGGGCTGAGCACCGTGGCTCACGCCTGTAATCCCACACTTTGGGAGGCCAAGGCAGGCGAATGGCTTGAAGTCCCAAGTTCAGGACCAGCCTGGCCAACATACCTGTCTCTACTAAAACTACAAAAATTGGCTGGGCATGGTGGTGCGGACCTGTAATCCCAGCTACCCAGGAGGCTGAGGCAGAAGAATTGCTTGAACCCAGGAGGAGGAGGTTGCAGTGAGCTGAGATCATGCCATTGCACTGCAGCCTGGGCAACAGAGCAAGACTCTGTTTAAAAAAAAAAAAAGAAAAGAAAAAAAAGAAAAGAAAAAATAGAAAAGAAAATGTGGTGTATATACATAATGGAGAACTATTTTTCCATAACAAGGAGGGAAATTATGTCATTTGTGATATCTTGGATTTAACCAGAGGATATTCTGCTATGTGAAGTAAATCAGGCATAGAAAGACATATACTGTATGATCTCACCCATATGTGGAACCAAAAAGGTTGATCTCACAGAAACAGAGAACAGAGATGAGAGAGGTGGCGACCAGAGGCTGGGTCAGGGGGATGGGAGGAATATGGAAAAAGAAGATGTTTATGGAAGGATACAAACTTTTATTTAGACTGGAGGAATAAGTGTGTTCTATTGCATTGCGTGGTGAACACAATAATGAATTGTACATTTCAAAATCGCAATATTAAATTTTTAATATTCTCACAACAACAAAAAAATGCCAAATTGGTGAGTGGATGGCTATGTTAATTGACTTGGTTGAATCTTTCCATAATGTATACATACATCAAACATCACATTGTATCTCATAAATATATTAATTTTTTTCAATTGAAAAGAAAAGACAGCCTGTTCTGGCTAGAGATATTTATCTTTGATCTTCAGCCGCCACCTGGTGATCACCTTCAGCATGAGGAAGAAAGCAGAGGTGTGAGAAGCTATCACTTTGCCTTTGGAGCCCAAATGAGGACTTAGCTCCTGGCTGTGGGTGGGAATGCGTTCTTTCACAGAATTCTCCCTAAATTAGGGCCTGGTCCTCTAGAAAAACCTTGGCATCTCCCACCAAGTTCCCCACCCACTGCACTTGGTCTGCTGCATGGCTGCTCTCAAAGGAGCTGAGACTGAAACCTGAGGTTGAAGAGCCACTTACTAGGTGGGAAGATTCTGGGTTCCATAGGGTGGTACTTTTTAAAAAAACTCAGAGCATTTTCTTTAGTTCAAGCAGGCAGTGTTTCTGCTACTCAGTGGCAAACACACCACAGTACACACACGCACACACATTACACATATACAAACACCATACACACATGTTACACATACACAAACACCATACACACACCCCACACACACGCATGCACACCCCCACACACACCCTCCACACAAACCACACACCACACACACTACACACATATGCACACAAACACACCACACAGACCACACACACATGCCCACATACACACACACCACATACACACTACACACACACACACCACACATGCATGCACAAATACATGCACATCACACCCACTACGCACACACACTACACACACACCACACACTCAAAAACACCATGTATCTCATGCCTGTAATCCCAGCACTTTGGGAGGCCAAGGAGGGTGGATCATGAGGTCAGGAGTTTGAGACCAGCCTGGCCAACATGGTGAAACCTCGTCTCTATTAAAAATACAAAAATTAGCTGGGCATGGTGGTGGATGCCTGTAATCCCAGTGACTCGGGAGGCTGAGGCAGCAGAATCATTTGAACCCGGGAGCCAGAGGTTGCAGTGAGCTGAGATCGCGCCATTGCACTCCAACCTGGGTGACAGGGCAAGACTCTGACTTAAAACACACACACACACACCCCACATACACACACACCACACACACGTATACCACACACTACATACACATGTTACACATATACTACACACTTACACTATGCACACATGCACACACACCACACACATGCATGCACAAAACACACAAACCACATACACCACAGTACACACACACACCATACGCATTACACACATACACAACAAACACACTACACACACCACACGTGCATGCATGCACACTACACACACACCACGCGTCCACACACAGCACACAACCCTACACTACACACACACCACACATGCAGACGCACCACAAACATCACACACACCAGAGTACACACATCACATGCACCACACAAACAACACACACATTACATACACACTATACACACATGCATGCACACACACACGCACACCACACACACAGACATGCACACATGCACACACACACATACACACACACTGCAAGCAACATTTTAATCTATTTGAGTGTATTTCATCCCAGGAATGATCAGTCCCATTCCCTGATTCAATCTGGTTAATTTGTTTTTTCTCATGGTAATTCATGGAAATTGAGTTTCATATGTCTGGCAAGAGTACATACTATGTATTTTTAAAATTTTATTCGTCCATTTCCACACTGCTACAAAGATACTACCTGAGACTGGGTAATTTATAAATAAAAGAGGTTTAATTGACTCACAGTTCAATTACCTGTTTCCGGAGAAAGCCTCAGGAAACTTACTATCATGGCGGAAGGTGAAGGAGAAGCAAGCACCTTTTCCACAAGGCAGCGGGAGAGAGAGAGACAGGAAGCACCACACTTCAAAACTATCAACTCTGGTGAGAATTCACTCACTATCATGAGAACAGCATGGGGGAAAATGTCCCCATGATCTAATCACCTCCCACCAGGTCCTTCCCTTGACAAGTAGGGATTACAATTCAAGATGAGATTTGGGTAGGGACACAGAGCCAAACCATATCACTTATTTTTCTAGAATCCTGTAGTGCAGAGGTATCTAATCTTTGGTTTCCCTGGGTCACATTGGAAGAAGAAGAATTGTCTTGAGCCACACATAAAATATACTAACACCGATAATAGCTAATGAGCTAAAAATAAAAATTGCAACAAAAAGTCTCATAATGTTTTAAGGAAGTTTACGAATTTGTATTGGGCCACATTGAAGGCCATCCTGGGTCCCATGCGGTCCATGGGCTGTGGGTTGGACAAGCTTGCTGTAGCCAATTGGGACGATGTATTCATAGCAGGTTTCATCCAATCATTGCACGAAAGCAGAGATATGCCATCCACAGCATAATTAGGGTTTGGTTGGAGATGTTTTTCTTCTTAAAGCCAGTTTTCAGGTTTCTTCTTTCTTTCTGTTTTCTTCACCGTGAGGAAAGAATGTTCTATGTTTCTATGAGTGGAACTTCCATTTTACTTTACACATTTTGTTTGTAGTCTTCCCCTGTCCCACCTCTCCAGCTTGTCATGTGGCACAGTCCTTTTCTGAGCTCATGCACTTCTCAGCTCTCCCAGACAATGGCAGTCATGAACATATGTGCCAACCACTTCTAGCCTGTTCTTGTTTCCTTCGAAGAATAAAGAGGACGTTCCATTTCCTGGCTCTCAGATTTATCAGCAGATAGAGCTTTACTGTAGTTTGGGCCGGGCACAGTAGCTCATGCCTGTAATCTCAGGACTTTGGGAGGCCAAGGTTGGTGGATCACCTGAGGTCAGGAGTTCAAGACCAGCCTGGTCAACATGGTGAAATCCTGTCTCTACTAAAAATACAAAAATTAGCTGGGCATCATGGTGGGCACCTGTAATCCCAGATATTTGGGAGGTTGAGGCAGGAAAATCGCTTAAACCTGGGAGGTGGAGGTTGGAGTGAGCTGAGATCACACCACTACACTCCAGTCTGGGCAGCAGAGCGAGACTCTGACACACACACACACACACACACACACAGCTTTACTGCAGTTTGCAGTTGCATTAGATGTGTTGCCCTCTATCCAGCGTGCAGTGTGGCTTGGTATCACCCATGGAATGAGTCCCAAGAGCAATTCACCTGTATAACTTTTCTGGAAGGGTGTCAGCCTGGCAGCTTACGGGGACTCTGGGAATACTTTCCAGAGAGTCCTGCACTAGGGATGTCTGCCTGGGTGTGAGACAGACAACCTCCCACCCTCCATATACCTCCTGGGCCAGGACATGGGAATCTCACAGGCACCCAGCCCCAGGCAGAAGAGGAGGAGGCTGGCCTCAGAGGGTGTGGACAATTCCCTGGTCCTCCCAGGGAGGACTTCAAATATATTGCAGATGGAAACTCCTTCTACCTCATTTTGAGTCCAACCAACCTACTTGGTGGCTAGAGAAACTTCATGTTTCTATTTATATACATTTTTAAATATACATATTTTACACAAGATGTATGTTTAAACAACCAGATGCCACATTTGAAGAGGAACATATCTGGGATTCATTCTGTTCTTGTAAGTGTCACTTAGTCCTGTGTAAGGACAGATTTGCCCTATGTGTAAAAGCTACATTTAAAAAAGTTATGAAATTGTCCTTAGTTTCACAATGGAATATTTCAAAAACAAAATTAGCCAATCGAACAATGTATACAAAGATTATCATGTTTTTTTCTTCTCCCTGCAACCAGCATTAAGGATCATCATGTTTGTTCTGTTGTTAAAGTCCTGGAACATAGAGATAAGAGGTAAGTAAGCATCCCCTGGTGGAGAAAGGGAGTCTTTTTCCAGAATCAGTGTTTTCCCTCACCTTGTTTCCACTGGAAATCACTCAACACAAACTGCTGGTGATTCAGTACAATCAAACAAGCAAGCAAACAAAATCATCCATATGCTTGTGCAGCTGCACTTGATAATTTATGTACAGTAAAGGAATGAGGAAGGAGAAAGTGAAGAATAGAGAAAGGGATACTGGACCAGTCAGACGTGGTGGAACCATATTGCAGTTTTCCACATGAGAATGTCTGCTTGGTCTGTAGGAACAGAGTTCTGGGGTAAGGCAGTGTGTTCTCAGTAGACACTCCCGTCTGCTTCTGGAACACATCGACTGAATCTTTGTCCTCCATTTCCAGTTCTGCAGATGTGTCTGTTTCACTGATTGGCCCCAGTCAAAGTGCAATTTGATCTGTGTTCCACTCATTCACTAACCTCTTCACCATCAACTGCACTCCGGGACCATCCTACCTGCCACCTTCAAATTCATAGGATTCTGCTCTCAGCCTTAACTGGGGCTCTTTCTCTGCCATAGCAGAGCCTGAAGGCTCTTCAGCTGTAGCTTCACGAAAGAGGTCCAGAGTGTGCACCAAACTAATGACCCAGCAGAGCCCAATGCCACAGGTGGAGGAAGCAGCAGAGCCTTACTTGGTGTTTTTATCACAATCCCTACAGCAACAGCAGCAGCAGCAACAACAATCACAACCACTATTTCTACTTGTGATAATAATGATCACACTTAGAATAATGATGAATAACAATAATAGTAATTGCTGACATGTTCAGTTTATATGTAGATTTATTATTTGTAATGTTCTATACTTTACATTTAGTAATATAGAAGTTAATTGTGTCATAAATGTCAGGACCCCAAAACACCTCACTTAATGAATGACTCTCACTTATGGACCTATGGCTGCCTACCTGCTAGTGCAGGTCCTCTCACCATACCATCTTAGAGCTTCGATCTGTCTGGTCAGCCTTCTAGGATGATGAAGTAGCTGAAGCAGTCATATGATCTGATTGAGGTCTTGGCAAACAGCTTGACTTGTTAGAAATCGAAGGCTGACTTTAATACGTATTCAGCTGTTTGACTAAATTGAGGCAGGAGAAAATGTCTTCTCGGCAGATTTACCTTTGTGTCTCTTGCTTTCAGAGCAAAAGGTTGTTTCAGGAACAGTAGTTTGATTTAGTCTGTGCTAAAAATCATAAACAGCCTACAAATACTGAATGGGGATAAAAATAATTTGCACACATGTTCCTGCATTATATGTGTTTTCAGATCTCTCCTATGATAAGAAATTAAAAACTTATGCCTTGATTTTTTAAAACTCAGCAGTCAGCCATTTTCCCAAATTAATTTAAATGAAAAAGTTATGCCTTGATTTTTTAAATTCAGCCATCAGCCATTTTCCTAAGTTAATCTAAATGTTTCCAAGACATTTCAGAAGGATTCTCTGGTGGGGATTACTCCAAATTGTGAAGAATCCTACTAGAAGGATGAGCATCTCAAAAGAACCTTTATTCTATTGCAGAAGAGTCAGTTTTCAGGATCTCAAAGGCCTAGGGAAGCTGCTTGAGTTGTAAGGTCTATGGAGGTACATGGGCTTTGGAGTCAGGCAAAGCTGATCCTGAGTCCCAGTCCAGCCACTTAATAGCTGTAGCGCTTTGGATAAGTTTCTTGACTTGGAACAGTTATATAAACCTTGTGGTAAGAAAAGGCAGAATGATACTGATTGCCAAAATGGCAGCAATTCTGCATCCCCTCTTGTTTCCATGCCCTTTGGAATATGCTTTTACAGCCGCTCCAACAGACAGGCAGAATCTGTTCCCTGATGCTTGGATCTGTGCTGGCCTTATTTACTCTGGGCAATAGAAAGCTGTGAATATGGCAGTGTGAAAGTTTGGGGTCTAGGGACAAAAGGCCTTGAATGCTTCTACTTTTTCTTTTATAATCCTGCCATCTCCATGACAACAAGCACACGTTAGCCTGCTGGAGGATGAGATCCCATTGGGGAGGAAAACCAAGGTGCCCCAGCTGACAGCCAGCCCACACCCAGAAGCAGAGCCACTTAGTCAACCAGCAGCTGACCACACATGCCTGAAGCAGCCCAGCAGAGATCAGAAAAATGGCCCAGTTGAGTCCAGCCTAAAGACTGACCATCCCAATTATGAGCTAATAAGGTTTAGGGTGGTTTATTATGCAGCATTAGCTAACTGATACATACACCCATGCAGTCAGGATGCCAGGATTCAAATGACAGGTTGGTTACTACTTGTTGTTACCCGGCAAACAGAAGGCACTGTAGAAGGTATTGATTTGCTTTTCCCTTTATTTAAAGGGGGGCCTCTTGTTGGATAGGGATAAATTACATAGAAATGCATGTTGACATGCTTGGTGCTTAAACTCACACAGTCCCCACACTCATAGCCGGCCATAGCCTAATCATCAGGGCCAAGGGCAAATTACAGAATAAAAAGTTTGCCTTTATTCCCTCCACATCCAAACTTTGGAGGTCAAGAGGCTGTTGACAGATCTGAAGTCCAGGGTTTCCTCCTGAAGCCCAACGCTCTTCGTTCACTGTCTTACCTTTGGAAGGGTGAGGGAGCCCTGCCCAGAAGCAGGTGGGCAGCAGTGGTCCACCTGTGGACACCTCTTGCCTGCAGCCCTGGCTCTGTCACTGGGTACTGCCTCTCCCACCCTCGGGCGTAAGGAAAGAGATGGGCAGGATGAGGGTGTTCGCTCTCATCTGGCAGGAAAGGGGGTCCAGGCCCTCGACTTCCCTGGGGTTAGACGCGCAAGTGCCCTCAGAGCTGCTCTTCAATGCTGAAGCCACTGCCCACGTGGGCCTGCTGAGCTCTTTGCATGGGGCTGGTTGGAACTGAGATATGCTAGAAGTTTAAATACAGAGTGACTTTACAAGATTTACTACCCCAAATTTAAGAAACATTTTCTGGTGGTCTTCATTAATAATTTCATATTGCTCACATATATAAGTGATAATATTTTGGATATATCAGGTTAAGGTATTATCAATTTCACCTGTTTTCCTTTCATGATGCCACTAGACTACTGTAAATGACACATGCGGCTCAATTTTATTCCTATTGGACATTTCTGACTTAGAGGACTCCCTCCATTTTCAAATCTCATGCTGCCTCCTCAAGGGACCAGAGGCCATGAAGGTTATGAAATCTGAAATTTTAAAAGAATCGTTATTATATAATCTTCAATTTTACATATTACATATATTACTCATAAATTGATATAACCTTATGAGCAAAGTTAAATGCCAACGTCTGGGGCAGCCCCAGGTAGCAGGGAGTCAGCCCTGCCTGAAAAGGGCTGCAGACAATCATTCATTCAAGCCTCATTCAGCCGCACCTATGGTCGCATCTCCTGTCAATCAGGGGGCAAGAGGGCGGGACCTGGAGCCCTATCCAATCAGCGGCGCCGTTGTCGAGCCTGTCCAATCAGAGGCGCAGCCGAAAAGGGGGGCTCACTTCTTGGGTTCTGGGCTGGCTTTTTCCTCTCCCAGGTGCGCTTCCCTGCTTGATCTGTTTCTGCTCTTTCTCCTTCATTCTGCAGCCTCCTTTGCCCTGTGACCTGCAGGTACTGGAAGGTCCCTAGAGAGGATACCGGGACGCTCCTGAAGCCGCGAGATGGTGAGTCTGCCTAGCTTCCCGAGACGTGGCAGGGGTCCGCTGGAACCCGGGCCTCCCCCTGGCGGCTCCGGAGTCGGGGCCCGGAGTCGCCTCGGTCGTACGGTGCAGCTCGGCCGGCAGCTGGAACCCCGAGCGTCTCGTCCCGTCCAGTCCCTGCGCGGCGACCTTGGCCCTGCCCTGAACCCTCTCTGGGCAGTTCCGCGCGGGCAGCCGCGTGTCTCCCGGCGTTGTGCGGTGATGACGGGAGGGGCCTTACGGGAGAACCCCGGCTCAGGGCTCGGGCGTGGGAGGAGCTGTGGTCCGTGGGGTCCGTAGTCCTTTCTTTTGTTAAAAATTAAACTGAGGTTTGGTTAAAACGTTAAATATTTTATTTGAGCAAATAACGACTCGTGAATCAGGAAGCCACAACCATGGATTGTGGTTTGGGGTCCACCAGAGGAGCTTGAAGGAAAGGGTTTTATAAGGTGCATGAGGAAGCAAAGCCAATTCAGTAATTGATTGGCTACAGTTATGTAGTCCCCTTATTTGAACTGTCCAGGCGGAAATTCCCTGATTATGTAATCAAAGATTAATCAGTGGTTTGTGGTTGGTTAAGACTGTTTTGTTTTCCTTTAAATTATTTCTAAGAAATGCATGAGTTACGTTTTGGTTTGCTTAGGTAGAAACCCAGGGCCCTAAATCCACTTCAGTCAATTGCCTCCCATTTAATTATTTTAACACTCCACAGGGGGACTGATTTTCCCTGCATTTTCCAAATGTATGGCAAGCAGGGTCTCAAATCCACCACCATGTTCCCCCAACCTAATTCTTCTAAGGCTTGCAGTAAAATTCTAAATTTTCACTTCCTTGCCCTGATTCTCAACTGTCAGCTTCCCCTCTGCAATTCACAACGTTATCAACCATTTGCTCTTTATTGTAGATTTCAAGCAGATGCAGCCTGACCATTAGGGTCAAGGTCAAATTGCAAAAAAAGAAGTTTACCTTTATTCTACTCCATCCACATCTAAACTTTGGAGGTCAAGGCTACGGACAGATCAGAAGATGTAGTTCCCTTCTCCTGGGGCTCCACATCCTTCATTCACTGATCTCTGGGAAGGAGAATGGTCAGCAGGTGGGCAGCGATAGTCTACCTGTAGACACTTTCACCAAGGCCTTGAAGGATGAGTCAGCATTTGCCGGACAGACTGAGATGTCAGGGGCAGCATGGAAAAGCACAGAAATGGGAGGGCAGGTTTCAGGTATTCCCAGGCTTCTGTAGTTTGGGGAATGTAGACCTCAGTGGAGGAGCTGGCAGGAGCTGGGGTTGCCATTAGGCTGGTGCCTGAGAGAACTGGCTTAAGAAGCTTGATTTTAGCTGGGTGTGGTGCCTCACGCCTGTGATCCCAGCACTTTGGGAGGCCTAGGCAGGCAGATCACCTGAGCTCAGGACCAGCCTGGCCAACATGACCCCGTCTCTACTAAAAATACAAAAATTAGCTGGGCATGGTGGCGCGCACCTATCCCAGCTACTTGGGAGGCTGAGACAGGAGAATCTCTTGAACCCAGGAGGCGGAGGTTTCAGTGAGCCGAGATTGCACCACTACACTCCAGCCTAGGTGACAGAGCAAGACTCCATCTAAAAAAAAAAAAAGCAGCTTGGTTTTGTGAGCAGTATGCTTCTTAGAAGGGTTCCAGGTGGCATTCTTGAAATAGGAGAAGGGAGATTGAGGTTGGGTGACTAGATAAGTGGTGGGGGGCCTTCGCAGAGCAGAGATCAGTTTGTGGAGGAAGATGAATTTCATCCCTGCAGGATGGGCCTTCCATGATACTGAAGGGAGAGCCACATGTTAATGCTCGGGAGACAGCTGTCTCCTTGGTCTGAAAGGCCTGATCAAGGCCAGGATTGGCTATGAGAGCTGGGAA
>NW_022681455.1:84298594-84648594 GCF_009764315.1 Trachypithecus francoisi | reverse complement strand
AGGGGTGGCCTGCCCCTCCACACCTGTGGGTGTTTCTCGTTAGGTGGAACGAGAGACTTGAGAAAAGAAATAAGACACAGAGACAAAGTATAGAGAAAGAAAAGCAGGGTCCAGGGGACCGGCGCTCAGCTTACAGAGGACCCACGCCTGCACCGGTCTCTGAGTTCCCTTAGTATTTATTGATAATTATCTTTACCATCTTAAATATAAGGGAGTGGCTGGACAATAGGATCATTGTAGGGAGGAAATCAGCAGTAAGACATATGAACAAAAATCCCTGTAACATGAATAAGTTTAAAGGAAAATGCTGTGTCTTGAGATGCATATGCAAACATCTCCATAAACCTTTTAGCAGCATTGCTCCAGCAAGTCCCACCTTATTCCTAAAGGAGGTTTTCTCCTTGCTCAGTAAACAAAGCACACAATGGGTTTTACACCGAGATGTTCCATTGCCCAGGGACGGGCAAGATTTTTAACCAGCAAGCTGGTACTTGTTTAACAAAGACACATCCTGCACAGCCCAATATCCATTAAGCCTTGAGTCACCACAGCACATGTCTCTTGCAAGGACAAGGTTGGGGGTAGGGTCACAGATTAACAGCATCTCAAATACAGAACAAAATGGAGTTTCTTATGTCTACTTCTTTCTATATAGACACAGTAACAGGCTGATCTCTCTTTCTTTTCCCCACAAGAATGAGAGGCAATGTCAGTGTCAGAATCAGAGTCATTGTGAGGGCAAGGTGTCCATTACGATCAGGAGCAAGGTGAGGCCACAGGTGAGGCCCAAGTTCAGGGACAGCTCTAGGTCAGGTTCAATATCAGTGTCAGGATAAGGGCAGGGTTATGGCCATAATGTTTTACCATTTATTTACAATATTATTTCTAGTATTAATTCAGATACTGCTATCACAGCAAAGGAAGGTTATTCTTGCTAATTCTAATTTATTTTCCTTCAGGAACAGTAATGGATTTGGGGCACTCACTGCATTAGTAATTTTATTTTTATTATTATGAACCATCAGGTTCAGATCACCATCTCTGAAAAATCAAAATATTCTCAATTTTACTTCTTGTAGATTTACAACCAGTCACTTCGTTGATAGCAATGTGAGAGTAGAAAGTGCAGGTAACAGATTTTTCTGTCTTAAAAATATTTTTTGCAGCTTCTCAATTGCACAAGCTTATGGAATGGTCGGAATGGAGTTTCAATGCTGGAACTTCCCAGTGATAATCTTTTCTACCTTATACCTGTAATTGGTCATTTTCCTTTGAGCACCTGAGAAGTGGTTAGCTCAGCAGCTCCCATAGCTGGATAGTTATAAAGGTATGGAAAGTTCCGCTTCATGAATTGAGCCAAAGTGGCTTCTGACATTCTTTTCAGCTAAGCTGAAAGACAAATACAGTATCTGTGGGTTCCGCATGTGTGGATCCAACCAACCAAGGATGGTAAATATTTGGGGAGAAAAATGGATGGTTGCCTCTGTACCGAACAGGCTTTTTTCTAATTGTCCTTACTCCCTAAATAATACAATGTAACAACTATTTACATAGCATTGACGTTGCAGTCGGTATTATAAGTAATTCAGCCATGATGTGAAGTACACGAGAGGATGTGCATGGGTTACATGCAAACACTTCGCCATTCTGCATAAGACACCGGAGCGTTGTGCTGTGTGCTCTCCTAGCGTCCCCCAGTCACCGTCTTCCACCCACGCACACCAGGCCAGGTTTCTCTTGCAAAGGTGAGGCTGCCGACTACTGCGGCCTGAGCGGGCCCGGTCCCCATTCATGGACTGAGATTTCCTGAGGGGTGCCGTGGAGAAGGCCCCAGCCTCTGCCTGGACCACCGACCCCATCCCAGAGGTGTTCGCCGCCTGCTTCCCTGGGAGGCGCCACTCCCCCAAGCTGGGTCTAGGGCCGACCACACCCTAGGGTTGGAAGCACCGCTGGGGACACTGAGCTGGTTCCCTTTCCACCCTGATCCAGGCTGCAGAGACCCAAAAACAACAGTCGGTTCACAAGTCCCAGAGGAAAACTTGCTGGAGGTTGACACTAGGAGCAATCCCTCTGGGCCCCAAACTTTTCCCACGTTAGAGAGAACACGGAAAAGGTCCAGGGCGGCGCCTTCCAGCTCCCCGCGCGCACCCTGAGCCGCCTCTGATTGGTGTGCGGCGCCTCCTAGCCGCGCCCCCGCTCCCTCGCCGGGTACCCCCAACCCCCGCCCAGCCCCGCCCCGCCCCGGCATCCCTCCTCGCACCCCGGGAACCCCCTCCCTCCGGGGAACCCTCTCCCCTCCCCCCTCGCGCCCCCGCACCGCGCACCCTTCCTGAGCTCCCTCCCCTCTGCGCCTCGAGGCTTTTCCTGGAGACTGCGACGCGGGTCTAACAGCTTCATTTCGTTTTTAAAACGGTCTTGAATCTGGCCCGGCCCTGGTTCCGCCCAGAGCCCTAAAATAAAGAGGCTTCGAGTCTGGAGGTCTGGGAGAAAGGGAGCCTAGACCGGGAATTGACCTGAGAAACTTGGGGCGGGGGGAAAGGCGGGCTCCTTTGCTTCCCAATCCTGGCATCTGCTCCCAGGGATGTTGGAGCCAAAGGGAAGGGGCTCCCCGGCTTGAAACATAAGTGGCGCGCTGAAGGGTTCTCAAAATCCCTTACAACTCTAAATTCCTACGATGCTCGGGGCTCCGGGGAGGTATTCTGCGGTAGTCAGAGTCCGAAGATTATAGAATGTTGTTTGAGCTGGAGCTAAGGACACGGGATTGAAAAGTCGAGGCGGTGGACCCGGCGCAGGATGAACAAGACTGGGAGACTTCCAGCAGTTTCCTCCTCGACAAGCAGGTCACAGGACAACGTCTGGAGGGCTTCTATCCCCCTTTCTTGTTTCTGCCACCCCCTCCCCCGCGCCTCCGCACTCTCTCTAGTCCTGCCTTCCTGGCCTTCATTCATCCTGTTTTAGTTTAGAATCGCTGCCCCGTGTTCACTCAAGGCTGCTAACCTCTGCTGTAAGGAAATAAGCTTCCAAGAGCATATCTAAGAAGGAGGGCGGAAGGAAAGGGACCGACTGCCTCCACATGTCAGGTCAGACCATGAAAGAGAACCCAGGAAGTCCAATAAAACCAGCACTGATCTTTATTGAGGTGTCAGTGTAGAGTGGCGGGAGCACTGCCTAAGGACATGAAGGTCAGAGTTTCTCAGAGAGGAGGGGCTGGGTCCCTGGGCTAGGAGGAGGGCGGTGGGTGACTCAGGGGCTCATGAGACTTCAGGAAGTCCCTGTACTTGGCTAGGAAAGGGTTGGCCAGAGTGTTCAGCTCTTGCCGAAGCTCCTGCAGAGCCCTGTCTCGTTCTTGGGGCTCCCCTGTCACCTGCTGCCTGTAATAGTTGATGTAGAAGTTCATCCAGTCCTCCACCACAGTCACCATATCTTCTTCAGAGATGAGAGGATCATTGAAGACCTGGGGGGTTGCGGAGAGGCAGTTGGCAAGGGAGAATGTGGTCAGCAGTGGGATTCAGGAATACCCAGAATAGTGCCACAGCACCAGCTCTCACATCCTCCTTCCTCTGCATTGTATCCGGTGTCTCTCATTGTTTCCATCAACTCCACCATTACTTCATTAGCTCCAGTTATCCTCTGTTTTCTGCCCTCATCCTCCACTTCCCCAGCACCCCCCAGTCTCCAGGCCAGTCCTTTGAAAGGAAAGCCTGAACTCACCTGCTGATTCAGCAGAACACTGAACTCCTGCCGTCCTGCAGAAATGAGATCCTTATTGGCCTTAAGAAGAGCCATCTGCCTGGGTAGAGAAAAGGGTAGAATTTACATATCCGTTTCCCTCCTCACTGGGTATTTCCCCCAATCTGCTCCCACCCCTTAAAAATTCCTCCTGCCCTGCAGGGCCACCTCCTTTCCAAAACCTTTCACATCCTGCTCTGCTCTGAGGTCACAATTTTCCCAGGTTGGGCTCACCTTCAGGTCTAACAGGGTGTATATGTCTCACCCACACTCTTGAGGGTGCGTGAATTGCTCTGTGTCAAGCTATAGATGTAGGCAATGAGTCAAATGTCAGCCTAAGATAGAAACGCCCTGCATCTAGGTCCTGAAGGAGGGTGATAGGTCATTCTGGGGAGGAGAAGAAGGGAGAGGCTTCCCTGAAGGTAGAAAGATAACAAGGCCAAAAAAAAAAAAAGATAAATGAAGAAACCCAGGAAACCAAGAATGCAAAAGTCAAACCAGGGACATGTCGTTGCCGTTTGCCCCATATTTAGTATCCAGGCTTGAAATGCTATGGAAATTGACATTTACTAAGCCCTATTACATGACGGAGGCTTTTGTGTAATCACAACGATGTGATGGCAATTATTCTCCCAATTCAGAGATGATGTATTAATAGCAGCTTGCATTACATCTATTCATTTGCGCCAAGCACTGTTTCAAACATGTATAAAATATTTATCCTATAAAATTTCTTTTTAGACACATTTTGCAGATAAGCCATCTGTAAGCATGTAGACCGAACTCCACCATGCTGCGCTCCACAAGAATGGAGATGAATAGCCGAGCATGGTGGTGAGTGCCTGTAGTTTCAGCTGCTTGTGAGTCTGAGGCACGAGAATCGCTTGAACCTAGGAGGCAAAGGTTGCAGTGAGCCAAGATCACGCCACAGCACTCCAACAAGACAAAGGAGATGCATTTGTCTTGTTCACTACCCCATCAACAGGTACCCAATAAAGCAGAAATACTCTTTTTCTTCTTTTTAAATATTTTTCCTGGTATTTTCCATTTTCAGTAGATGTTTCTCAAATTTCAAAATCACTATATACTAATTTAAATAATTAAAACACAAAAACATACACTGAAAAAAATCATTTTTGCCCCCTCCAAAGTAACCAGCATTAAACATGGTATATTTCCTGTCACTTTTTTTTTCCATTCAAAACCCAACATTCATAGGTACCTATACACTCATAAAGCTTTGTTGATTTGCCTTTTTGGTTGTAGCATTTTAAAATCAATATACAGCAAAACTGACTTTCTTTTGGTGTACAATTTATTATTATTATTTTTTTTTTGAGAGGGAGTCTCCCTCTGTGGCCCAGGCTGGAGTGCAGTGACGCGATCTCGGCTCACTGCAAACTTTACCTCCCAGGTTCAGGCGATTCTTCTGCCTCAGCCTCCCAAGTAGCTGGGATTACAGGCGTGCACTACCACGCCTAGCTAATTTTTGTATTTTAGTAGAGATGGGGTTTCACCATATTGGCCAGGCTAGTCTCGAACTCTTGACCTCAAGTGATCCACCCACCTCCCAAAGTGCTGGGATTACAGGTGTGAGCCACTGCATCCAGCCTACAACCACGGTTAAGATACAGAATGTTTCCATCACCCAAAAACCACTCCTTCATTTTACTCTTTTGTAGCCACCCCTCCCCTCACCCATAACTTCTGGCAACCACTTATCTGTTCATCACTACAGTTAAGTCTTTTTCAGGATGTTATATAAATGGAATCATACAGTCTGTAACCTTTGAGGCTGGCGTTTTTTGGTCAGCATGATGTTCTTGAGCTCCATCCAAGTTGTTGCAAGTGTCAGTGCACACAGTGCATTGTATGGATGCACTGTAGTTTGTTCATTCAGCCACAGAAGGACATCTAGATTGTTTGCACTTTGGGGCAAATGTGAATAGAGTTGCTATAAACATTTGTGTACAGGTTTCCATGTGAACATGTTTTCATTTATATAGGGTGGAAAGTATGTGTTACCGGCCAAACGCAGTGGCTCACATCTGTGATCCCAGCACTTTGGGAGGTCAAGGCAGGCGGATCACTTGAGGTCAGGAGTTCGAGACCATCCTAGCCAACATGACGAAACCCCATCTCTACTAAAAATACAAAAATTAGCCAGACATGGTGGCATGCACCTGTAATCCCAGCTACTTGGGAGGCTGAGGCAGGAGAATCGCTTGAACCCAGGAGGCAGAGGCTTCAGTGAGCCAAGATCATGCCACTGAGCTCCAGCCTGGGTGACAGAGTGAGACCTTGTCTCTAAATTAATTAATTAATTAATTAATTATCTTACAGACTTAGAGGTCAGAAATCTAAAATGAGACTCACTAGGCTAAAATTAAGTTGTCCTCTAGGTTGTGTTCCCCTTGGAGTCTCTGGAAAAGAGTTCTTTTTCTTTCCTCTTCTAGTCTATAGAAGAACCCACGTTCTTTCACTCCTGGTCCCTTTCCAGCTTGAAAGCCAGCAATGACCACCAGGTCCAGTCTTTCTCACATCACACCAGGCCGACTCTCTCCTGCATCCTTTCACTTCTAAATAACTTTTCTTAAATATTTCTGTAAAAATAATTCATTACCAGGTGGGAAAGATCAAGATTCCAATGCCCTTTCAAAGCTCATTAAGGAAAAGTTTCGTGAAGGCCTCTGGTACATGCCAGGAAACTCACAGGAGATGGTGCTGCCTCAGATGCCTTAGAAGACCATGCTGCCATGAACACATCTAGCATTGAAGCCACACACAGTGGCTCATGCCTGTAAGGGGCAGAGACGGGAGGGTCTTTTGAGCCTGGGGGTTCAAGACCAGCCTGGACAACATAGTGAGACTCCATCTCTTAAAAAAAGAAAAGAAAAATCTTCTAATTTTGTTCATTCCTCAAAATTTCCTGGCACAGTTGGAACTAATCCAACTCCCTGGACTATAATGAATTTCAGGGTTACATTAGTGAGATGTGAAGAACTGAAGTCTCTTCCCTCAACCCACTGTCTTGAGAATAGCAGGGGAAACTGATTCCCTCTGAGCATGCTAGATGAGTCAATGAAGGAAGGGTTGAATGTGAGGTTACAAAAACACATTTGCTAAAGAATTGTAGAAAACCAGGATCACAAACTCATTCTGCAACAGAAAAATAAAGCACTGCTGATTTACAGAGGAATTCACAACTGGTGAGGTCTCTTAAATTAAGAGACGTAATAGAAACTCCCTCATCGAGGCAGGCTCTGCTTCAGCTGAACAAGAAATTAGCCAAGGGAGGAAAAGGGAACTGTTTGGACTTCCAGAAAGGCCTCTCCTTCCACTGAGAGGACTGCAACGAAGACCTCAACCATCAGGGAAAGAAGAGCCTCCTCCAGAAATCTGATTGGAATTGATGACACAAATTCCACTCTCAGTTAACACAAAACCCTCACTTGCTCGTGGCGGTACCAGGTTAGAGTCAGGGCAAAAAGGTTGTAGATTTCGTGTTATGTGGTTTCCCCTGTGAATGTTTTGGGAGGGAGGTGAGAGGAACTGGTTAGGTAGAATCTTGGTCTTATTTCCTGGAGATGTGACGTTTTGGGGGCCTGTTCCTGCTGTGACTGGCACAGCAATCAGGACCTGCAGCCACCAGAGTGTCCCAGGGCTGGGGAGGAGACAGGGGCCTTGCACATCTAAAGGTCAGCATCTGGGCAGTGTGGCTACTAGCAGGAGGGAGGAGCTTGCTCTGGATCCATTTGGGAGAGACTTGTCCCTTTTCCCTCTTTTGCCCCACCCCCGGGACACTTTCCTGTCCCGGACTCCCACTTTGTTTTCACTGATTGGAACTTAGCTCAGAAAATGGAGGGGGCTGAAGGTATGAGTTATGGGCGGGGGAATTTAAGTTTGGGAAGACAGAAGCTCCCTTGATATTGGCACTACCAGCCACACCTGCAGCCACATAAGGGTCCCAGTGCTGGGGCAGGGGGCAGTGAGATTGGCCAGGAACCAGAGTCTCCTGGGGACTCGCAGATACCTGCCCCACGCATCCTGAGGGTGCTGAGGGAGACCCAGCCGAGATCAGCTGTACTCCTGGGTAGGCGAGAGCAGGCTCTGAGGGGGACCCAGCCCACCCAGGAAGGATGCCCAGAGTGGCTTAGTGTGCACCTCCCTCTTCTGCCTCTCCTTTGCCACTGCAAGCAAGACTGGGGGTCAGGAGTTACAGCTGCCAGAGTCCAGGACGGGCCCCTCCTCCCCAGCAATGTGGGTGGGGTCAGGGGCCTCAGGTCAAATTCAAGGAAAATCTTCAAGCCACGTGGTGTAGAGCCAAAGCTAAAGAGGCCACCCTAATAATAGACAGCGGCAGCCCCTTACAAACATGCTCAGACTCATAGGATCTCAAAATGCAATTCTCCACAGTAGAAAGGACATCTACCCTAACAGAAGACTGCACTCCTAGAAAAACTGGGGTCATGTGGCCCATTATTTAAAGGTAGACCTGTATGTTCAAATTATGTTCATGGAATAAAATTCATGACATGAACATTTTCTTTGGAAAGAAACATCCCGGAAATGGTTCCTGGAGCCTAAAACATCCTGTGGCACTTCCTTGAGGGCATGTACGTCATGACTGCTAAAATTGTGATGAGAACCAAGTCTTATTTTCCTACTGGTAAATAGAACAAATGGAGACAAGGCCTGCGCAGCCCCACTGTATGTTTCAGGAGGAAAAGTAATGTCAGCTAGGGATTAGACTTTCAGATAATCTTTCCTTTAATGGTCTTCAAATTCTTTCATCCCATCCCTCTAAAGAATCTTTGTGTACACTCCCACACAAGTTTTGTAGACATTTATTTTTGCCTCATACATTTAAATCATAGCAAAGGCTTTTAACTGTGACAGGATCCAAACACATTTAAACAAACCGCACATCACTCTTGTGAATGTGTACAACACAATGTTAATGGAGTGGTGATTTGGCCCTGACCACTATGTATTTTTTTAAAAACCAAACAAGTTCTTCCTTAGCAGCTGGGAGTTTCACAATACTCCTTTTACTTCTCGAACTTGTATTTCTATTCCGCTACCCCCACTTAAGTTGATCCTAAGATAACTCACATGCTTTCATGCTTGTGAGTATTTTGTTCAGTCTCATTCTACTTACTTGCAACTTCTCTCATTCGTTGTGTCTTTCTGTTGGTCTCTCTGTCTCACTCTCTCTCTGTATAGATACATGGATGGATAGCTCTGACATACATATTCAAGAGGAAATTTATATATATATATAACATATATAGACACATATTTAGTAAAATGCCGTTTACCAAAGTGAATGTTTCAAATTTTAATAAATAGTTATGAAACAGAAATTCCAATTGTATTGGAAATAAATCCTCTGATCAGATGGAGGCATAGAATTGAAGGAATTGTTGAAGGGTCCCTATTCTGGTGGTCTGGGACGATGCCTCTTGTAAGTCAGGCAGGTGCAGTTGGCAAGCGGGAGAAGGAAGGAAGCGTGAGAAGGGTCTGGGAGCAGGGATTCCCCTGGACACAGTTTCTGGGTCTAGTTGATTTTGAGAATGAGTGAGTATGGACTTCAAAGGTCTGGAATTGGATTCTCTAAAGCTTCCCAGGACAGCACAACCACTGGAAGGGTTCTTCCTGCTCATCTCAGGACCATGGTGCTCTGGCTGCAGGGGTCTCTGAAATACCTGGATTACTAGGAGACAGCGGAATTCTCACCACTGCTTCTGCTTTGGGGAACTCCACCCACACTGCAGAGCAGAGGAGAGTGAAAAGGTTAGATAACATGGAGTATCAGTTCAGACGTGGTTTGGCCTCATAGATGCCATTCTGGGGCTATCAGGAGTCCCCGCCACACTGAAAACCCCTAATCCTAATCAAGGAAACCAAGTTTCAAGGGATGTGGGGAGCTGGAGACAGGTGAGATGCAGGGGGATTGTTACCAAAGGCATAATTGGGCATGTGCCACCGACGTCTCTTGTTGTGGACTTGGTTGAGAGTAGACAGCAGTGGTGTAACTGACAGCAGAGCAGACAGATCATCCGGGTTGAGCAGCCACTGTGGACTGAGCTTGGCTTGGCTTGGCTCTTTCTGGGCTCTGGTGAGGGGGATCTCAGTAGGAAACCCCACAAGGGTGGATTCTGGAGACAGCATCCAGGCTGGAGTATTTGGGGGTATCTTGGGGGCAAACTAAGCTGGGGTTCCCACCGGAGCCAGTTAAGGTATAGGCTGGGCTGGCAGCTGGATCTGTGAATTGTACAAGGGACCCTGTTTGGTCACTGAAAAGAAAGGCCTCACCCGCTTTGCTTTCAAAGTGAATCCCCACCCCTCTTATTTGTAGTATTCAAGGGCATGCTCACCAGGTTGAAGAGTTTGTAAATGTGCTTTGCAAATCATTTGAAACTGACCTTCTTATAGCGACTGTATTTAACATCTAGTATGGAAAATAGGACCTATGAGACACCTTCTTTCCAACCAGAGAAGCGGAGTTGAAGGTCCCCTATTTCTCTTACAAAGTGGCCACTGCATGTTTGGAAGGTCAGCCCCATGTGTGACCTATGTAGCTTAGAAAGACTGTAGCGTCCTGAGGACAGAACAGCAGTCAGAAGCTAGCTCTGGGAGTAACTCTGGCTCTGACACTTCATTAGAACTTCCCCTATACTTTGTGAACTTAACATAGTTGTTTTGCCAACCGGAATTTTGAAACTAACGTTTATATACTTAAAAGGTTTTTGCTTGTTTGTTTTGAGACATAGTCTCGCTCTGTCACTCAGGCTGGAGCGCACGGACGCAATCTCAGCTCATGGCAGCTTCCACCTCCCAGCTTCAAGCAATTCTCCTGCCTCAGTTTTCTAAGTATCTGGGATTACAGGCACCTGCCACCACGCCCAGCTAATTTTGTATTTTTAGTAGAGAAGGGGTTTCACCATGTTGGCCAGGCTGGTCTCCAGCTCCTGACCTCAAGAGATTCGCCCACCTTGGCCTCCCAAAGTGCTGGGATTACAGGCATGAGCCACTGCACCAGGCCTTAAAAAGGTTTCTTTAATCAACCAAAACTTTTTAAATTGACTTGATAAAAATGTTGCGGTGGAAAAAGATGTAGATTAGTATTTAGAAGACCGTTCTGTGCACCTAAACCCTCCTCATTGGACATGGCTGGCTACTACGAACACTGTGAGAATGAAGGACGCTATCTCTGTGGCAACAAAACACGTGAGGAGACAAAGGCTCAGCTATATATTTACGGGCTGTGGTCTCCAATGAGACACCCCAAATCGACATTTCTATTTTTGTCACTGCTCTCTTATTGTAATTAAAATTGTAAAATATTTTCACACATTTTATTCTATTTTAAAATGTGTATTCCACTCATTTCTATTTCTATTCATGAATCAACAGTACACTGTTTTAATTCCCATGTTTTCTTTATTTTATTTTATTTATAAATATTTATAAAATATTTATAAAAATAATTTTTTTTTTCCTATGGAGTCTTGCTTTGTCACCCAGGCTGGATTGCAGTGGTGTGATCTCGGCTCACTGCAACCTCTGCCTCCCAGGTGCAAGCGATTCTCCTGCCTCAGCCTCCTGAGTAGCTGGGATTACAGGTGCCCGCCAAGACCCGGCTAGTTTTTGTATTTTTGGTAGAGACGGGGTTTCACCATGTTGGTCAGGGTGGTCTCAAACTCTTGACCTCAGGTGATCCGCTTGCCTTAGCCTCCCAAAGTGCTGGAATTACAGGCGTGAGCCACCGTGCTGGGTCCCCATGTTTTAATAATATATGACAGGGGAAGTCACTCTTTTTTTTTCATTTCAAATTGTTCATGGATTTTTTTGTTTACTTTTCATAGCAATATATTTTTTAAATCTTCAGAACTCAAGTACATGATATTATATTTGGGTCAAACTCAAGATATAAATTTATTCATAGATTATTGACTTCTCAATATTGTTGAACTTTCCTACCCAAACATTTGGTGTCATTATTTTTCATCTGTATAAGTCTATTTTCATGTTTTTCAGAAATCTTTTACACCAATTTCTTACTAAATTTATTAAACATAATTTTCTGTAGAATTCTGCCAATTTTTTTGCATTGATGACCATAGTCACATGACATTCTCATTCATTCTATTAATGTGATTAATTTCATTAATGAATTTCTTTTCTTTTTTTTTTTTTTTTTTTTCTGAGACGGAGTCTCGCTCTGTTGCCCTGGCTGGAGTGCAGTGGCCGGATCTCAGCTCACTGCAAGCTCCGCCTCCCGGGTTCGCGCCATTCTCCTGCCTCAGCCTCCCGAGTAGCTGGGACTACAGGCGCCCGCCACCTCGCCCGGCTAATTTTTTGTATTTTTAGTAGAGACGGGGTTTCACCGTGTTAGCCAGGATGGTCTCGATCTCCTGACCTTGTGATCCGCCCGTCTCGGCCTCCCAAAATGCTGGGATTACAGGCTTGAGCCACCGCGCCCGGCCAATGAATTTCTTAATATTGAATCATACTTCCTTTTATAATATAAAGGGCGATTGATCATGCATCAATATACTGATGCAATAGTTTCTAATATTTAATATTTTACTCTTAAATGTATATGTCACCAGGCATGGTGGTTCATGCCTATAATCCCAGCACTTTGGGAGGCTGAGGGGGCCAGATCACCTGAGGTCGAGAGTTCAAGACCAACCTGACCAACATGGATAAACCCCATCTCTAATAAAAATATAAAATTAGCTGGGTGTGGTGGCACATGCCTGTAATCCCAGCTACTCGGGAGGCTGAGGCAGGATAATCACTTGAACCCGGGAGGCAGAGGTTGCGGTGAGCCAAGATCGTGCCATTGTACTCCAACCTGGGCAACAAGAGCAAAACTCCACCTCAAAAAAAAGAAAAAGTGTATGTCCTATTTGTCTGTAGTATTCTATATGGCTAAATCTAGGCAAGGTTCTGGTATCACCTTTATATACTCTTCCTAAAAACTATTTTAGGAAATATTTACCTCTCTATAACTCTTGAGTAGTTTAACTAGCATTAATTTATTGATTACTTTATCAGTAGAATTTCCCTCTCAACTACATAAACTTGGTGCTTGTGTGTGGGGGGAAATTCCTTATTAAATATCTTTGTTTCTTCTATGAATATTGTTCAGTTTAGAGTCTATCTCTATTGAGTTACATTTTGATAAAACATATATTCCAGACACACACACACACACAAACACACACACGTACATTTGCAATCTACATGTGTGTATCAATTGCATTGAATTACACAGATGTCTCTAGTATCAATTGCATTGAATTACACAGATGTCTCTATTTTCTTTGTCAACATTGAACCTCACTTTCTTCCTGGCACTGTAATCTGTTGACAAATCCTTCTCAAGTTACTTGTGTGATCCCATTTCTCTATTTATAATTCAATGATTGCTCATTTAAAGAATTTGGGGAGTAACAGAAAATTAGAGTTTCAACAAAAACACATCCCAGGAGGCACAGAATCCAGCACCCACCATGCTTCATTGTCATCCCCTTCTGTCTCAGACTCCGCATTTTCTGCTCCCTCCAGGACAGCCCCTGTCTGCCTCAAAGGATCATGGAAAAGTAGAGCCTCTCCAGGCACTGTCATCTCTCTGGAGTGCTGCAAGGAAGTTGTCATTGTTTTTGGTAATTGTAACTGGGACAAAGTTTTTCAAAAATATTTTCAGTTCCCCAAGTGTGTACTGTCATTGCTGCCCCAGGTGAAAGTATAATTACAGTTCTGTGGGGAGGTGAGGTCACAGGATCCCAAGACCATATCTCTGACCTGGCCGCCTCCCTCCACACCCTCAATGGCCATCCTGACAGTCACTGAGTTCCACAGCCCTGCAGCAGGGAGGCGCCTGGTGGGTGTGTTACATTTTGATCTATGAGAGAGCACCTGCAGGGGGAGGAAGTGTATCAGGAGGTGGGTGAAATGCTCTGATCTGGAAAGGGGGCTTCACTGGGCCAGAAACTGACCAGTGCCAAGGCCGTGTGGGGAAAGGAAATAATTGCTGGGTCATGGGCTAAGTTGTAGAGAGGGAGCAAAGTTCTAAGAACATGAGCCAGTCCCCAAGTGCGGCTTATTTGTGTCATCGTTGGTTTTTGAGGCAACAGGCCAAAAATCTGGTTTTTTTTTGCTTTGTTTTATTTGAGACAGGGTGTGGCCTTGTCACCCAGGTTGCAGAGGGATGATCTCAGCTTACTGCAACCTCCACCTACCAGGTTCAAGGGGTTCTTGTGCCTAACCCACCTGCATAGCTGAGATTACAGGCATGCACCAACATGCCTAGCTAATTTTTTTTGTATTTTTCATAGGTTGGTCTCGAACTCCTGACCACCTGCCTTGGCCTCCCAAAGTGCACCATGCCTGGCCCCCAAAATCTGTTTTTGTTTATCTTTCTTGTCTAAGATCTCCTTACCCATAAAATGGGAATAATGGGTTTTTTAAAAAGTTTTGTAGTTTAAGTTGGAAATTAATCCACTAGTTGTTCTATCAATTCCACAAGAGTCAGAAACATTTCTAGGATAAGTGGAAGCATTTCTACCATTCCTTCATGCCTGTGATAATGTATAAGATGTAGCTGATTAAATTATCTTACTCTTTTTCAAAAGTATTAAATATAGAGCTTTAACCTACTCTGGACATACAAAGTACCTAATGGAGACTGTGATGGGTGGTGACAGTCCCTGAGAATGATGAAAAGACCATATTTTTTCATGAAGCCAGGGGAGGAGCGGTCAAGGAAATGTATCTTGATGACCTTAGGTTTTCATATGAGAACAAAATTCATGGACTTCAGTAGTTTTCATAAGTAAGTTATTTGGTAATATTTACTCTGTCTTCAGAAATGTTCTAAAGCCATTCTTTGGCTCAATACTCAGTAACACTTAATTCAGTGAATAATTTTCCCTACCTCGAGCCTCAAGTTTTCCTTTTACATAATAGACTTATGTTTTAATATATATAACAATTCTGACATTGAAATATTCTTTTTTTTTTTTTTTTTTCTTTTTCTGAGATGGAGTCTTGCTCTGTCACCCAGGCTGGAGTGCAGTGGCGTGATCTCGGCTCACTGCAGCCTCTGCCTCCCGGGTCAAGTGATTCTCCTGCCTCAGCCTTCCAAGTAGCTGGGACCACAGGTGTGCGCACCACCACACCTAGCTAATTTTTGTATTTTTAGTAGAGACGGAGTTTCACCATATTGGGCAGGCTGGTCTGGAACTCCTAACCTCAGGGGATCCACCTGCCTCAACCACCCAGAGTGCTGGGATTACAGACATGAGCCACCGTACCCAGCCTGCCCATCTCTATTTTTTAAAAAACAAAAATTTAGGCCGGGCGCGGTGGCTCAAGCCTGTAATCCCAGCACTTTGGGAGGCTGAGACGGGTGGATCACGAGGTCAGGAGATCGAGACCATCCTGGCTAACACGGTGAAACCCCGTCTCTACTAAAAAATACAAAAAACTAGCCGGGCGTGGTGGTGGGCGCCTGTAGTCCCAGCTGCTCGGGAGGCTGAGGCAGGAGAATGGTGTGAACCCGGGAGGCGGAGCTTGCAGTGAGCCGAGATCCAGCCACTGCACTCCAGCCTGGGCAACAGAGCGAGACTCCGTCTCAAAAACAAAATAAATAAAATAAAATAAAAATAAAAATTTATTCTTTCCACAAATAGGTATTTGGACCCTACCTTGTACCAGGCACTGATACAAAGCCCTGGAAATAGATTAGTGCTCCTGGATCTTAGGATCGTTAGGGGAAGCGACAGGATGAGTGGCAGGGGTGAGGTTTGAGAGGTGGGGCAGGGACAGATCTGCAGAGCTTTGTTTGCTCTGACAAAAAGTTCGGCTTTTCTCTTCAAGTAGGAAGAAAAGCCATTGAAGGGTTTGGAGGAGAATGTTGCAATCCCCTTCCATAAAAGTAATGAGAAGCCACTGTAAGGTGTTTGTGTTGTTGTTTTTGAGACAGTCTAGTTCTGTCACCCAGGCTGGAGTGCAATGGGACAATTTGGCTCACTGCAACCTCTGCCCCCCAGGTTCAAGTGATTCTCCTGCCTCAGCCTCCCAAGTAGCTGGGATTACAGGCTAGCGCCACCACACCTGGCTAATTTTTCTATTTTCAGTAGAGATGGGGTTTCACCATGTTGGCCAGGCTGGACTCAAACTCCTGACCTCAAGTGATCCACTCACCTTGGCCTCTCAAAGTGCGGGGATTACAGGCATGAGCCACTGTGCCCAGCCCACTGAGAGGTTGTAAACCAGGGAGTTGGAAGCTGTGTGGAGAGTGACTGCAGGAGGCAGGATTGGAAGAGGGGAAATCAACTAGGGGAAAGTCAAGGGGCTGAGAGCTTGGAGTATTCTGCCCCGTGCTTGATATACCAGTGATCTTTGAAAACATGGGTTTGAACTGGACAGGTCCACTTATAATGTAGATTTCTTTCAACCAAATACAGATCAAAAATATAGTAATGGCTGGAAGTGGTAGCATGCACCTGTAATTCCAGCTACTCAGGAGGTGAGATGGTAGGATCACTTGAGCCCAGGAGGTCAAGGCTGCAGTGAGCCATGATCACACCCCTGCACCCAGCCTGGGTGACAGAGTGAAACTCTATCTTCAGAAAGAGGAAAGGAAGAAGGGAGGAAGGGAGGAAGGGAGGGAGGAAGGGAGGGAGGGAGGAAGGAAAGGAAGAAGGAAGGGAAGGGGGAAAGGAAGGAAGGGAGGGAGGGAGGAAAGGAAAAGAAGGGAGGAAGGGAGGGGAGAACAGAGCAAGAAGAAAAGAAAGGATACCAACATTGTTTCTTACTCAGTTAAATAACAAAAGGAAAAGGAAAGAAAGAAAATACAGCAGGCCAGATGCAGTGGCTCATGCCTATAATCTCAGGACTATGGGAGGCCAAGGCGAGTGGATCATGTGAGGTCAGGAGTTTGAGACCAGCCTGACCAACGTGGCGAAACTCGGTCTGTACTAAAAATACAAAAATTAGCCAGGCATGGTGGTACATGCCCGTAATCCCAGCTACTTGGGAGGCTGAGGTAGGAGAATCGCTTGAACTCAGGAGGCGGAGGTTGCAGTGAGCCGAGATTTTGCCACTGCTCGCCAGCCTGGGCAACAAGAGCGAAACTCTGTCTTAAAAATAAAAAAAGCAAATACAGTAACGGAGGGATGCAAAAGGCACATATATGCAGAGCCAACTGCAAGATGAGTGTGTGCAGGTTTTGGTATATTCTAGGGTCCGGGAACCAATTCCCCAACTATAACAAGAGACAACTGCACTGTCAAATGACAGGATTTAGGCGCAGGCCCTCAAGAGACCTCATGAGGTAGAGAAATGTTACAGGCCGAAAAAATGAGGGTCATGATCAACTCAGTATACCACTGGAGGCTATATGAGTAAACAACAAACTGTTTCTTATAAATGCAGAATGTTGGCAAACTGACAAACTGCATCTGCCACCCAGAAGGAACGCTGAGGGCAGTCATGCCCCAAGCACAGTGTTTCTTGCAAATTAGGTACATCTGAAGCCTGTTAATAATAATATGAACCTGTTATCAGTTAAGCAGCCAACTGATCATTACCTCCTCCTCCCTGCTCTTGCTACCCAATAAATACGAAGGGCTGTGGAAGCTCAAGGGCTGCCTTTGCTCACTAGAAGCAGGGAGCTCTCTTCTTCTTCCCCTGGACCCTTCCTTTAAAACAGTTTCTTTTTCTTTAAGTTTTCATTTTCTACCTTCATCCCTTCATTCAGTCTTGTAATGAGGGTCTCAAGGAGTAATGGCAGTAACTGCTGTAATGACAGTCTCAAATAGTAACAAAAGTAACTGTCATAATGATGGTCTCAAGTAGTAACAGTAGTACAGTAGTAACTGTCGTAACTGTCATAGTGAAGGTCTCAAGTAGTAACGGTACTATCATAGTGAAGGTCTCAAGTAGTAACAGTAGTAACTATCGTAGTGAAGGTCTCAAGTAGTAACAGTACTAACTGTTGTAATGATGGTCTCAAGTAGTGACGGTGGCTTTCAGCCCCAGAGAAAGGGAAACTATCACTCATCTCTTTGTCAAGCCACCTATCTGCACACTCGGGTCACAGGGAAGTGTATGATGGGGTCCTTGCCCTCAAGCACTTACAGTCCACTTGGGAAGACAGGACATCGGTACCTAACAAAAGCAAATGCAAACTGGCTCCAGACAGCATAGGCTAAGGGCTAAGTAAATGCTACAACAAACAGGGCTGTCATGGTCTCTGAGTAGGGAGAGGTCAAGGTGGACAACAGTGATCAGTAGAGCTGCGGTGGGTTCATAAATAATGTGACCGTATATTCCCGTTTGCCCGAAACAGCTCCACTGCAGATCTGTTTTCCCAACACAATTATTACCAGTGCTTCCTTTAATGACCCTCTCAAAAGTCCTGGTTTGCACAATAAATTATATAGTGACACTAGTCATGAAGGCCACCTGCCTCACATGGAGCCAAGGGCCTCACAGTTGAACACTTGACATTATCTCCAAATAAGAACCAACACTTAAACAGTATGTACTATGTGTTAAATACTTTAAGAGTTTTGCACATACGACATGACCTTTTTTTTTTTTTTTTTGCGACAGAGTCTTGTTCTGTTGCCCAGGCTGCAGTGCAGTGGTGCAATCTCGGCTCATTGCAACCTCCGCCTCCCAGGTTCAAGCAATTCTCCTGCCTCAGCCTCCCGAGTAGCTGGAACTACAGGCGCCCACCACCACGCCCGGCTAATTTTTTGTACTTTTAGTAGAGATGGGGTTTCACCATGTTGGCCAAGATGGTCTTGATCTCTTGACCTTGTGATCCGACCACCTTGGCCTCCCAAGGTGCTGAGATTACAGGTATGAGCCACTGCACCTGGCCATGACATGACTCTTAATTCTCGTTCCAACTTTGTGTGGTAGGTACTAGTATTATTTCCATTTTACCATTTCCATTTCGTCTTTCAGAAGAAGAAACTGAAAGAGAGATATGTAACTTGCCCAAGATCTCACAGCTACAATCCTGGACAGAACCTACATTCACAGTAAGGCCCTCTGATGGAATTCATTCAAAGATGTTTGCCCCAGAGTCCTATCCACTCACAGAAGCTAACCTTGCAAATATAACACAATGCTTGTAGCCCTTCTATCTTTCACTGTACCAGGAAACTCAAAATTATTTTGAAAAGATAATGTATTGACAGTGTTATAAGCTAAATGGAAAATAAGAATTAAACATTAAATTTCTGCCAAGCACGGTGGCTCATGCCTATAGGTCCAGCACTTTCAGAAGCTGAGGTGGGCGGATCACTTGAGTCCAGGAGTCTGAGACCAGCCTAGGCAGCATAGAAAAACCCTGTCTCTACAAAAATAAAATACAAAAATTAGCTAGCCATGGTGGCACACACCTGTGGTGCCAGCTACTCTGGAGGCTGAGGCGGATCGCTTAAACCCTGGAAGTTGAGGCTGTAGTGAGACTGTAGTGTGATCGCACCACTGCACTCTCTGGGTGACAGAGAACCTGTCTTTTAAAAAAAAATTTGATTTGGCCGGACGCGGTGGCTCAAGCCTGTAATCCCAGCACTTTGGGAGGCCGAGACGGGTGGATCACGAGGTCAGGAGATCGAGACCATCCTGGCTAACACGGTGAAACCCCGTCTCTACTAAAAATACAAAAACTAGCCGGGCGAGGTGGCGGGCGCCTGTAGTCCCAGCTACTCGGGAGGCTGAGACAGGAGAATGGCGTAAACCCGGGAGGCGGAGCTTGCAGTGAGCTGAGATCCGGCCACTGCACTCCAGCCTGGGCGACAGAGAGAGACTCCGTCTCAACAAAAAAAAAAAAAAAAAAAAAAAAAAAAATTTGATTTATTCAACTACCTCTCTACAATGCCCTCCAATATATACCAGTATATTCTTTAATCTCAAGAGCTTTGGGAGGCCAAAGTAGGAGGATCGCTTGAGGCCAGGAGTTCGAGACCAGCCTGGGCAACACAGTGAGATCCCATCTCTACAGAAAATTTTAAAAGTTAGCCAGGCATGGTGGTGCATGCCTGTAGTCCCAGCTACTTGGGAGGCTGAGGCAAGAGGATCACTTGAGCCCAGGAGTTTGAGGCTGCGGTGGAGCTGCTATTGTACCATTGCACTCCAGCCTGGGTGACAGAGGAAGACCCTGTCTCATTCATTCTTAGATAGATAGATAGATAGATAGAATAAAAAATAAATCTTAACCCTAAGGATGAAGAAGAGCTTGGCCTACAATGTCCTGCAGTTTGGCCCCTAACTCCCTAGCAGCCCTTTCCCCATGGCCCCTCGTGCTCTAGACTTCTGCCACACTGGCCTTTGTTGGATGTTAGGTACCATGCTCCCTCCCCACTCAGGACAGGCTGCTCCTTCTTTCCAGAAAATTATTTTCCCATCATAATCAAGTTAACTGTTACTCTAGATATCAGCTAAATATACGCTTCCTCAAAAAAAATGTTTCCCAACTGGCCTCAGTGGCTTATGCCTATAATCCTAGCATTTTGGGAAACGGAGGCGGGAGACCTGGGCAACACAGAGACCCCATCTTAAATCTTTGTTAAAAGTTTCCCTTGGCCGGGCATAGGGGCTCATGCCTGTAATTCCAGCACTTTGGGAGGCGAGGTGGGCAGATGAGTTGAGGCTGGGAGTTCAAGACCAGCCTGGCCAACATGGCAAAACTCTGTCTCTACTAAAAATACAAAAATTAGCTGGGTGTGGTGGTGCAGGCTTGTAATCCCAGCTACTCAGGAGGGTGAGGCAAGTGAATCACTTGAACCTGGGAGGCGGAGGTTGCAGTGAGCCAAGACTGCGCCACTGCACTCCAGCCTGGGTGACAGAGGGAGACTCTGTCTCAAAAAAAAACAAAGAAGTTTCCCTTGATTCCATTGATTAGTTCAATTCTCCTTCTAAAAGCCCTCATATTAAATAGCATGTACCCCCCTACAGCAATTGAAATAGTTCCAACTTTGCATTTATTTGTATGATTTGATCAATATCCTTCCCTAATATAAGTTCCAGAAGACCAAGACCCATGTTTGTTTTTGCTCACTATCCCAATGAGCACATAATAGGTAGCAACAGATATTTGTAGAAGAAACTGGCAAACCATTGGTAAAAAAAAAGATAACAAACACGAACTTAATGACAAAATCAAGCAATTTTCTTGCCTCGGCCTCCCAGGTAGCTGGGATTATGGGCACACCAGCCCCATGCCCAGCTAATTTTTGTATTTATTTTTAGTAGAGATGGGGTTTCACCATGTTGGCCAGGCTGGTCTTGAACTCCCGACTTCAAGTGATCCACCTGCCTCGGCCTCCCAAAGTGCTGGAATTACAGGTGTGAGCCACCATGCCCAGCCCGAGGATCACTTTTGAGGCCAGGAGTTTGACAGCAGCCTGGGGAAACTAGGGAGGCCCTATCTCTATTTAAATAAATATGTTTTTAAAGAGTACTTAGTCTTCAAAGGTTGTTTTATTTTTGTCCACTATTCAAACCAGTACCTGAATTAAGACAACGTTACAGAAATGTTGTGACTAGGCCATTTGTATTTTGAAACCCGAAATTTAAAAAAAAGAAGTGTTCAAGTTTTTCTCAGTCTGAGAGAGACTGTGTTAGTGTGAGACAAGGCAAAGTGGGGTAGAAGGGCCTTCCAGGGTTAAGTCCACGAGGAAGGTGACGATTTGGGAGAATCTGAAGTTTCAAGTAAGGAGTTGTCGTTGGGATCAAACTGTGCGGGTCCAAGAATGCCAGGCTAAGAAACCAGTATATTTTATTTTCTGATAAAAAGAGGATGCTTTTTTTGGCAAATTTATGCTTTGAAATGAATATGCTGCGCTAGATGGGAAGGAGAAGAGAAATGCAAAGAAGAAAAGGTGAGTTCAAGGACAGAAACACTCCCTCTTTGGACTCCCCCCAGTTTCATGGACTCTCCCTCCCCAAAAACACACAAGAACTTCCTGTCTTGTTTCCTTGTTTTGTGACATCATTGCAATCCCTTTGATTTTTTTCATCCCTCGAATTCCTTAGCATCCTTCAAAAGTGATGTTCCTGCAGTCTCGCAGAAGGCCGAAGGATGGATAATTTCTAGTTCAGGCCAGGGACACTCAGAAGAGAGAGAGAGAAAAAAAAAGAGAACAACAACAACAAAAACCCAAGCAGTTTCACAGGGCCTCATCTGGTCCAATTTCTTCTCATGATGCATTCATTCACTTATAAATATCTTTTGAGAACCTACTATGTGTTGGGTAGATCTAGGGATAAAATCAGGGTTAAAAATACAGTCGCCGGCCTCACAGCAAAAAAGGCACCTAAGGCCCAGAGAGGGCCACTGACTTGCCCAAAGTCACACAGCTAAAACTTCTGTAGACGAACTGCGTCTCCAACACAACTGGTGGAGGCCCACGTCGCCTGCGGCCCAGCTGCAGAATGCTACAAAGCAACAGGGCCGGGCCGGTGCCGGGGCCTCGGAAGCAGCGCAGGGGCCAGAAAGAGCAACGGTCAGTTTCCTAAGCTGTGGACTCCGGGGCTGGCGCCCGTTCGTGAATGATGTCCCTCCGCAGCCGCCGTAGCCCAGCCGGAAGTGCCGCCGGCCACGTCCACCGTGCGGCGGGAGAGGGGCTGGGAGCCAGAAGCTCGGCATGGCTGACGACGCGGGCCTGGAAACCGAACTGTGTTCCGAGCAGTTCGGGTCCGGGGAGGCACTGGGCTGCCGCGCCGCCGCGGACGGGAGCCTGCAGTGGGAGGTCGGGGGCTGGCGCTGGTGGGGGCTCTCCAGGGCCTTCACGGTCAAACCCGAAGGACGAGATGCGGGCGAAGTGGGGGCTCCCAGGGCCTCCTCACCACCCCTCTCCGGGCTCCAGGCCGTGTTCCTGCCGCAGGGCTTCCCTGATAGCGTCAGCCCGGACTATTTGCCCTACCAACTGTGGGATTCCGTGCAGGTCAGCTCTGTCGTCTGGGGCAGGGGACAGTGCAGGCCACCCATCCCTCCCCAGTTATGGACGGGTGACTGAGGCCCGGAGCCGAGCGGGGGGATCTGACATGCCCCGTACAACAAGAACAAGAACAGATGACGGCACTTAGACCGCCACAGTCCTGCGCCCGCTTCTCACCCTACTTGTTTTCTTCTCCAGGCCTTTGCTTCCAGCCTCTCCGGATCCCTGGCCACCCAGGCAGTCTTGCTGGGCATAGGGGTGGGGAACGCAAAAGCCACTGTTTCAGCTGCCACGGCCACCTGGCTCGTGAAAGGTAAGCTGCACCCCCGGAGCCTCACGTATTGCTGCTCTCAGCCCTGCCTTCACTGGGCTCTTATGTGTATATATGTATGGACTCATGCCCCATTAGGTAGAATTCAGGCAGGTCTCCCCATTGATTAGAGCGGTGCTTTGTAACCAAGTCTTACTGCCGACATCTGGAAGACCCTCATCCCACTCACCAGCTTGGCAGCCGCACTCCATTCCCCACACAGACTTCTGAGTCTAAATCATCTGGATCCCAAATCCCGTCCCTTCCCCTTTATCCCTATTCTCTTTGTGGAAGATTGCATGAGAATGCGATTGATTAAATAAAACTGCCCGCTGCCCAGGATAGGGGAAGTTGGTGAGCTGCAGAAAATAAAAGATATAATTGGTCCTGAGTAAAAGGGAGGAGAGCCTGGAAAGAATGGAAGGTATTGTGTATGCTCTGGGATACCAGATGATGCTGTAAATAATAGAGTGACTATCTGCTGAGTGTGTACAGCTTTTAAAAAATTGTTTAAGGAAAGAAAAAAAAGATACAATTTGGTACCATGCCACCCAGAGAGGGAAATAGAACAGAAAAGGGAAATTGTTACATGTTCTACAGGAGGAGGCCCCATGGCTTTTGCCACTGTCCTTTGTCTTATTTTTATTTTTTATTTTATTTTTTTTATTTTATTTTATTTTTTTTTTGAGGCGGAGTCTCGCTCTGTCGCCCGGACTGGAGTGCAGTGGCCAGATCTCAGCTCACTGCAAGCTCCGCCTCCCGGGTTTACGCCATTCTTCTGCCTCAGCCTCCTGAGTAGCTGGGACTACAGGCGCCCGCCACCTCGCCCGGCTTGTTTTTTTGTATTTTTAGTAGAGATGGGGTTTCACCGTGTTAGCCAGGATGGTCTCGATCTCCTGACCTCGTGATCCGCCCATCTCGCTTTGTCTTTCACTACTGCTCCCAGGGGATATTAGGCTGGTGCAAAAGTAATTGCGGGATTTCTTTGTCGTCGTTGCCATTAAAGGTAATGGCAAATCTGCAGTTACATTTGCACCAACCTGATACATCAGCTCTAAGGGAAAGCTCATTCCATTAGTAGAATCAGTCTGGCCACATCCCTTGTGAGCCTCTCTGGATTTTTTTTGAGAAACAGGAGCCTCCTGTTTACACCTTTACCATTAAGACTGAGAAAACTGGGCCGGGCGCGGTGGCTCACAACGCTTTTAATCCTAGCGCTTTGGGAGGCGGAGGCAGCCGGGGCAACAGAGAGAGACCCGCATCTCTATTTTTTTTTTAGACTCGTAGTCTCACTGTCTGGAATGCAGAAGTGCAGTGGCACAATCTCAGCTCACTGCAGAGAATCGTTCAAGCGATTCTCCTGCCTCAGCCTGGCAAGTAGCTAGGATTACAGGCGTGTGCCACCCTGCCCCGCTAATTTTTTGTATTTTTAGTACAGAGTTTCACCACGTTGGCCAGGCTGGTCTCGAATTCCTGACCTTGGGTGATCCATTCACCTCAACTTCCCAAAGTGCTGGGATTATAGGCATGAGCCACTGCACCTGGCTTATTGGCCGTATTTTTGGAATGCATTTGGAGCTTGGGTCAGTAGTTGCTGTTTTCATGTGATATTACCAACGTGTTGCCTATACAGATTGAATATCCCTTATCCAAAATGCTTGCAACCAGAAGTGTTTCGGATTTCAGGATTTTTTTTGGATTTTGGAATATTTTCATGTATATAATGAGATTTGTTGGGGATGAGACTCAAGTCTAAACATGAAATTCGTTTATGTTTCATATATACTTTATACACATACCTTAAAGGCAGTTTTATACAATATTTTCAATAGTGTGATTGAAACAAAGTTTGTGTTCATTGATCCATCAGAAAGCAAAGATGTCAGTGTCTCAGCCACACATGTGGACAATCTGGTTGGTTGACATCCCCATCATTCCTGACTCTGAATGTATATGCTATCAAGAAGCAGTCATTTTCTTATACCTATTCACACATAAGTACTTAACAGTATAAAATATGATACCCCACTAATACAGTGAGAAATTGTGTGTTCAGGGTAACTAAGCAGCACAGCAGGTCACCAGAACACCTGTATCAGCTTCTGAACCACAGCAGCAGCAACAAAAACGGCAGGCTGTCAGTCTTCAGCTGTTTTGATGAAAAGGTTACTGGACACCATATTTTATTTTTTAAGGTGAGAAGAAACAGAAGCGGTTGAAGGACAGGAAGCGGGTCTTCTAGGGATGAGGAAGTGTTCTGCTGGGTGGCTTTTTAAAATGTTTCTTCCAGAGTCATTTGCCTCATTAACTGTGGTTTCTATCTTAGAAGTCTCTCTTGGATTCTATAAACTGCCTGATTTCTTGTTCTGTTACGAATGTATGCTGCTCTAGTGCCTCAATAATCCCCTCCCACATCCTTACCATACTGTCTATAGGCACTTTTTCTGCAGTGTTAACAACGTCCTCTTCATTGTCACTGTTACCACGATTGCCTTGATTCAGAACTGAAGGGGGCCAGCCCCTCCACACCTGTGGGTATTTCTTGTCAGGTAGGACGAGAGACAGAAAAGAAATAAGACACAGAGACAAAGTATAGAGAAAGAACAGTGGGCCCAGGGGACCGGCACTTAGCATGCGGAGGACCTGCACTGGCACCGGTCTCTGAGTTCCCTCGGTATTTATTGATTACTATTTTCACTATCTCGGCAAGGGGAATGCGGCAGGAGAACAGGCTGATAGTGGGGAGAAGGTCAGCAGGAAAATGTGAGCAAAGGAATCTGTCACAAATAAGTTCAGGGGAGGGTACTGTGCCCAGATGTGCACGTAGGCCAGATTTATGCTTCTCTCCACCCAAACATCTCAGTGTAACAAAGAGTAGCAGAGCAGCATTGCCGCCAGCATCTCTTGCCTCCAGCCACAGGGCGGTTTTCTCCTATCTCAGAATCGAACGAGTGTACGATCGGGTTTTACACCGAGACATTTTGTCTCCAGGGACATGCAGGAGACGGAGGCCTTCCTCTTATCTCAGCAGCAAGAGGCCTTTTTCTTTTACTAATCCTCCTCAGCACAGACCCTTTACGGGGTGTTGGGCTGGGGGACAGTCAAGTCTTTCCCTTCCCACGAGGCAACATCTCAGATTGTCTCAGTCAGGGGAAACCTTGGACAATATCCAGGCTTTCTTGGGCAGAGGTCCCTACAGCTTTCCACAGTGCATTGTGCCCCTGGTTAATCGAGACTGGAGAATGGTGATGACTTTTACCAAGCATACTGCCTGTAAACATATTGTTAACAAGGCACATCCTGCACAGCCCTAGATCCCTTAAATCTTGATTCCATACAGCACATTTTTGTGAGCACAGGGTTGGGGCTAAAGTTACAGATTAACAGCATCTCAAGGCAAAACAATTTTCTTATTACAGATCAAAATGGAGTTTCTTATGTCTTCCTTTTCTACACAGACACAGTAACAGTCTGATCTCTCTTTTCCCTACAAGAACAGTTTGTGCTGTTTCACCATTGGCTGTTTCTACTGTTGGCGTCGTGTCTGCACTCCCAAAAGCTGCGGATTTTGGAGCATTTCAGATTTTAGGTTTTTTGATCAGGAATGCTTAACCTTGGCCAGGCATGGCGGCTCATCCCTGTAATCCCAGCACTTTGGGATTGGGGGGCCAAGGTGGACGGATCAGTTGAGGTCAGGACCTCAAGACCAGCCTAACCAATATGGTAAAACCCCATCAGTACTAAAAATACAAAGATTAGCCGGGCATGGTGGCACATGCCTGTAGTCCCAGCTACTCGGGAAGCAGAGGCAGGAAAATCACTTGAACCCGGGAGGTGGAGGTTGCATTGAACCGAGATAGTGCCACTGCACTCCAGCCTGGGCAACAGAGCAGTATCCTGTCTGAAACAAAAAAGGAACGCTCAACCTTTAACTCAGACAAGTTATTAAGAAAAATTAAGATCATTTTAAGATATGAAAAAAAAAGGGCGGGGGGCAGGTGTGGTGGCTCACGCCTATAATCCCAGTACTTGAGGAGGCCAAGGCAGGTGGATCGCTTGAGGTCAGGAGTTAGACACCACCCCGGCCCACGTGGTTTAACCCCATCTCAAACAAAAAACAAAAATTGGCCTGGCGTGGTGGTAGGCACCTGTAGTCCAGCCTGGACGACAGATTGAGACTCTGTCTCAAAGAAAAAGGATGAAAAATCTACTTGAAAGGCTTCTTGTTATTGGCTGGGTGCGGTAGCTCATGCCTATGATCCCAGCACTTTGGGAGGCCGAGGCAGGCGGATCACCTGAGGTCGGGAGTTCGAGACCAGCCTGACCAACATGGAGAAACTCCGTCTCTACTAAAAATACAAAATTAGCTGGGCGTGGTGGTGCGCGCCTGTAATCCCAGCTGCTCAGGAGGCTGAGGTGGGAGAATCGCTTGAACCTGGGAGGCGGAGGTTGTGGTGAGCCAAGATCATGTCATTGCACTCCAGCCTGGGCAACAAGAGCGAAACTCCATCTAAAAAATAAATAAATAAGGCTTGTTATCGATAGTAAAAGAAGCTCTCAATTAGGATTTTACAAGCCCATTTTCATCAGACATGGGAAATTTCTGTGCAGAGCTTCATATGAGAAAATTACTTGGAATTTTTTGATGTGATCATTTTCAGTTACATGTCTCTCAGTGGAACATGATGCTAATTGTCATGAGTAGCAATAGTAATAAAACTTGTTGCTAATATTTTGGCAACCTACCTTAAGCCGCACATTTTTTACCGTTATATGTATCTCTGCAGCAGCCATATTAGTTAGCTGCCATTATTCACTTTTTAGATGGAAAAACAGACAAATTTTTTTGTGTGGTTATGTAACTTATCCAGGGTCACTCAGGGCCATGATTTTGACCCAGGCGGACTTATTCCTGTGTTCAGCTCTTAACTACCACGCTCTTTTGCCAGCTAAGATTTTCAAGTGGAGCCAAGTACAATTGTGGTCATTCCTTACTAGGACTCAGATGTTTCTAGATCTTACAGCTTGGCTAATTGTAAATCAGGAGGGAAGAAAAGCAAGTGGGAGTTAAGTTTTCTATTCTAGTGGACAGTATTGACTCAGATGATAGGGAGTATATGTATCATTTGTCCTGCAAATGCCTCTGATGATCCATGGAAAGGTAGCATAGGCTCCGTTTCTGTCAGGTGACCCAAGGAGGACATACACCTGAGTGGATACAAGTGTGTAGCCAAAGGGAAGAAAAATAGAGTCTGGGTTGGACATAGTGGTTCATGCCTATAATCCAAACACTTTGGGAGGCGGAGGCAGGCAGATCACCTGAGGTCAGGAGTTTGAGACTGGCCTGGCCAACATGGTGAAACCCCGTCTCTACTAAAAATACAAAAATTAGCCGGGTGTGGTGGTGCGCGCCTGTAATCCCAGCTACACAGGAGGCAGAGGCAGGAGAAGATCTTGAACCCAGGAGATGGAGGTTGCAGTGAGCCAAGATCACGCTACTGCACTTCAGCCTGGGCGACAGAGCGAGACTCCATCTCAAAGAAAAGAAAAATAGAGTCTGCCCCACGGACTCCTTCTCAACAGGTAAAAGTAATCCTGCCATGTTCACAGTCACTAAGTTGATTCAGTACCAGAATCTTGAATGGCACAATGATGATTTTGCCAAGAATATAATGTACTTGAAGGGAAGAGGTTAAAGTGAGTGATGGGAGGCCTGTAAAACCACCTTGTTGGGTATTACTTCCAGGGTCAGACAGGACAGAAATGGAGAAACAAAGCAGGCCAGATGGCAATAGCTTGGACTCATGCTTTCCTTCAGTGAGATAGCCCCAGCTGATGGTGGCCATGAGAGAGGGCAGCCCCAGTGTGGCCATGTCTTCAGGTTCTTCCAGAGAAGCTGGAAATCCATATTTTCTTGTAAAATGCCCCAATTTTATTCATCAATCTGATGGGAGTCTCAGTGAAAGGGAATGATCCCTCCCAAGGTCTCAGGATCATTGTGAAGATGAAAAGGCACAGGTATTTCAGGTGTGCACCAGAGCGCTTACTGATTTCCCTCAAGTCCAGGGTGGGCAAGCATGACTCAGTGCCCAAGAAGGCTCTGGAAAGGGGAGAATGCATCTGCTCTCAGTGGAGAATGGGAGGGCTGGTCCAGGTCATCGCATTTATGTTTTGTGGAAGCTCCCAGCCCTCATTCCCATAACGTAGTGTCCTTTCTCCTACATCCCCACCTCAGGGTCAGTGCCCTCAAGCTCAGACAAGTCCAAATCCTCTCCCCGTGGTGTTTGTCCTCTCCCATGTCCACTGTATGAGTCTCTCCCAGGTGTCTCGTTCTAAAATATTCCTGCCAGGCCTAATGGGTGCTACTGTCTGTATAATGGATGGTCCAAATTGACAAATTTTTTCTGTAAAGGGCCAGATCTTAATGCTTTGCAGGCTTTATAATCTTAGTTGCAGTAACTCAGTTCTGCCATTGTCGTGCAAAAACAGCCATAGACAATCAGTAAACACATGGGCATGGCTGCATTCCAGTAATACTTTATTTCCAAAACCAGGGAGTAGTAACAGTTTACTGATCCCTGGTCTAACTCAGTGTTTTCTATACTGATTGCTGTCTGCTCTTTGGCTGGATTTTGATCGTGGAATCATCTCGGTCACTGTGGTCATGAAGTACTTGGCAGAGAGAGTTAGGTAGCCAGAAAGCATTGGTTGTGCAAATGAAGGTCCCACTGATTCCAGAGACTTCTCTTACTCTGCCCAGCCTAAGGAGGCCTGTCCCTCTGCCGTGCAACCCCAGCTGCAGTTCAAATCTTTTTTTTTTTTTTTTCCTGAGACTGGGTCTTGCTCTGTCACCCAGGCTGGAGTGCAGTGACATGATCATAGCTCACTGCAGCATTGATATCCTGAGTTCAAGCCATCCTTCCACCTCGGCCTCCCAAGTAGCTGGGTCTACAGGCATGCCACCATGCCTGGCTAATTTCTTTCCCACTTTTTGTAGAGATGGGGGTCTTGCTGTGTTGCCCAGGCTGGTCTTGAACTCCTGGCCTCAAGCGATCCCTGGGCCCAAACCCCCTGTAATCTCAAAGTGCTGGGATTATAGGCCTGAGCCACCATACCCGGCCCAAATCCTGTTATTTATTTATCCCGTAATAACCATCTGGAGCCACCTGCCCAGCCTAACAGCTAGAATAGGTAAGCAATAACATTTGAATTTCCACTTAAGATTTCCTGCTTTTTTGAATAGTTTTACCAAATAAGTAAATATTCCTAAGTGCTATGTTGTTTAGTTTTAAGTTTAGAGTTTTACGAACTGTGCTGTATGTGGTCTTCATGAGTTATTTTCATGCAAGAGTTTAATAGTAGTATTCATCTATGAATGAATGCCTCTGGGTGAATATACTAGAATGTATGTATTCTGTCAGTCAATATTTGCATTATTCCCAGGTTTTTTGCTGTTATGAACAATTCTGCAAAGAACGTTTCTTGTCCATGTCTCCTAGGGGACATGTTGAGGAACTGCTATGTGTAGGCACTTCTGACCCCGTCATGCAGCTATGACTGTCCGCAACTTCTAGTACCAGATTGAGTTCCCAAGGGCAGTGACTCAGGGTGAATTGACCAATTCAGTGCCAGGGTCTGCCAGGCCCCACAGCTCCCACACCTCTTCTTTGCTCCTTACCTGTGCCTTCTCTCCCCAGATTCAACCGGCATGCTGGGCCGCATCGTCTTTGCCTGGTGGAAAGGGTGAGTTTGTCTTCCTGGCCAGCAACTCTGGCAACTCTTCCTAGTGGTGGTAGTAATGATAGTAACAGTATTGCCATTAATTTTGTGTGTAAGGGTTCCATGAGATGGTCTATGCAAAGTGCTTAATGCCCATGGCATCGTACATAATAGGGCTAAGTAAACACTAGCCACCATTAACAGCTGTAACTGTGCCCCCTGAGCCTCTGTATGTTGTCTCTAATCCTTACAGCAACTCTGTAGGATGGGAATGGATATGTACATTTCATAAATGTGAATGAGGGAGGTTACTTGCCCAGACCATACAGCTTATAACTAGTGAGATGGGATTTGAACCTGAAGCCTGTTCTTTCCATGATACTGGGCAGTTCACTGGGCAGAACCCTCAACCAGGCCGTGTGTTCAGGATCTCCTTATGTGTGTCTGATACCCCTCCCAAGAATGTTCCCATTCCCTCCAGGAGATCTCACACCGAGACTTGGGCCTAATGCTGCAAATCCTGAGTTGGGCTGGGGCCGCAGTATCCTCCTGACCCTAGAGAAGTTCTTTTCAAGTGTTTGTGCACAGGGCAGGGAGTCACTGTCTGACGAAAAGGGCAGGTGAGGTCCTAGGCCTGGATGTCGGAGCCCAGCTCTCTTAGCCTTTTCCCCCACTGTCCGTGTGATCCAGGGAAATCATATCCCCTATCAGGGCTAGTTGTCTGGAACATGCAGGGTTACACGCTCAGTGTGATGTTTACTAGTCCAAAATACACTCGCTGGGTACCCTCACTCTAAAGCAAGAAGAAGAATAGGAAGAGGCAGAGGAACCCAGGAAGAGCCTCCCTCCAAGGATGGACAGAGGTTGGGGAGCAGCCACAAGACAATCAGGGTTTTCCTTGGTAAACCATGAGTTCATAAGCGGGAGACACTAGGCAATCAGTCAGTCACTGAAGATCCTCCCAGCTAATGGTGGCATTTTAGGTAGCAGTGACCGGGTGTGGGGACAGATCTCTGTCTAGGGGTGTGGATTTTCCTGAGCTGTTCAGACTTTACTGTGGTCCAGGACTCCCCACACTGCCCATAGGATGTGTTTCTCCTTAAATCCAAATTACAACAACCTCTCCTCCCCAACAGGAGCAAACTGGACTGCAATGCCAAGCAGTGGAGGTGAGGAGGAGCGGGGATAAGGGAGGAGAGTCTTCCATTATGAAAGTGTCCTACCTCTGACCTCTAATCTCTGATCCCTCCCCAGGCTTTTTGCAGACATCCTCAATGATGTAGCCATGTTCCTTGAGATTATGGCTCCTGTATACCCAATCTGTTTCACTATGACCGTCTCCACCAGCAACCTGGCCAAGGTAGCCACCTGTGGGGCACCCATCTGCCCAAGACACCTGCCTTGGTAGTGTATATGAGTTTACCTGGGCTCTGTGTTCAAGCCACTTCGAGAAGAGTAAGAAAGTTCAGATGTTTCTACTCAAACCCAACCATCCTTTCTGACCCTCCTCCAGCCAGACAGCGTCTAGTGCCCCAGAAAGTGTAAGGCAATGTCTAGAGCCACAGGACTGGGGAGGGAGCTCCGAGCTGAGAAGTGGAAAGGGGTTGTCCAACGTCAACATTTGGGACCAGCTTCCTTGACTTCCGTTTGGTTCTTTCAGTACAGTATTTATGGAGTGCCTGCTGCATGTTTGGCACAGAATGTGGCCTCCTGGCTTTGGAAAGAAACCACACATAATTGCTTCAGTGTTTGTGGAATTATAGGTACAGGTATTCCAAATGAGAAATGTGGGGGCCTGCAAGAGAGTGAGGCGGGGATTCCAGCCTGGTCAGGGAGTGTAGGAAGAGCTCCCCCCGAGCCTGGGTCCTGAAGATGGAGTTTAAGGTGCAGGGCGGGTGTTCCCGGCAAAAGAAACAGCACAGCTTAAGGTCTGGAGGCAAGATGGAGATGGAGCACAGACCACACCGTGAGCTGGGGGACACGTGGGGTGCAGGTACACTCTTCCTCCACGCCAGGCTGTTGCCTGCACAACCTTTACAGGTTGGTCTCATCCAAATGAGGACACTGAGGCCTGGCGTGGTTCAGTAAAGAGCATATCCTGTCAGAGTTAAGTACCTGGCCCAGAGGAGAAACTCAAAAAAATGGAAGACCCATTCCAAGGCCCGTCTATCAACTTAAAATCACATTAGGGCCATGTTTCTCCATAAGCACTGGCATTTGGGTTACAACGGTTCCTTGTGGTGGAGGACATTTAGCTTCCCTGGTGCAGGCCTAAATGCTATGAGCACCCCTAAACAGGGTAGGAAAACCCAGAGAAAAGCACGGCTATAGCTATGGACCGAGGGTTGTGCTCTCTGGCTTTTGCTTCCAATTCTGCCTTTGGGGCCTCAGTCTCTTCATCTGTCCAACAAGGGAATGGAACAGGGCCATGAGCTTCCCTCTGAAGACCCCTCTCTAGAGTTCCTCTCTCCACCACCTCCATGTCCAGCTGTACCAAGAGAAGCCAGTTTGGCTGTCATCCATGCTACCGCCACCACCACTGCCACCTCCTCCTCCTCTTCCCCCTTCCCCTTACCTGTCACCTTCAGCTGAACCTTCAGTTCTATTATGTTTCCCTCCTCAAAATGTCTAATCCATTCTCTCCTCCGTCTCCCTGTCACCACCTGTCACTGCTGAGAGAGCACTGTTGCTTCCCAGGTAGCCTCCCTGCCGCTCCCCTCTCAGAGCAGCCTAGTGATCCTTTCAAAGAGGAAAGTGATCCAGTCACTCTGCTGCCCTGTTGCTCTTAGGGAAAGACCTTCACCAGGCTTGCCAGGCTCTGCGTGGTCAGGTCCGTGTCAGCCATTCTGCCCTCACTTTGTCCCTCGTTCCTCTGGCCTTGGAACAGACTGTTTCCTCTGTCTGCATATGAACTTGTTTATTTATTATCTGTTGATCTATACGCTCCATGAGGGCAGGGCCTGGGTCTGACTTGTATCACAGCACCTAAGTCTATGTCTGGCCTCTAAAAGAGCCCTCAGCCTGGGGTGGTGACTCATGCCTGTAATCCCAGCACTTTGGGAGGCCGGCATGGGAAGATCTCTTGAGCCCAGGAGTTCCAGGCCCACCTGGGCAACACAGGGAGACTCTGTCTGTATTCAAAAACTGAAGATAAATAAAAATAGTAATAAAAGAGCTTTGATGAACTCAGGATGATTGTGGGTGACTAGTGACCCTCCTGATGAGCTTTATCCTGCAATCTCAGAGGGAGAGTTCTGGGCGCCCTGGGAGGTCAGGGCCATAAGTGTAGGTTTTGACAGCTTTCACTGGGGCAGGAAGAGAGTAGAGGAATTACAGGAGGCAGATGTAAGCATGAAGCTGGAAACCAGCTTGAGCCTCCTGCCAGCAATGGGGAGGGTGTGGCCAAAGCAGGAGCTGGAGGGCTGGGAGTTCTGGGATGAGAATGGTCTTTGGGCCTCCACCTTGGAGAAGGAAATTAAGTTTCTGTGAGGCCAGTCCCCAAGGTGGTAGTGGCAGGCGGGACTCCAGTTTCCTAGAACAGGACAGGGAAGTTGAGCCTAGGGGGCATCAAGGTAAGAAGTAGCATTCAGAGTTTGGCCAGGGCCAGGTTTTCTCCAGCTGGTCTGAGTGCCTGTGTTACCAGGACATGTGTCTCCACCAACCTTCTCTCTTCCCCTCCCCACCCAGTGTATCGTGAGTGTTGCTGGTGGGGCCACTCGGGCTGCCCTGACCGTGCACCAGGCTCGGAGGAACAACATGGCTGACGTGTCAGCCAAGGACAGCAGCCAGGTGAGCACCAGAGCTGGAGGGAGGGCGTGGGGTGGGGAGGGGAAGTGGGGAGAAGCCCCTGAGTGCCCTGGAGGGCCCAGGAGCACATAGGAAGAAGTGTGGGTGCTCCCTGCTGACTCAAGACACCCAGGCAGGAGTAGGGTTTGGGCTCTGGTGGCAGCAAGTCTGAGCTGATCTCAGGCCCTGCCCGCCACCTGTGTGGCTGAGAGCAAGCCCTCAGCCTTGCCCTCTCCAGACCCCACCTTGCAAGCTGGATGTTCTGATCACATGAGGCCCCACATGTCAAGGCAGTTGGCAAGTCAGAGGCACCCAGCACGTGGGTTTGCTGGGTCACTGGCTGGGGCCTCCACTCAGCAGTTTAGCAGGCCTGCTGGCCCAGCCCCCCTACCTGCCCCAGGGAGCCTAGAGTTGGGGTAGGGACACCCCTAAGGCTGAACTCTGCATGGATTAGACCTCCACAAACCCCATGCTGAGGGCTTAACTCTCTCGCCTGTCATCCTAGCACTTTGGGAGGCCGAGGTGGGAGGATCACTTGAGGCCAGGAGTTTGAAACCAGCCTGGGCAATCCAGCGAGACCCCATCTCTACAAAATATATAAAAGAAACACTAACCAGGTGTGGTGGTGCACACCTGTAGTCCCACCCTCAAGCCCAGGAGGTGGAGGCTGCAGTGAGCTATGTTCACCCCAGTGCACTCCAGCCCGGGTGACAGAGCAAGACCCTGTCTCAAAAACAAACAAACTCTCACACCAACCTTGCAAGGTAGGTACTACTTTAGCCCTGGTTTACAGATGAGGAAATTAAGGCCCAGGGAAGTCCCAGTAGTGTGAGATGGTTTTCTTTGACACTGAAGCAATTTAGAAACTGCTGTTCTATGCATTCCTACTTTCTGGCCTTCTCTTCCATTGTTTGGCTCAATAATCTTAACCCAAGCTAATATTTATTAAGCACTAACCATGTGCCAAATATTTCATTTCCGGGAACTCTTTAAATTCTCACAGTGGGCATGTGCAGTAAATGCTCATGGTTGCCTTAGTACAGATGAGGAAATAAAGTATGAAGAGGTCCCATCTCCCTGGGAACCCCTGGGGAAGTCCCTTCTCCCAGGATGCTCAGGCTCATTCCACCCATTGTCTCTTCTGAACCTAAGTCCACAGGCTGTTAAGGAGCAAGAAGGAAGCACAGCACAGGCCCCTCACCGCACGACTCCCGGCTCCATGCCTGCTGTCCCTCGCCTGTTCTCTCGCTGGCCCCCAGCCCTCACCCTAACCCCAAGCCATTTTTCCCAAGGCCCCAGGGCTTCCTTGGTCCACAGAGTCAGGAACATATCCAGGACTAACCTGGGAATGTGTCAGTCCCACAGCAGACCCCAACTTTCTGCCGATGCAGCTTTGCTGTCACTGGATGTGGCCACTGGAAATGACTCTTCCCACCTGGGAGAGAGGAGGTCCCTCTGCTCCTGAGCTTCCAAGGTTCCTGATCCCCAGTTTCCTGCCACACCCACAGCCTTTATTCCCACAGCATACGCCCTTCCCCCGGGGGTGGCTGGGTGAGAAGAGCTCTCCCGTCTCAGGTCCTCTCTATGCCAGGACCAGCTCTACCTGGGAGCCCAGTTGTCAGGGGCACTAATCCAGACTCCACTCTCATGATGAGTTGGGGGCAGGGAGCCTGGGGTCCCCTAGGGTGATCTCAATCCAGCCATCAGAGTGTTCTTATAACATTGATACACAAGGGAAGAGGTGTGGATCTTGTTCCTTTTCTTCCAGGGTGGTTCCTTGACCCCTTTGCAAATTTATCTGCCAGTTATTGCATGCCAAAGGAGCTTGGTGGGAGGGGAGCAGTCAACTTAAAATCAGTAAATAAAAGTTATTCCAGCTCATGCCTGTTACCCCAGCACTTTGGGAAGCTGAGGTGGGGATCACTTGAGCCCAGGAGTTCAAGATCAGCCTGGGCAATATAGCAAGACTCATCTTTACCAAAAAATGCAGTAATAATCAGTGGAGGCGTGGTGGTAGGATCACTTGAGCTCAGGAGTTTGAGGTGGTCATGAGTTAAGATTGTACCACTGCACTCCAGCCTGGGTGACAGAGCGAGACCCTATTTCTTTAAAAAAAAAAAAAAAGTACACATTAGTAAGTGCCTGAGTGTGGGTCTATTCTGGTGACTTGCAAGGCAATGAAGACGTGTTCATGGGTAGGGTATTCCAAGGGCACCTACCTGGGCAAAGAAGCAACTGATACACATATATGTATTTAGACAGGGTATCACTGTGTCTCCCAGGCTGGAGTACAGTGGTGCAATCATGGCTTAATGTTTTTTTCTTTTTTGGAGACAGAGTCTTGCTCTGTTGCCCAGGCTGGAGTGAAGTGGTGTGATCTCAGCTCACTGCAACCTCCACCTGCCAGGCTCAAACAGTTCAGCCTCCTGAGTAGCTGGGACTACAGGCACACACCACCATACCCGGATAATTTTTTGTATTTTTAGTAGAGACATGGTCTCACCATGTTGCCCAGGCTGGTCTTGAACTCCTGAGCTCAGGGAATCTGCCCACCTCGGCCTCCCAAATTGCTTGGATTACAGGCACAAGCCACTATGCCCCACCAAATGTTTAATTTTTTTGTAGAGATAGGGTCCCACTATGTTGCCCAGGCTGGTCTCAAGCTCCTGGACTCAAGTGATCTGCCCACCTCAACCTCCCAAAGTGCTGGTACTACAGGTGTGAGCCACCTCGAGCTGGCATCTTTTAAATGACAGTTTACCCACCAAAAACTAAAAATTTACTCCCATTGCAGTAGGGAGCCCTGGGAGGTTGTGGAGCAGGGAGGATGGGGTGAAAGGCACTCAAGGGTACTCAGTGGCCTGGAGGGACACCCTCCAACTCCTACTCCCTCTGCCATTTTCCAGGAGACACTGGTGAACCTGGCAGGGCTCTTGGTCAGCCTCCTGATGCTCCCTCTGGTGTCAGGTTGCCCTGGGTAAGCTGGGAGCAGGGTGGGCAGGAGAGCCCCAGCTGGGCCTCTGCCTGCCTCGGCTACCTCACTCTCTCACCCCAGCTTCAGCCTTGGATGTTTCTTCTTCCTCACTGCCCTCCACATCTATGCCAACTACCGCGCGGTCCGATCCCTGGTCATGGAGACCTTGAACGAAGGCCGGCTCCGGCTGGTCCTGAAGCACTACCTTCAGAGGGGAGAGGTACTCGACCCCACTGCAGCCAATCGCATGGAGCCGCTATGGACAGGTGACTCTGCCCCTTGTCTCGGGTCCTGTGTCTCAGCCTCTCCCACTGCCTAGGCGTCCTGACCCCAGCTTCCCACAGGTTTCTGGCCAGCTCCGTCTCTATCCCTGGGAGTCCCCCTACACCGCTTGGTCTCCAGGTGAGTGGCCTGGCCTCTCCCACTCATCACCGCTGCCACCCACACTCCCGCACACACCCCGCACTCCAGTTACACACTGGCCTCCCTAGCAAGGCCCCACCTCTCTGTCCTGGTTTCTTCATTGCTGCTGGACAGACATGGGGGCAGTGTGGGTATGTGAGGAAGGAAAGGGTGTATAACATTGAAGCAGATGTAAGGGATGTGTTTGATGGGTGAAGGAAGAATGGGCAGATGGGGAGTTTGGATGACTGGATATAGGAAGAAAGGATAGATTTGGGTGTGTGGGTAATGGCTGAGGGAGAGAGGAAGTGAGGGGCCCTGAGTGAAGCCTGGATCATTTCAGTTCACCATGGGTGGCTGTTCAGTGGCTGGTTGGGCATGCCTGCCTTTGCTGTCCTCCACCCCCACTGCACTTTCCTCTCCCCCACAGTGTCTTTGAGCTGCAACAGCTGGTTGAGGGGCACGAAGAACCCTACCTCCTCTGCTGGGACCAGTCACGAAGTGAGTGTGCCTAGTTCTCCCAGCCTAAGATGCACCCTCCCGGGTCAGCCTCTCATTCCTCCAAGCCAGGGACCCCAGCTCTGGGCAGTTTGGAGGCTGCCTGTTCTGGGGGTTGCTCTAGACCATTCAAATTACAGCTGCAATGCCCCAGTGAAATTCACTTCACCCCTTTGTAAAACGGAGCTAACAGTACCTGCCTTATTCCTTGCGGTGTTTTTATGAGGATCAGATAATGTGACTGCAAAGCATCTTATATATTGCAGCACTCTTAGTAAGGCTGTGACCTTTGCTGTCCCTGGGAAAACCACCCTTCTCTCCCGTCCTGGGTTGCCTCTTGGGTAAACAAGTCCTTGAGTGTGCTGGTCTGCTGGTGAGTGTGAAAAGGCGCTTATTCTCACTAGCCATTAAAGAAATGCAAAATAGACCCAGCCCAGTGAGCTGCTGTGAAGTTGTATTTGGAAATTGGTCAGTTTGGCCCAAACATTGGCGAGCAACAGGAGATGGAAAGGAAAGGGTGAGGTGCTGGCCTTCCATGCCAGGCCAAGGTCTCAGGGCAGACAGGGGAAGCAGGGTGATGGGATTGAGGGGGTTTGGGAGGTTTCCATTCCCTGATACCAGTCTGTCTCTGGGTCCCTCCAGACCAGGTACAGGTAGTTCTGAACCAGAAGGCAGGCCCCAAGACCGTCCTAAGGGCCGCCACACATGGGCTGATGCTTGGGGCCCTGCAGGGAGATGGCCCCCTTCCAGCAGAGCTGGAGGAGCTGAGGAACCAGATGCAGGCAGGTAAGTGCCTCACAATCTAGACTGCTGATGCCTCAGGGCAGGGAGGAGAGGGGACAGACTCTGTCCTGCTGGAGGATACAGAGCTTCTTGTTCTGCACCCCCGCACCCAGGTCCTAAGAAAGAGAGCTGGGTCATCGTCAAGGAGACACACCAAGTGTTGGATATGCTGTTCCCAAAGTTCTTGAAAGGTAACATACCTCAGCTCATGGCTGCTTGGTCCCTGAAGCCTTGTTCCTGGGGGCCCCAACTTCCCCCACTCCCACCCTTCCATCTGAAAGGTGAAAGACTTGGGTTCTTGGTCCTGATGCAGAGGCTCACACCTATAATTCTAGCGCCGTGGGAGGCCTAGGTGGGCAGATTGCTTGACACCCTGCCTGGGCAACATGGTGAAAACTTGTCTCCACAAAAAAATACAAAAATTAGGTGTGATTCTGCACTTGTGGTTGCAGCTACTCAGGAGGCTGAGATGAGAGGATTACCTGACCTGGGAGAGGTCGAGGCTACAGTGAGCCATGATTGTACCAGCCTGGGTGACAGAGCAAGACCCTCTCTCTCTCTCAAAAAAAAAAAAAAAAAAAAAAAAAAAAAAAGACTGCCAGGCACAGTGGCTCACACCTGTAATTCCAGCACTTTGGGAGGCCAAAGCAGGCAGATACTTGAGCTCAGGAGTTCGAGGCCAGCCTGGGCAACATGGTGAAACCCTGTCTCTACCAAAAATATAAAACAAAATTAGCTGTGCGTGGTGATGCACGCCTGTGGGACTGTCAGGAGGCTGAAATGGGAGGATCACTTGAGCCTAGGAGGCAGAGGTTGCAGTGAGCCCAGATTGTGCCACTGTACTCCAGCCTGCGTGACAGAGACCCCCATCTCAAAAAAAAAAAAAAAAAGATGGGTTCTCCCTGCAGTCCTAAGTTTAGCACTGTTTCCCTGTCTATAGGATGGAGAGCTTAGAATGATCTCTGAGGTGGTATCCGCGTGGATAGTCTGCGTAATCCTATTTGGCATGTAGGAAATGGGAGGATGGAGTGGGGAGGCCTTCACATTGATGAGGACGTTTTGTCTGGCGCCTGTGCCATCCCAGCGCTCTTCTGTGTGCCATTTCAATGAATTTTTCCTGCAGCCAGGTGTGGTTTCAGCCTCATTTTATGCCAGACTCACCCAGCAGAGGCAGTGGGAGCCCCATTAGTGCACAAAGCCTGCACCCAGCCTGTGTCTCTCCTTACCCTTGTCCCCAGCATTCCCGGCAGCACCCCATGATCTCTCCCCAGGACTGCAGGATGCTGGCTGGAAGACCGAGAAGCACCAGCTAGAGGTGGACGAGTGGAGAGCTACATGGCTTCTGTCTCCCGAAAAGAAAGTCTTGTGAGCAGCCCAGACAGAGGCCCAAGCCCAGGACAGGAACCTGGAGCAAGGACACTTTGGCCACAGCAGGACAGGGGAAAGGCAGCTTTATTTTTCCTTAGGGCAACTGCAGCTGGTGGGCCAGGCCCTCATGGGAAGTGACTGCCAATTAGATGCAGTGGGCCCCAGGCAGAGGAAGGCTGGGAGAAGGAGAGCCAGGACCTTCTCACCCCACTGCCCCTTCCCCTTTTCTGGAGAGCACCGCAGGCTCCTCACCACCACTTCCTGTGAGGCTGTGGCTTATGGTGTCCAACACAGTTGGTCTTAGGCATAGAAGCCCCAGAGGAACACGGCCACCGCCATCATGAGCAGAGCATTGAGGTTGACCACACGGGCCCAGCTCGGGTCCTCACTGATGTCCTCCAGCCGCCTGGTTGCTGCCACTGCCTCCTCCTGGGTAAGGGGCAGAGGACTGCCCACCCCACCCCTGCTCATTCCACAAAACCAGAGCAGGCACTGGTGGAAGAAGCTTGGTGCCGGGGCTTGGGGCTCTGAGGGAAATTGAGGCCCTGCAGTTAGTTTGTGGGAACTCAGCTCTCCTAACCCCACCTGCTGGCATGGTGCCCTACCGTGCATCTCCATGGCACGCTCTGGGCACCCATTCTGTACAGGGAGTGAGGATCCTTCCTGTTCATCAGCATCCAGGTCCTCCCGTTCCTCCTTGCTGTGCCGGAGACTGAAGACCAGGCGGTGGAGCTGGGGAGGGTGGGAGCACGGACTAGATGGGAGTTTTCTGTCCCCCCATGCCCAACCCTGAAGTCTCTTGCACACCAGCTCGTCACTGCCTGCCCTACCCACCTCTTGAGTTCACACAGCCAGCCCAGGCTCAACTCATGCCAACTCCACCCTACATGGCAGCCCTGTGCTCTCAGGATAAACTCCGAGCCCCTGAGCTTGTGTTTACAGCTGTTGGCCCTGCTCCCCCAGCTTCATCAGCTCAGGTCCCCTGTCTACACCCAGATGGTAGCGCTTGCGACCCTGGCCTGGCAGTCCTGCTCATAGTGTTCTGTGCCTGTGTGCTCCCACCCTTCCCTCCTGCTGCTGCGGAATCCCTGTCATCCTTCCACACCCGGATCTCTTGTCCTGTCCTCACCCCACCCTGCCACCATCAGCCCTGCCTGGAGCCACCTGCCCTTCAGCAACAAAACCAAAACTTTTTGTGAGCGTTCAAGATGGTATTGTGCCCCACCAGTCAGATCCTGTGTTTTGAGTCCCAAAGGCCATGCCAAGGATTGGCTCTGAGAGGCTTTAATCACCAACCCATCAACATCAAGCCTCCCCCAGGCCGATTCAAATAAATGTATTTAAATAAAAATGCTTGCTGTGCAATTGCAACTGCGGCTGGACCCCCAGCCCGCTCCCATCCTCAGTCTAGAAATTCAGGTCCTCCCCACTGCACTCCAGGAAGCAGAGAGCAGGTGTAAGTGGTTGCTGTGTCCCACAGTGCTTGCTTGAGGCACCCGGCCACTCACGTGCTTGCGGGGAATGGGCGCGGTGCACAGCGAGACCAGGAGGGTGAGGAGGCCGGAGCAGAGAAACAGCACGATGGCGAAGTAGAGGTAGTGCACGCCGCAGAGGAAAGCCGGGCACGCTGAGGGCTGCACACAGCTGCCCGAGCCGAAGGAGAACTCGGGAATCAGGCGTGCCAGGCCCATCAGGAGGCCCCCGATGAGTCCCCAGAAGGCGCCCTGCGAAGGAAACAGGTCAACCTGCTCAGCATGTGCAAACCCAGCCCTGCTGTCGCCATGCGCGCATGCCGCTCACCTGCTCATTAACGCGCGGCACGAAGAGTGCCAGCACGAAGACGGCGGACACGGGCGGTGCCAGGTAGCTGGAGACGGCCTGGATGTAATCGAAGAGCTGCCCGCCCTGCGCCGCCTGCACCACGGGAAGCCACGCCACCGACACTACCACGATGAACACCACCCAGAGCCTGCGGCGGAGGCCGTCGGATAAAACCCCGGACCCTGGACTCCCCTGCGCGTGCGCAAGCCCCCGCCCCGGCTGAGCCTTTAGGGAGGAGGGGCACCCAGGCCGCACCGTCCCACCAGCAGCAGCTCGCGGTCGCCGGCGCTGGGCCGCAGGCGCGTATAGATGTCCATGGTGAAGAGTGTGCTGCTGCTGTTGAAGATGGAGGCCAGCGAGGACATGAGCGCGGCCAGCATGACCGCCAGCATGAGTCCGCGCAGACCTGCGGGCCGACGGCAGCCGTGAGGCTGGGGCCACTGGGGGTCAAGGGCGGCTGCAGCTGCGCGAGGGACGACCCCTCCCAGCAGCGGGCTCCGCAGCGAGCTTGCACCTGTGGCCAGGGACCGCCCTCACCGTTGGGCATGAGCTTCACGACGAGCCGCGGGTAGGCAATGTTGGAGCAGCCCACCTCCGTGCCGCACACGCGCCTGCACACCTCGGGCACCACGCACGCCACCTCGTCTGCCAGAGAAAGCCCACCGCGCGGCTAGGGCGGGGCCTGGTCTGGGAATCCCAGGAGGTAGGGACTGGGAATCCTAGCAGAGGAGGCGTGCGATCCCCGGAGGGAGGCGGGACTCCGCGCCCAAACTCCCGAGTCTTAGGAGGGTGGCTAAACTGGGAGACGGGTGCCCGGTCGCTGGCACAGGAAAGGGGTGGGGCGGGGACGCGGACGTTACCCGGGTACAGAATGCGGCTGATCATTCCCGGCATGACCATGAGGAACATGGGCGTCAGCTTCAGGTACCCGCACAGGATGCAGCCCGCCTTGATGTGGGTCAGGCTCTTCCCGGCCAGGCAGCGCTGCACAATGACCTACGGGAGGGGCGTTCAGCTGCCCGCGTGCGGGCCTCTCCTTGGCCCCGCCCAGCGCCCGGGCTCTAGTATGTGCCCCGCCTCTGGCTGGTGAGTGCCCCAAGTTCAGCTGCACGCTCGGAGCAGATGGAGCCTTCTGTCTGGTTTAGCATCACCCTGGAGAGGTTCTCGCCTCTCAGACTGCGCCTTAGACAGTTGTGGGAAAGGCAGGTAGGGACTCAGGCTCCACCCGTCTCGGCTCCGCCCGGGCCTCACTGCAGGCGCAGCCCTGTCCCCGCACCTGGTCGCTGCACCAGTACCATCCCGAGACGATCGTGAGTCCCAGGAGCAGCGCGGGCCACGGCAGATCCCCGGTCACGGGGTGCCGAAGCAGGTGGTAGGAGTCGGGCCGGGGTCGATAGCAGGAGGTGGAGATGTTTCCCACGGCTGGATCCTCGGACACCGTCAGCGAAGTTGCGGCTCTCAGGTATTTGTCGAAGAGACCCGAATACCCGCCCACCTCGTGGAAGGCTGCCGGGCAAGGCCGTCAGAGGACCCTTCTTAGGACCCTCAGACCGGAGTCGCGCGACGGCCCCGCGCGCAGGCCGAGAGCTCCGCGATCACGCCCTTCGCGCCCCTCCCTGGTAGGCGAGCCCCTACCGTAACCCATGAGGATGCAGGAGCCCCCCAGGATGACGAAGGTCTGTACCGTGTCCGTGTACATCAGCGCGGCCAGCCCTCCTGCAACAGGCCGGGGTCAGGGGACAGCCCAGCTGTTTATGTTACAGACAGGCTGGCCTTATCAATAAGGCATCTTTGTGGGAATTTGAGAGAGTTCCCCTTCCTGGAGAATAAATTTCAAAATGATGGCCCATTCTCGGGGCTCATGCACGCAGGCACCAACAAGCAGGGCTTGGTGGGCAGAGTGTGGCTTAGTTTTAGGGCCAGGCCACACTTGCAGGACCCCCACTAGCAACCCCCTCTAGGCCCCAGTTTTGTTTGTTTTTGTTTTTGAGACCGAGTCTTGCCCTGTCGCCCAGGCTGGAGAGCAATGGCGAATTTTAGCTCACTGCAACCTCCACCTCCCCAGCTCAAGCAATTCTCCTGCCTCAGCCTCCCCAGTAGCTGGGATTACAGGTGTGGGCCACCACCTCCAGCTAATTTTTTGTATCTTTCGTAGAAATGGGGTTTCACCATGTTGACCAGACTGGTCTTGAACTCCTGACCTCGTGATCTGCCTGCCTCGGCCTCCCAAAGTGCTGGGATTACAGACGTGAGCCACTGCTCCCAGCCACCCCCAGTTTTTTCTGCATCATCATAGGAGAGGGTGATTCTCTAAGATCCAATACTCAGTTCTGTTCCTTCTCAAGGTGGGGCACCTCAAGCAGGCCTTGGCACCAAGCCCTGCCTACTCTGGTCCACATCTGACCTCAGGCCCCACCCCAGGTCCCTCTGAACCATACTGGGTCTGTCTAGAGATCTTGGAGACTCGTCAGGTGCACTCTCCCAGGTGTTCAAGGCAGGCAAGAGCTGCTAAATCTTCCTTTTCTCACAGTTCTCACTCAAGCCCAGCATGGCTTTCTCTCTCTGAACTTCCAGTCAAAATCCAAGAGACAGTAGAAAGAGAGGAAGCCTTTGCTCTCCAAATATTTAGTTCCTTCTCCTGCTTGGACCACACCACACTTCCAAACCTCTCCAGCTCGCTTTCCTCTGGCAACTCCCTAAACCCTGGCCACAGCTGGCAGCAGTGTCCCAGGCCCACTCTTTTTCCTAAGCCCCTGCTGGCACCTGTCACCGTGTAAATCATGGTGATGCCCAGAAGCGCGATGACGGAGGCATAGATGTTCCAGCCCAGAGCCTGCTGGATGAATACAGCTCCGGAGAACATGTCCACCTTTGGGGAGGAGCAAGTGCCAGGTCAGGACCCAGGGCAGTGTCCCTGGCCCACCTCCTGCCCAGACCATGCCCTACTAGCTTCAAAGCTTCCCTCCATTTTTCCAGGTCCCAGCATTGTGGCTGGTGCCCTGGAGACATTCCTTGCAGGTTCTGCCTCCATCATCATAACCCTCACAGTGGTTTCTCCTAGGTCCCACGCCCTCCAGAGTTCTCTAGAGACCCCACTCATGACTCTGCCCTTCTAGGGCCCCATCGCATCCGCCACACGCGCTCACCGAGATCTTGGTGAAGATATACAGGAAAAGGGAGAGCACAGACAGGTAGAGGCGGATGCGGCGGCCGCCGAAGCGCTTGCGCAGGTACTGTGGCATGGTGATGACCCCCGCCGTCAGGTACACGGGTGCAAAGAGCCAGCCCAGTAGCAGCACCACGAAGAGCGCCTGCCGGGGGCAGTACTGCTGCTGAGGGTGGCTTTGCCCTCATCCCTGAGGATCTGACCTCTTCGTGAAGGTGCTACTCCAAGCGAGTGACCCTGGAAAGGGCCACATCTGGGGCCCAGAGGACAACTGCAGGCGATGGCCCCGGGGCCCCGGGCACCAAAGAACAGAGCTGATACCCTCCTGGGTTCTTAACTGGAGCCCTCCTTGTCTACCCAGGTTATCACTCCTGGCCCGTTTCTCCCAATGTTGTACCTATGTTCATCTAGATATGAACCCCAGCATAGACCCCTCAGACTGACCCGAGCCAAAGCCACCCAAACCTTGTGTCCCTCAAGGCTCAGCTCAGTGGTCTCCTCCTCCAGGAAGCCCTGAGCTCAAAGCCTGATCTCCCCTCCAACAGAAGCCTCAGTCCCAGAGCTTTGTATCTGCTCCTCACTTCTACAGACGGCTTTCACTTGGCCCCAAGTTCCTCACAGACCACAGCTTCAGAGCACATCTGAGCAGGTGCTTCCCTGGCTTTGAGGCTGCTCACCCCACTCAGAGAGGAATACATGGAAGCTCCTAGAGGCAGTGGCTGGTCCAGGCTGGCTCACATGGCAAGTCAGAAGCAGGACCAACAGTGGTCACCCCTGCACCCCTCTACTTCCTGGCTAGATGTGTGACCTCCACTCCCAGCCCAACCTCAGTCCCACTGCCAGTCTCATTCCCCCTTTCCTGGAGTTTCCCCAAGGTGTGACCCTTCCAGATGTTCTCACTGGGGGTGGGGTTATTGGAAAAAAAAGGGCCTCACATTCCATTCGAATCCAGCCACAGCCAAGCCACTTGCAGCGCCAGTCCCTGCCAGGCCCACAAAGTGGCCACTGCCGATGTTGCTGGCGAAGAGCGATGCCCCAACCTGGGTGGCCAGAGGAGGGAGTGAGCAGGGCTGCTTCTCCAGGCCCCCTCCCATTCCCAGTCCAGCCCGTCTCACCGGCCACCACACCATGCTGCGTCCTGCCAGGAAGTAGCCGCCCACAGTGCCTCTGTTGGTTCTGCACATGGACTGGGAGACAGAGGCGGGGGAGACCTGGGTTTGGGGCACAGCCTTGGACTTCATTAGCGTCCTCAATACATTCCTCAGCCTTGTTTCTGGCTGAAGATTAACAAGCCTAGTTTCCCTGATCATTTGCACTGCCACCCCCAACTCCTCCCACTCAGGGCAACCCAGGCTCTAATCCCAGTGTCCAATTCCCCAAGTCTTTTCACATATTTTTTCTTTTTCTTCCTTTTCTTTTCCTTCATTTTTTGAGACAGAGTCTTGCTCTTGTTGCCCAGGCTGGAGTGCAGGGGCATGATTTCGGCTCACTGCAATCTCCACCTTCCAGGTTCAAGCAATTCTCATCCTCAGCCTCCGAAGTAGCTGGGATTATAGACACATGCCACTACACCCAGCTATTTGTATTTATTTATTTATTTTTATATATTTTAGTGGAGACAGGGTTTCACCAAGTTGGCCAGGCTGGTCTTGAACTCCTGGCTTCAAGCAATTCACCTGCCTTGGCCTCCCAAAGTACTGAGATTACAGGCATGAACCATCGTACCCAGCCCCACATCTGTTTTTAGAGATAAGGTCTTGCTCTGTCTCCTAGGCTGGAGTGCAGTGACATGATCATAGCTCACTGCAGCCTTGAACTCGTGGGCTCAAGCAATCTTCCCACCTTGGCCTCCGAGTAGTTGTGACTACAGGCACACACACCAGCATGCCTGGCTAATTTTTCCTTTCTTTCTTTCTTTTTTTTTTTTTCCTTTTTTTTTTTAAGAAACAAGGTCTCATCCAGGCACAGTGGCTCACACCTGTAATCCCAGCACTTTGGGAGGCAGAGACAGGAGGATTGCTTGAGCCTAAGAGTTCGAGACCAGCCTGGGCAACAGAGTGAGACCCCTCTCTATTTAAAAATAAATACTTTTTAAATAAATTTTTAAAATAAAACAGAGATGTGGTTTCACCATGTTGGCCAGTGTGGTCTCAAACTCCTGGCCTCAGTGATCCCCCTGCCTTGGCCTCCCAAAGTGCTGGGATTACAGGCGTGAGCCACTAGTCCCGTCTCAACTCCCCAGGATTTATCGTGCATGGATTTGGCTTGACCTTCCTGGGGGCCTTGGATATTTTCTGCTGGTCAGCCATAATGTGGCCAGGGGAATGAGACGCCATTTAGAATGTCAACCCTGATAAAAATCCATGGACCCCTTCAGCTAGCACACTCCCAAGGTGGGAAGACAAGGAAGGAATGTTGGCTGGGCCTTCCTGAGGCCCTCCAAAGACCTGTTTGCCCCCAGGCCTAAGTTTCTCCTTCAAAGATCCAAGCATCATTCTCCCACCCTTGGCCCCCTGAGACTTTTCTCCCAGGCCCCAAAGCCAGCAGCCCCCAGCAGCACCCCACCCCCACTTCTTACCCACAAGCCAACGCCAATGACCAGCAGGAAATATGCAGCAATGACTAGAATGTCAGCAGGATTGTCGATCAGGGCCCTCTGGGCCCCCAGCTCTGGTGCTGAGCCTGCCTCTGTGTGCTCCTCCATTCTCCCCAGGATCTGCCCCATCCAGGGACCAGTCCCTGGATTCCCCCAGGGAAGGATTAATGGTTACCTCAGGGGCACTGAGCCGACAAGTCCCCCAGGTCTCGTTCCCGCTCCCCAGCTTTATTTAGCTGAATCAGGTCATATCAAGGCTGAAGGCTGGTCCTGGGGAGCTGGACCCTTCCAAGTTCAAGAGCACTCCTTCCTGGGCTGCAGCCTCTGCCCTCTCCCCTGTGCCCCAGGCTCAAAATCACCTCTTTTACTCCCTAAAAATGCATTTATTCCTTCTTAGCTAAGCCAGCACCTCTGGATTTAACTAATCCAGAGGAATCATTTTCAAACCCAAGTCTGACAGGGCCACTCACCCTCCTCAGGAACCCTCCATGGCTCTTAGTACAAGCTCTTCAGCCTGATTTCCAACCCCAGCCGTGCCCCATTTCCCGCTTATCCTTCCCCCTGCTTCTCCAAACCAAATCTAGAGGAAATCAGAAATCCTTTTCCACTCCCTTAACCTACCCAGCCCAGATTTTTGCTTTTTGCTTTTTTTGCCCAGATATTTTTATCTCCACCAAATCCTTGCACAAACTGTGTCTTCTGTTTAGAGCGGTTCCCTGTCTCCCAAATGGCCAACTCCTATTCAGCTTTCAGTACCCAGCCTATGTTGCCTCTTCAAGAAAGACTTCTCTGACATTTCTGATGCAGTTCTGAGCACACTATGTGGCCCTTGCCTGGGTCCAGGTCTGTCTTCCCAATAAACTAGAGCCTCCTCAAGAGCAGGATTGGCTGGGTGTGGGGACTCATGCCTGTAATGCTAGCATTTTGGGAGGCTGCAGGGGGAGGATCACTTGAGCTCAGGAGTTTGAAACTAGCCTGGGCAGCAGAGTGAGACCTCGTCTCTTAAAAAATAAATAAATAGGCCAGGCGTGGTGGCTCACGCCTGTAATCCCAGCACTTTGGGAGGCCGAGGCAGGTGGATCACGAGGTCAGGAGATCGAGACCATCCTGGCTCACATGGTGAAACCCTGTCTCTACTAAAAATACAAAAAAAATTAGCCGGATGTGGTGGCGGGTGCCTGTAGTCCCAGCTACTCGGGAGGCTGAGGCAGGAGAATGGCATGAACCCGGGAGGCAGGGTTCGCAGTGAGCCAAGATCGCACCACTGCACTCCAGCCTGGTCGACTGAGCGAGACTTGGTCTCAGAAAATAAATAATAAATAAATACATAAATAAAAATTGAAAAGAGCCGGACTGATCTGATTTATCCCTGGAGTCTCATTGCTCAGCACAGGACTGGATTCAAGAATGGATAGGCTGGTTAATATCTGTATGTCTACCTTTCTGGAAGAATTGACCAGACTTGGATGTTAGGAGACAGTTGAAGGGAAGTCCTGCCTGACTATGGCAGCGATGGTCATCCCGGAGATGGGGAACAGAGAAAAATGCTTTCAGTGTAATATGACAGAGTTTGGACGAAGGAGTACCTTAGTTTGGGTTCCTCCAAAAGGAGACCCTGAGATGAGAATTTGTGTGCAACGACTTTCCTGAGGAGATGGTTCCAGTACTGACTGTGAAGGAGTAGGGAAGAGACATGAAACAAGGAGAAAAGCTAATAAAGCATGTGTTTCTTTGTTTTGAGACAGGGTCTCGCTCTGTCACCAAGGCTAGAGTACAGTGGTGTGATCACAGCTCACTGCAGCCTCGACCTCCTGGGCTCAAGGGATCCTCCCACCTGTTTCCCAAATAGCTGGAACTACAGGCACGCCACAACACTCGGCTAATTTTTGTATTTTTTATACAGATGGGGTTTCACTGTGTTGCCCAGGCTGGTCTCAAAATCCTGAGCCAAACTGCCTCAGCCTCCCAAAGTGCTGGTGATTACAGACAGGTGTGAGCCACCGCATCTGGCGCAAGGGTGTGTCATTTATCAGGTTACCACCAAGAGCAGTTGGAGCCTGATCCCAAAAAGGACACTCTGAGACACTGTGAAGAACGCACCATAGCAATGACCCTTGAGGGGTCAGCTGGTTGGGGTATTTATTTCCTGATTCGTGTCTGTCACTGGCTAAAATCTGCAGAAATGCCCACACACACTTCAGGCCTGCTAAGAACACGGAACACACTCCCTCCTCCCAACAGCAGCCTCAGACAAGAAACTCCGGGAGGAGCTGCAAGTCAGGGTGTCTGGAAACTGTCTGTATGTGACTTCCAAGGTGGGCCATGCAGGTAAATGGGTGGGGCACCCACAGTGTCTGCTTCAGGGGTTGATGAGTTTAAAGTGTCTGAGAGAAATCCAGTGCCAAGTGTCAGAGGACACATGTGTGTTACAGACACTTCAGATAAGGTCCCTTCACCACAGCCGTCAAAGGCCTTCATGATGTGACATCTCCTTCCTCTTTGGCCTTGCCCCCTCTTGCTTTCCCCATTGCTGGCTCCAATTCAGCCACAGTGGCCTTCTTTTCTTTCTTCCAAGGCGTCAGACTCTCTCCTCCTCCCTGGCCTTTGCACCTGCTTCCTGTCTGCTGGGAATGCTCTCCTTGGCGCCTTGCACGGCTGGCTCCTTCATGTTCAGCTCTCAGCTGAGACCTTACATTTTACTACCTGGTGAAAGTAATCTCTTCCCCACCTCCCCTAACTTAGTTCTCTATTTTGTCCTTTGTACTCTCTCTCTCCTTCCTTCCTTCCTGGTTCCTTCCTTCATTAACAAACACATATGGAGACTGGCTACATACTGGCCCTGTTCTAGACACCAGGGAGAAAATGGTCAGCGAAATGAATGCACTGCCTGCTCTCGGGAGCTTCTGTTCCGGTTGCAGAATCAGACAGAAGCCAAAAACAATAAGGGCCAGGTGCAGTAAGTGGCTCATGCCTGTAATCCCAGCAATTTGGGAGGCTGAGGTAGGGGAATCACCTGAGGTCAGGAGTTTGAGACCAGCCTGGCCAACATGGTGAAACCCCATCTCTACTAAAAATACAAAATTAGCCAGGTGTAGTGGTGCATGCCTGCAATCCCAGCTACTCAGGAGGCTGAAGCAGGAGAATCACTTGAATCCGGGAGGCAGAGGTTGCAGTGAGCTGAGATCGTGCCATTGCACTCCAGCCTGGGCAACGAGAGTGAAACTCTGTCTCAAAAAAAAAAAAAAAAAAAAAAAGCCAGGCGTGGTGGCACATGCCTGTAATCCCAGCTACTCAGGAGGCTGAGGCAAGAGAATCGCTTGAACCCAGAGGTTCAACCTCAGGAGGCAGAAGTTGCAGTGAGCCCAGATGGCACCACTGCACCCCAGCCTGGGTGACAGAGAGAGACTCTGTCTCAAAAAAACGAAAACAAAAACTCCTACTTGCAAGAGCACTGCGTGCTAGGAAGGAACTAGGGAGGGGCCGTGGCATGGAAACCAGGGAAGCGATGGCTTTAGCTAGGCGATCGGGAAGGTACCGCTCCTTCATTACTCATGTCACCTTTGTACTTAGCTGTCATCTGTCTCCCCTACTAGACTTCGGCTCCCTGAAAGCATGAGTCATAGCTGCTTGGTTCCCCATTGTCTCCCCAGAGCCTGGCACAGGAGTGCTCAATAAATATTTGGTGAATGAATGAATGCCAATTTGGGCATCCTCAAGATAGGAAGGTGGTTACAGGCTGGGGTGGGGGGGGACATTCTTCGGGGAGAATATATGGAAGGGAAAGAGCAGGAGACCTAGGAAGACCATGGGAGAGGAGCCTTAGAAAGGAAGGGATCTGGGGACCTGGCAGAGGGTAGGCCAAGGACGCCTCACCTTTTCCTCGTGCCCATACATGCTCCCTGCAGCTTCTAGCTCTTCCTGATGAGCTGGAAAGGACTCTGAGGACCTATCGTTTCCAACACCAGAGGTCCCTAGATCTGGACCCAGGGGGCCACCCTGGGACATAGGGACTCAGATGGAACCTGAACTTCTTCACACCTGAAACCCGTGACCCCATCCTGCACACCTGAAAACCCCTGGTCCCATCCTTCTCTGCTGGGACTTGGCTTAGGTCCTGGGTGTCAGTCACTCCAGGAAGCATACCTTGACTCCCAGTCTGGGTTAAGAAGCCACCTTCTGGCTTCTACAGCCCCCAGTGCTTCCTTCAGTCACACCCTGGCCACACCAAGTGTCCTCCTCTGTCCAAGTATCTGCCTCCTCAGCCTGGGGCTCTCCAGGACAGTGAGCCTGACTCATCTGTAGACCCAGCACCACCCAGCACAGGGCTAAGCTGGGAGAAGCCTCAGGTGGTGGCAGATGGGCCAGCAGGGACAGTAAGTAATGGCTCTGAATGCGCTGATTGTTCTGCCTTGACTGGGACACGAGGGGTTGGGAGTGAGAAAGGGTTAAGCTGAGGCCATAACTACATGAAACATTCAGGTGATCCGAGATGTTGTGGGTCAATAGTAAGACGGAAGCTGTACCTTAGTGCCCAGAACCAAAAGGTGGGCACCACTGGCACTCTGGGTAGAGCTCCATCCCTCAAGGCCCTTTAATAGGGGAAAAAATCTAGGAACCAAAGGCAGTGCAGGAGGGGAGCAGATTAAGCTTGTTCCTTTCTTTCCTTCTTTTCCTTCCCTCCCTCCCTCCTTCCTTCCTTTCTTTTCTCTTTCTTTTTCTTTCTTTCTTTCTCTTTTTTCTTTCTTTCTCCTTCCTTCCTTCTCTTTCTTTCTTCCTTTCTTTTCTTTCTTTTTTTTTTTTTTGAGACAGAGTCTCATTCTGTTGCCCAGGCTGGAGTGCAGTGGCGCCATCTCTGCTCACTGCAACCTCTGCCTTCCGAGTTCAATCGATTCTCCTGCCTCAGCCTCCCCAGAAGCTGGGATTACAGGCGTGTGCCATGCCCAGCTAATTTTTGTATTTTTAGTAGAGATGGGGTTTCACCATGTTGGCCAGGCTGGTCTCGAACTCCTGGCCTCAAGTGATTCACCCGTCTTGGCCTCCCAAAGTGCCTCCCAAAGTGACATGAACCACCGTAAGAGCTTATTTCAAGAATAAAGGGAAGGGCGGGCACAGTAGCTCACACCTTTGGGAGGCCAAGGCGGGAGGATCGCTCGATCCCAGAAGTTCGAGGTTGCAGTGAGCTATGGCACCACTGTACTCCAACCTGGGCGACAAAGTGTGACCTCATCTCTTAGGACAAAAGAAAACAAAGCAAAATATAGAACTGAAGAAGGAGTAATGAGGGCGGGAAGATTCGGTGGGGCCTCAGTTGGAGCTCTTGTCCTGGCTCTGCCACTATCTGTACAGTCCTGCGCGGGTCGCCACCCTTTCCAGCCTCAGGCTCATCTGATACTTGAAGCAGGAAGTGCAGGAGTGGCTACCTGCAAGGGCTGAAGCTGCAGGTCCCGCTGCGGCCACAGGGCAGTGGCCTAGAGACCGCCGGGCACAGAGCCAGTGCGGGGGCGGGGCGTCAGGGCCAGGCTCCCGCGCGCATTCAGAGACAGCACGAGGGAGACGTGGAATGCGTGTGTTTATGTAGGTAGAAAAAGTGCACAGAACAGTGAGGGTGCAGGGAACAAGGACGTCCTGGCCTGGCCTCCGATTCGCTGGAATTGCAAGGACCCTCCCCCAGTCAGGGGGCTCCCTCAAGGGTGGGAATAGAGAGTGAAGGCTCGCACCAGAGCTCTCATCTGTGTGCGATTCACTTTGTGGGTGTGTGGGTTTAGGTCTGGCTGGGCCTTTTCTGAACGTGACCCCTGAGGATTCAGAGTACCTTAGGGGCGGGGCTCTCCAGTGGGTGGGGCCTCACACTCTGAGAGCAAGGCCTCTGGGTCTGCAGGACCCGCTTTACCGGGAGGGCGTGGCCTCCGGGGGAGAGGGCGAGCCGAGCGGGCTGTCAGCCGAAGAGCTTCAGGAAGCAGGGCTGGCAGTAGGGCTTGCCAGCGCGCTCCTGGAAGGAGCCCTTGGTGAGCGGGCGCAGGCAGAATGTGCATGTGAAGTGATCCGGGTGGAAGCGGCGGCCCAGGGCCGACACGCAGCGGCCGGTAACCGGGAGGCCACACGTGGCGCACAGCGAGCCGCGCCGTGCGTGGAAGTGGTTCTCGCACAACGGACGGCCCTCGTGCTCGAAAAAGCTGCCTCCCGAGAAGGGCGCGAAGCATTCCTGGGGAAGGGAGGCCGCGAAAGAGGACAGAAAGGTCAGCGGCCCCCGCCAGACAACGCGCGTTACTAGCGGATAACGCCATGGGACCTCGCAGCCCGCCCTAGACGCGAAGCCTCCCGTCCAGTGGGACCCTGCCCGGGAAACTCGCCCCACCCGAGGCTCCTAGCAGCACCTCCCGTGACCCGCCTCTCCAAGGCCCCGCCCCCAGCCCTGCACCCTTGACCCGCCCCCCCAAGGCCCCACCCCCTGCCCTGCACCCTTGACCCGCCCCTCCAAGGCCCCGCCCCACAGCCCTGCACCCTTGACCCGCCCCTCCAAGGCCCCGCCCCATAGCCCTGCACCCTTGACCCGCCCCTCCAACGCCCCGCCCCGCAGCGCGCACCCTGCAGACGAAACAGTCCGGGTGCCAGAGCGCGCTAAGCGCCGAGATGTAGTTATCCAGGATGGGGCCCTGGCAGCCCTGGCAGCGCGGGGCGAACAGCTGCAGGAAGTCCCGGCGGCAGTAGGGGCGGCCCTCGCGCTCGTGAAAACCTAGGAGAGGGAACCGAGTGGGCTGAAAGCAAAATATGCGGGCGGGACGGGGGACCCACAAGACCTGAGATCTGGGGCGGGAGGAGGGGCAGTCCGAAGGAGCCTTGGGGAAGGAGGAGCCGGGTCTGGGGCGGGACGGAGCGGGAGGGCTTGGGTCCGGAGTCTGTGTGGGAGAGGGCAGGGCTAGAAAAGAGCAGAAGGAAAATCATGGCCCTGAGGACTCCGGAGATCGGAGGGGCTGGGGCGAGACGTCGAGGGACCCGCAGCTTTTAAGGTGGGAGTCAAGTTCACTCTCACCCTCATCTCCGAAGGGCTCCCCGCAACTGACGCAGCAGAAATGCTCTGGGTGCCAGTGAGTACCCAAGGCGGTCACCATTTTCTGTAGGGAGGGAGAGGACACTCAGCGCGGCCTCCGTACCTGCGCGCCTTCCTCTCCCGCGCGGAACCCGGGTGACTGGGCTAAGGCATGCGTGAGGGGCGAGGGAGAAGATCTAACTGGGAACGTGGGAGTCAGAAAGGAAGAGTGGAGTCCAAGGGGCTGTGGACATTGCCAAGGGGTAGGGGTGGGGTAGCGCGGGTGGGGCGGGACCCATGCGGTGGAGGCCCGTCCCACAGCTCTCCGGGTGAGACAGGGCGGGCTCAGTGCGGCGGGACAGGGCTCACGTGTCGGATGGGCTGGTTGCAGAAGCCACATCTTGGCGAGAAGCGCTCAAAGTAGCACTCGGGGCAGAAGGGGGCTCCATCCTTCTCGAAGAAGCTGCTGCCTCCCAGGGCGGTGGAACAGCCTCCGCAAACGAAGTGCTCGGGGTGCCAGGCGCGGCCCAGAGCCGTCACCACCTGCGAGTGGGAGGTGAGGCGTGGTCAGAGCGGCTCTGACGGCCACATGCCCAGCGAGGCAAGGTTTACGCGGCGTTTTTCGAGTCCTCTCTGAGCGATCAGAATAAAGAATCCAGTGTTCCAGATCACGCAGCCTGTAAGGGATGGAGATCCAGCTCCCATCTTCCACCTGTGCTCCAGGATTGACCTACACATGAGGCACAGCAGGCACAGAGCCTGGAGCCCACAATACATTTAGGGTCCCATAAAAACGTTTTGCTTCTTTTTAAATCAGAGTTAAGACCAGGCTGGGTGGCTCGTGCCTCTAATCCTAGCATTTGGGAGGCTGAGGTGGGAGGATTGCTTGAGCCCAGGAGGTTGAGGCTGCAGTGAGCCAGGATCGCACCACTGCACTCCAGCCTGGGTCACAGAGTGAGACTTCGTCTCAAAATAAATAAGAGGGAGGAAGTGAAAAATCAGTTTTTAAAAGTTCAGAATAAAAAATGAAGAAAATGCTTTAATATATAATAATAACATACCCATCTTTACACCAACACAGGCATAAAAAACTATGTATTTTAATGGACAAAGGGATTCATGAAGATGAAAGTGCCTATGATCCACAAAAGTCACAATGTCACCCTCCTTTGCTGAGATGGGCAATTCTGGGCTAGGAGTCAGGTACTTGATCTAGCAGGGGGCACTAGGTTAACGCCTAGGCACAGCTGTTGTCAATCACATCTGCTCAGTCAATAAGCCAAGGACCAGTGAACCCAGTCCAGACTCTGATGGAGGAAGAGAGAGCCTTTGTAGATGCGTAAGAGATGGTGGGTGGAGCCACTGAGTGTTTTGTGAAGATTGGATGAGAGGAGGGTTTGTAAAGGAGCTGGCACAGTGCCTGGCACACAGTAGGACCATAATAAATGGTAACATGGTTGGAATTTTCACCCTACCACTAACCTGCTGTGTGGTTCAGAGCTTCAGTTTCCTCATCCATAAAATATAAGTAACAATGATACCCACTTCCCAGATTCACTTATTAAAAGGCAACAGCATAAAGCCCAGCTCCCACTAAAGATGGGTCTGTGACAGGTCTCTGCCTCCCTTCTCACAAGGCTCCACTTACTTGCCCAGCAATAGGTTTATTGCAGGAGCCACAGAGGCCCTTGGCCTGAGTGGGAACACCCCGGCGGCTGAGGTCTGACTGCAGCAGCCCCAGCATGGTGTCTAGGCTGCCCTTGCCAGTCGGCTCTGGTGGGGATGGGGAGCCCTCGTTTGTGGAGCTTGCCACTGGTGGCTGGGTTGGCCCAGAGGCTGGAAGCTGCAGCGGGGAGGACATGAAAATTGAGTCAGCAAGGCAGCAGATGTGGAATTGTCTAGAAGGGGTTGGGGAGCCACAAATGGACACTGGCCCACTGCCCAACTCACATGGTTTTGAACGCGGAAGTCAGAGAGTGAGGCCATCAGTCTATCCAGCTCCAGAGTGGCCGAGGTGGCAGAAGGCTTTGGGAGGCCAGGAGATGGGCTGGAAGGGCTGTGAAGAATATGCTTGTGTCATCTCAGAGCCTCCCAGAGCAATGCTCCCTCTAGTGACTCAGACATCCAGGACTCATCTCCTCTCAGCCCTGACAAGGATGCCAAACTCACAGGCTGGATCTTTTCTTGTCTTCAGACTGGTCCTCCTTCTGCTCTCCTGAAGCCACCTTGCTAGATGGGAACTGAGACATGATTTCATCTGGAGAGAGGGGAGGAGGAAGCTGCATATAGGGCTGTGCTCAATGCACTCTCCCACTTGAGGCTTTAGATCCCTTTAACTGCTACTCTGGGAAGTGTATTCTTGTTAGTCGCTGCCCTGCCCTTCCCTCCCCTGCCCCCATCCCATCAAGGTCTCTCTCAGTCACCCTGGTACCTGTGATGTTGAACTGGGTGGCATTAAGTTCCTGAAGCAACCGATCTAGCTCACAGAGCCCAGTACCCAAGACACCGCTGGAAGAGGAGAATGGAGGGGCCGCAGGGACTGCAGGCTTTGGGGACCGAGGCTTGCATACCGTGCTGGGAAGCAGAGTGGGAGCCTGGGTTCAGCGGTGGGGAATCCAAGCCTCCTCACCTGTACGGATGAGCCTTAGTTGGCCCCCTATGCCCTGGTTGCCAGGCCCCTCACCTGTACAGATGGTCCTTGTCCCCCGAGGCTCCTGAAGACTCCCCAGACCCTGTCTACAGAGCGGAGACGCACAGGTGGGATGACAGGCCTGCACTCTGCCCCACTCAGGCTGAGATCCCCATAGACTAGGCCGAGCCTGGCCCTAGTGGCTGCCCCAGGCCCCAACATCCGATCTCACCTGTGGCTGGTGGCCATAGGATGGGGGAGGGGTGAGAGGCTCTGCAGGGCGCTCTTTGGGAGCCCCTGACCTTGGCATGTGCGAGGTGGTAGTCTCCAGGTCAGAGAGCAGGGCGTCTGCAGGAAGAGGCCATCAGGGAGAGAGACAGGGGTCACGGTTAGATTGGAAGATAAGGTTCCCAGTGGGTAGTACTGGAGGACAGAAGCCAGTATTAAGAGCAGAGGTCAAAGGGCCAGAGCCAGGCAGAGCACTGCTCAAAGGGTAGCAAGTAATATTTATGACCGGAATATCCCAGTTGCTCACGCTGGGAGCCAAGCACAAACCCAGCCTCCTGATTATTTTATTCTCCCCATCTTCTCTGATGCAGTCAAAATGGGCTCTTCAACCAAGCCAAATGTGGCTCCCCTCCAAACTGCTCCATTGGCCCAGTGCCTGGCCCCCAGCTTTTTCATTGGACGGTCTCTCTTCCGCGCTCGTTAACTCCTCCCCGTACCTACACAGGCCCCGCCCAGCCTGGCCACTCCCCGGCCCCTGAGTCCCGCCCTGCGCTCCTCACTGGCGCTTCGCTGGGACCTGTCTTCTGATTGGCTGCTTCTCTGCGGTACCGTGTCAGTTACCCCTACCGAGCAGCGCCCTCTACCGCCGGGGGCCGGAAGCCCCTCTCTCCGGTGGAGCGCACAGCCTTCCAGCCCCAGGCTCCGCAGGGAGGACGAGATACCTGGGTCCCCCTTTCCGGACAAGACACCACTCTCCCATCCCTGCATACCGAGATCCGGGTCCTTTGAGCCCTTTCACTTCCAGAACCCAGAAGTCCTGCCCTCAGTCTTCGTCTCTGAGCACTCGCGTGAAACCCTGAAGCCTTCGCGGGCGCCTAGGCACTCCTGAGCTACTATTCTCTTCCTTGCTCCAAGGACCCGACCCTCACCGTGCTCAGGAGCCCTTAACTCCTCCTCTCCCAAAACCCTGGCGCAGGCAGGCCCTCTTTTTTTCTCCAAAACTTGGTGCCAGACTTTCCCGTACCCTCTACTTTCCCGGTCCCCGGGCCGAGGCCCCTTTAACCCCTCCCTCCCCAGAGCCCCGCGCCTGGGCGCCCGCGGGCGCCGCACCTCCCCTTCCATCCGCCGCAGCCTGGGATGGAGGAGCGGAGCGAGGAAAGAAGGGAGGGAGCGGCCGGCCCGGGAAAGGCAGGAAGGGAGAGGCAGGAAGGGGGACGTGGAGTTGGAAAGGAGGCGCGGGCAGAGGCGAAAAGCAGAAGCAAGAAGACAGGGATGGGGAGATGCGGGAGAGCGACGGCGGGGAGGCAGATCTGGGCAGCGGTGAGGGGCCACGGACCCAGGGATCCGGCCCCACTCACCCAGGTCCTCCATGGCGGGGCGCGGGCCGGTGGCGCGGGGCGAACAGGGCGGGGACCGTGTCCGGTGGGGGCGGGGGGCGGGGGACGTCCGGGAGCTGGAAGCCCGGCCGTGACCATGTAAGGAAGCCGGGACCCGCTGGGATGGGGATGGGGGGGCGATGAACGGGGGAACCCGAGGTAGGGGCGTGGAAAGGAGGGAGCGCCCCGGCCCACCCGAGCCCAGCCCGCCGGCCTGCCGTGGAGGCGGCCACACCCCAGCCTTGGCCTCAGCTGCAGGGAGCCCCAGGAGGCCAGTGCCAGAAAGAAGTGGCTTCTCCAGACCAAGCCCCATAGCCGCTCCCTAGGGAGACTTACAGACACGGACTGCGGCCCCCAAGCAGACACCCCGCAAAGCCAGAGCCTGAGTCCTAGACAAGAGCCTCCCTCCCACCCATGCCATTCCTGGGAGACTCGTCCCAGACGGAATTTTTGGATTGGTAGCAGGAGAGATGTTCTAAGGCTCAGACCTCAGGTTCAGAGACCTTCCCATCGGAGACCCTGACAGATTAAATAGAGGCCCCAAGAGGCATACATACTAGACACAAAGAAATCTCAAGGACGGGGACAGACACAGTGAACCCACCCACAGACTCTACACTAGGACCTTCCCTCCAAGACTTGGTCATAGACACAAGTAAACTCGAACCCAGGCGCAAGCCCTTTGCAAATGCGGGGCAAACACTCCCAGGCAACCAACCCCCAGCCAGCCTGCAAGACAAAGCCCTTCCTCAACACTGAGGTGGCCCAGGCCTGCTCCCAAACAGCCTTTTTCCACGTTACTGATGAACTCAGAGCAGAAAGCAAGACAAAGTCTCCAGCCACAAAGTAGTAAGGCTTCCCTGGACTGAGACCCTGAGAAACGAGGTGGAAACAAGAGGCCCTAGAGGTAGTTGTGGACAGACAACTGTGCGGCAGCCACTCTCTTGGACAGATCTGGGCACTGGACTATGGGTCTCAACCCAGGAGCAAATCAGAACAACCTGGGGAGCTTTTAAAAATGCCAGATGGGCATGGTGGCTCACACCTATAATCCCGGCACTTTGGGAGGCCAAGGCGGGCAGGTCACTTGAGGTCAGGAGTTTGAAAACAGCCTGGCCAACGTGATGAAACCTCGTCTCTACTAAAAATACAAAATTAGCCATGTGTGGTGGCCGGCGCCTATAATCCCAGCTACTTGGGAGGCTGAGACACGAGAATTACTTGAAGCCGGGAGGCAGAGGCTGCAATGAGCTGAGACTGTGCCACTGAACTCCTGGGCGATAGAGGAGACCCTGTCTCAAGAATAAAAAAGAAAAAGAAAAAAAATGGGCAAATGACCTGAATAGACAGTTCAATACGTTATATAAATAGCCAATAATTACATGAAAATATCCTCAACATCGTTAGTCCCCAGAGAAATGCAAATCAAAACTACAATGAGACGCCACATCATATCTATTAGGATGACGATAATAAAAAAAGACAGGTAATTAGGCCAGGAGTGGTGGCTCATGCCTGTGATCCCTACACTTTGGAAGGCCGAGGTGGGTAGATCACCTGAGGTCAGGAGTTCAAGACCAGCCTGGCTAACATGGTGAAAACAGTCTCTACTAAAAACACACAAAAACTTAGCCGGGCATGGCAGCAGGCACCTATAGTCCCAGCTACTTGGCAGGCTGAGGCAGGAGAATCCCTTGAACCTGGCAGGTGGAGGCTGCAGTGAGCTGAGATTGCACCACTGCACTCCAGCCTGGGCAACAGAGAGAGACTCCATCTCAAATAATAATAATATTTTAAAGGCCAGGCTCGGTGGTTCATGCCTGTAATCCCAGCACTTTGGGAGGCCGAGGCAGGCGGATCACCTGAGGTCAGGAGTTTGAGACCAGCATGGTTAACTTGGTGAAACCCCGTCCTACTTAAAATACAAAAATTAGCTGGATATGGTGGCAGGCACCTATAATCCCAGCTACTCAGGAGGCTGAGGCAGGAGAATCACTTGAACTCGGGAGGCAGAGGTTGCAGTGAGCAGAGATCATGTTAGCCTGGCTAACATGGTGAAACCCAGTCTCTACTAAAAACACACACAAAAAACTAGACGGGCAAGGTGGTGGGCGCCTGTATTTCCAGTTACTTGGGAGGCTGAGGCAGAAGAATCCCTTGAATCTGGCAGGCAGAGGCTGCATTGAGCTGAGATCACGCCCCAGCACTCCAGCCTGGACAACAGAGCGAGACTCCATCTCAAATAATAATAATAATATTTTAGAGACCAGGCTCGGTGGTTCACACCTGCAATCCTAGCACTCTGGGAGGCCGAGGCAGGCAGATCATCTGAGGTCGGGAGTTTGAGACCAGCCTGGTTAACTTGGCAAAACCCCGTCTCTACTAAAAATACAAAAATTAGCTGGGCGTGGTGGCGGGCACCTGTAATCCCAGCTACTCGGAAGGCTGAGGCAGGAGAATCACTTGAATTAGGGAGACAGAGGTTGCAGTGAGCAGAGATCGTGCCACTGGACTCCAGCCTGGGTGACAGAGTGAGATTCCAACTCAAAAAAAAAAAAAAAAAAAACTGAGAAAAAGAGGTATTTAACAAGTTTTTGTGAGGATGTGGAGACATTGGAACCGTCACACATGGCTGGTTGGAATGTAAAATCATTCACTAACTTTGGAAAATAGTCTGGCAGTTCCTCAGATGTTTAAACATAGAGTTATATGATCCAGCAATTTCCCTTCTAGATATGTAACCAAGAGAAATAAAAGCATATTCCACAAAAAAACCTTGTACATGAATATTCATAGCAGCATTATTCATAATAGCCCCAGAGTGGAAACAACCCAAATGTCCATCAACTGATGACTGAAGAAACAAAAGTACCATATCCATGTCTTAGTCTGTTTTGTGTTTCATCATAGAATACCTAAGGCTGGATAATTTATAAAGAACAGAGATTTCTTTGTGTTCTAGAGGCTGGGAAGTCCAAGATCAAGGGCCCTGCATCTGGTGAGGGCCTTCTTTCTGCCTCATCCCACAGCAGAAAGTGGAAGGGTAAGACAGTGCAAGAGAGGGGGTGGGGTGGGGTGGGGGCAGAACCCATTCATTTATCAACTCTCCACTCCCTTGATAACTAACCTACTCATGCAATAATGCCATTAATCCATTCATGAGGGAAGAGCCCACATAACCTAATCACTTCTTGAAGTTCCCACCTCTCAACAGTTGCATTGGGGGTTAAGTTTCCAACACATGAACTCTGGGGGGACATGTTCAAACCACAGCAATGCATAAAGTGAAACTGTATTATTCCTAATAAAAAGAAATGAGATGCTACGGTGTGGATGAACCTTGATAACATTACACTATGTGAAAGAAGCCAGACACGAAAAATCACACACTGTATGATTCCATTTATATGACATGTCCAGAATAGGTCATCTGTAGAGATAAGATGTAGATTAGTGGTTGCCTAGGGTTGGGGGAAAGGGAGTGTTGTGGACTGAATGTTTGTGCCTCTCCCACTTTTATACATCAAAGTTTAACTCCCAGTGTGACTATATTTGAAGATAGGGCCTGACTGGGCGTGGTGGCTCACGCCTGTAATCCCAGCACTTTGGGAGGTCAAGGCAGGCAGATCGCCTGAGATCAGGAGTTTGAGACCAGCCTGGCCAACATGGTGAAACCCTGTATCTACTAAAAATACAAAGAGCCGGGCATAGTGGCACCTGTAATTCCAGCTACTTGGGAGGCTGAGGCACGAGAATTGCTTGAACCAGAAAGGCGGAGGCTGCAATGAGCCAAGATTGCACCACCACACTCCAGCCTGGGTGACGGAGCAAGATTCCAAAAATAAAAATAAAATAAAATACTGATGCCCAGTCCAATGTGAGTAAAAAGGTCCCAGACATCGACAGTTTTTCAAAGCTCTCTGCTTGGTTCTAATGCATAGCCTGAAAACCAGAGACCTGGACCAACACTCACAGAGGCTCAGAGACAGCAAGTGTCAACCTCAGCTGCCCAGAAGCAGACCTTGGCAGGCCCAGTGCAGCTCTCCCCAAAATCAGCCTGCCACTGAGGAGTCAAAAATCTGCAAGCCAATTATTAAAAAGTAAAAAAGCAACAGATGTTGGCATGAATGTGGAGAAAGGGGAATACTTATACACTGTTGGTGGGAATGTAAATTAGCTCGACCTCTACGGAAAACAGTATGGAGATTTCTCAAAGACCTACAACTCTATCATTTGACCCAGAAATCCCACTACCGAGTATCTACCCACAGGAAAAGAAATCATGTAAAGGACAGCTGGACTTGTTGTGTTCATTGCAGCACTATTCACAACAGCAAAGTCATGGACCCAACCTAAGTATCCATCAATAATTGACTGAATAAAGAAATTGTTGGCTGGCACAGTGGCTCGTGCCTATAAATCCCAGCACTTTGGGAGGCTGAGGCAGGAGGACTGCTTGAACCTAGGATTTTGAGACCAACTGGGCAACACAGCAAGACCCTGTCTCTTTAAAAAAAAAATGAAAATGTGGTACATATACACCATGGAATAGTACACAGCCTTAAAAAATGAAATAATGTCCTTTGCAGCAAAATGGATGGAGCTGGAGGCCATTATCCTAAGTAAACTAACTCAGACAGAGAAAACCAAATACTGCATGTTCTCCGTTACAAGTGGGAGCTAAGCAATGGGTACACAGGGGCATGAAGATGGAAAGAGACACTGGAGACTCCAAAAAGGGGGCGGGTGGGTGCGGGGCAAGGGCTGGAAAATTACCTATTAGGTACAGTGTTCACTCTTTGGGTAATGGGTTCGCTAGAAACCCAATCCCCCCCAGTACACAATACACCCGTGTAACAAACATGCACGTGTCCCTGATCTAAAGCAAAATAATAGTTAAAAAAAAAAAAAAAGATCTGTAAGCCAGGTGAGATTCCCTCCACAGCAGGTCTTCCTTCAGACAGACAGCAGTAGGGCACATGGCCCAGGAGATGAAAAGGGAGCCAGAGAATGGGGGCCCAAGATGGGCAACAGTAATGCAAAGGCCTTCAACACATCATCAGACTAACAGCATTCCCTCAGCACAACCCTTTCAGCCCCGAGCAAGGTCTGCGTGTCCAGTTGGGTTGCTATGTCAGAGCACTGAGGCCCTGACAGCAGGAAGCAGGCTTCCCCTGGGGCCCAAAACCACATCCTAAGCAGCAGCCTGGGAACTCAATCCTGTCCCAATACTTATTAAACTGTCACAAGCAAGGGTGGTCTGTGTCCAGACACAAAGACCTGAACAAGACCCTGCTTGGTGGGCGAAGAAACAGAAGCAGACACACCACACAACACAGGTATCCAACTCCAAAGTGTTTAATCTCAACTCCAGAGGTCTAGGCCAGGCCAGACACCTGGGGCCCTGGGCTGTTCTGCTTCTCTGGGCCCCACGCCCAGACCCTGGCCTTGGCTTCTCACTCCCAGGTCTTCAGATCGTCATCCTGGGGTCTGGCTCCATGTTCTCACCGCTGTTCCATGACGACTCCTTCTGCTCAGCCTCCTCCCTTGCCAGTCTCAGGGAGGCTCCTTCAGAGCCAATTCATCCTTGGGTCCCCTTCCCAGGGGACGTCAACAGTCTAGGCAGGGACCCTTGCCCCCAACTCAATCCCCATCACCACGGCCAATAAAGCCTCTGTCAGGGGCCCTGCCTCTTCACCTGCTGCCTCCACAAGCCCCACCAGGGCCAGACCCCGCTTCCTCGGGCACTGCTCTGGCCCCAGGGTCCAGCGGGCACAGTGGGCAGCCAGCCGGGGCCGGCCTAGGCGGAACACCTCACCCACTGACTCTGGGCCACCCTGGGGTCCTAGGTGGATGCGGCCCACGGCCTCTTCCAGCTCCTCCTCCAGCCCAGGCAGTAGGAAACGGCCAGCAGCCTCCAGTGCCTCCTCGGCCTCTGAGCCCAGCAGGGGCTGGCCTGGAGGGGGCACAGGCCCCAGGGCAGCCCCACAGCCCCGACAACCATGCAAATGATGCAGGATAGGCCAGGCTGCGCCAGGTGACAGGCCTCGCAGGGGCACCAGGTCCATCTGGGCTTCTGCAAAGCTGCCTGACAGCAGGGCCCGGAAGAAAGGGGAGGCGGTGGCTGAGGCCGCTCGCTGGGCAGGGAGCTGGAGGCCTGAGTCCAGCAGGAAGTGCAGGTCGGGAGCTGGGACAGGGGCTGGGCCCAGCAGAGGTTCATAGAGGCAAGGGGAGGGTGAGTCTAGGTCCATGGGGACTGCCTGTGGGACGGCTGGGCTCACCGCGGGAGACACCAGGTCTTGGAGGCAGGAAAGGGAGTCCGCGGCAAAGAAGAGGAAGAGCGGGTGTGGGGCCGGCCGGGTCAGCGCCGCAAGGAGGAGCCGGAGGCCACCCTGCTCCAGGAGCAGCCGGCGCCACAGAGAGGGCTTCCTACAGGGAAGAGAGGGCCTTTCAGAAGGTGAGAAACGGGCCTGGGAAACACAGCACTCCTCCCCAGCCCCGCAAGGCACCCACTTCCCACTCACCGGCAGATGAAGGGCAGGGTCAGCGCGCAGGCCACGCGGTCCTCAGGGCTCCCTGAGAGTAAGAGGTGCGTGAGGGCCCCGACCCCGAAGGGCGACTCAGCCTGAACCGTCAGGTTCTGCAGTAGCCTCTCCCCTGCAAGTGGAAAGCTTTTCAGGCTGGGAGCTGGGGTCTGAGACAGGACTCTGGGCCGATGAAATGAAGGAGGGTAAAACCTCTGCGTGAGAAGTCAGGGAACTGAAGAGGCAGTGCTGGGCTTGGGACACCGGGAACCTGAAGTCCAGGACAACAACAGAAGGTGGGACGGTCAGGGTGTAAGTCTGGGCCCCTGAAGCAGCCTGTGGTCAGGGCACAGCAGACAGGGCAGTCCCTGGCAGTGCTGGGGGTGGTGGTGAGGCCGGGGTTCACAGGTCAGGTTGCCGGTGGGGAGCAGTCAGGACAGCGCTGAACCAATGGCAGAGCCAAGAAAGAAGCACAGACCGGCCCGGATCCTGGGCGTGGGGCTGCATCTGGAGTTAGGGTATCTAGGTCCCAGGGCTTGGGCAGAGGACACAGCAGAACTCTGCCTGTAGGCCCATGAAGGGACCAGAACGTCGTGCTCCCCACCCCACTCTGGTGACGGGTTGTCTGGAGGACGGGCTGGGGAGGACGGGTGAGTGGGAAGGTGAGGTTCTGAGCCCTTGGAAGCCATGGGTAAGGATGGGGACTCGCACAGGGGCAAGGAGACGGGTGGGTGTGGGAACTTACCCAGCTCTCGGTGGCGGCTGTGGAGAGTGGGCCGGGCACGTGGTGCCGGCCAATCATCGGGCGCCACCCCCAGCACCAGCCACGCCCGCAGCAGCGCTGCGCCGTAGCTGCGCACAAAGGCCTCGAGACAGGCAGGGTTGCAGGTGAGGCGTGACAGGATGCGCAGTGCACGTGGGCTGGGCGGGCCCGGTGCACCGGTCACATAGGTCAGCAGGCCGTACAGGGCTGGGCCGGTCACAAGTGCCCCGCTTGGGTCAGGGGCCTGGGAAAAGCGTGAAAGCAGCAGCAGGGCTGGCCCTTCGCGTCCCCAAGGCTCCTCGATGGCGGCGGCGGGGCTGCGGCCTGGAGTGCGCTGGGTGCGTGGTGCCCGCAGCGAGGTCGGGGTGAGGATGGGGCTGGCCGGCTCCATAGGCTCCGGTGGAGGACACTGCTCAGGAGACCAGTCGGGGGAGATGTCATCAGCGCCCGCGGCATAGCCCTCGGAGATCAGCCACGACCTGTGGAGGGAAGAAAAAAAGGAGACTGAACCCAGAGCCAAGGTGAAGGGGCAGAGTCCAAGAGGCCTAAGGGGTCTTTTTTTTTTTTTTTTTTTTTTTTTTTTTTAAGAAACGTGGTCTCCCTCTGTAGCCCAGGCTGGAATGCAGTTGTGGGATCCTGGCTCACTGCAGCCTTGAACTCTTGAGCTCAAGCGATCCTCCCACCTCAGCCTCCCAAGTAGCTGGCACTACAGGTGTGTGCCCCCACACTCAGCTAATTTTTAAATGTTTTATAGAGATGGGTCTTGCTATGTTGCCCAGGCTGGTCTCGAACTCCTGTGCTCAAGCGATCCTCCTGCCTTGGCCTCCCAAGGCGCTGGGATCACAGGCGTGAGCCACTGCATGAGCTAAAAGCTGTCTTGGAGGGAGGAAAAGCCAGGGGAGAGGAGGAGGGTGGAGAAAGGGGATAAATGGAAGTGAGAGGGGATAGGACTAAAACCTCATTTCAGCAATTACTGATGCCTGTCATGTGCCAAGTTGTTCTTTAGATGCTGGGTAGAAGCACTGAACAAAGTGCCTGTCCTCCTGGAGTTTATGTTCCAGTGAGAAGAAGCAGGTAAGAAGTAAGAGTACTATAAGTTATGTTAGTGTGGAGCCAATGTAGAGTACAGGGGTCATGGAGAAAATAAAAGGGAAATAGGAAGCGCTGGGGGCTGGGCATGGTGGCTCACACCTGTAATCCCTACACTTTGGGAGGCTGAGCTGGGAGGGTCACTGGAAGCCAAGAGTTCAAGACTAGTCTGGACAACAAAGCGAGATCGCCAACTCTAATGTTTAAAAAAAATAAAAAGAGTTCCTCAGCTTTCCTGTGACGCTTCAATTCATGAGTGACAGTAACAGAGTAAGAACTTGGACTCTAGAGTCCACCAGTCTGGGGCCCAGAGTTCAAAGGTGCTGGAGTGGGACCAAGGTTAAAAGGTAGATCCAGCCAGTGCAGAGGATCACACCTGTAATCCCAGCACTTTGGGAGGCCGAGGCGGGTGGATCACCTGAGGTCAGGAGTTTGAGACCAGCCTGACCAACACGGTGAAACCCTGTCTCTATTAAAAATACAAAAATTAGCTGGGCATGGTGGCCGGCACCTGTAATCCCAGCTATTCGTGAGGCTGAAGCAGGAGAACTGCTTGAACCCAGGAGGCAGAGGTTGCAGTGAGTGGAGATGGCACCACTGCATTCCAGCCTGGATAACAGTGAGACCCTGTCTCAAAAAAAAAAGGTAGACCCAGGGGAGTAGAGTGTGTTAAATAGGAACTGGCAGGTGGCTGTGTGGGAATCAGGAGTCTGGGTAATAAAAGTCTTATTCAGACAGAATGGGGGTGGAGGTAGTGAAGAGGACCAAGACAGACACAAACCCCACACCACCACACTGCTCCCCTCCCAAGCCCTGATGCAGAGACTCACCTGAGGCTCCGGAAGCTTCCACCCTGTGCCCGCTCAGGGGTCCTCTCCTCAGGGAAGTCCCAGGAAGCAGCTTCTCTTCCCTCTTCTTCCTCCTCGCCAGCCTCACCACACAGCTGCCCAGCCAGGAGAGGCACAAGTCCCAGAGCTTGGAGCCGGCCCAGGGCCCCAGTGTCATAGAGAAAGCCCACAAGGGCAGCCACAATACGAGGGTGCCATGCACTGGCACGAGGGTCCCGCAGCAGGCCTATCAGTAGATCCAAGCCACCAGCATCCCGCAGCCGGGCCCGGTTGATGGCCTCACGACACAGGAGGCACACAGCCCGCACCAGGGGCTGCTGGGAGGCTGGACTAGCTCCATTAGGACCCCGGCGCTGCCGAAGCTCATCTACCAGCACCTCCACCCCACCAGCATTGCCCAGTGCAGGCCGAATCAAGCCCTGGGCACACAGGTTGGCGAGGATCAGAATGGTTCCCTCGCGTACTACCCGCTTGGGGTGGGATGCCAGGCTGACGAGTGGGCCCAGTCCCCCACCCAGACTTAGCTGCTCAGCACAGGCCCGGGAGCAGCCTCGGCTGAGTTCCAGGAGGGCACGGACGAGGGCTGAGGTCAGTGCAGCATCTGGAGCAGTGGCTAGGAGCTCGGCCAGCGGGCGCACTGCTCCCTGCTGTGCCAGGGCCAGGCGGTGCTGGGGTGAGTCTGCCAGGTTGCGGAGGGCACGCACCACGCTCTGCAGGCACTGCGAGTCCTGGCAGGCTGTCAGACTCTCCACAAGCAGCGGAACAGCACCTGAGGGCAGGCAAGGGGAGCACAGAGGGTGAAAAAGGGCAGACACTCAAGTCTTTCTTCTGCTCCGAGTCCTAGCAGACCCCACCCTCACAGCCTCTCACCAGCACAGTGGATGTCCCCACAACTCTCAGGTTCCATGGCTAAGTTCCCCAGGGCACGGGCCGTTCGGTTCTGGATGCTGTCTGTCTTCATGCACTGAAGAATGGTCACTGCAAGGAGAGTTTGGGCTTGTGAGGGTTCTACCCCTTACTGTCTCTCTCATCAGTCACCTCGATAATGTGGCCTGAGAGGGCTGGGAAGGCTTTTGGAAGAGGCTAATGCTGGGCAGGGCACAGTGGCTCAAGCCTATAATCCCAGCACTTTAGGGGCCCAAGGTGGGTGGGTCACTTGAGGTCAGGAGTTCGAGAACAGCCTGGCCAACGGGGCCAAATCCCATCTCTACTAAAAATACAAAAATTATCTAGGTGTGGTGGTGTGCACCTGTAATCCCAGCTACCTGGGAGGCTGGAGCAGGAGAATTGCTTGAACCCAGGAGGCAGAGGTTGCAGTAAGCTGAGATCGTGTCACTGCACTCCAGCCCAGATGACAGAGCAAGACTCCATCTCAAAAAAATTAATAAATAAAAGGAAGAGGCTAACACTCCAGCTAGGTCTGGAGGGGTACACAGGAAGGTATTTGCCAGAAGCACGGTGGATGGGAGAGTGAGAAGGCATTGAGGGTTTGGAAGTAGCCTTTCCAAAGGCCCAGAGGTAAGATGCAGTGTCTCTGAAAGGCTTCAAAGGTCAGGCCAAGGGATCAGGACTTGAATGTGAAGGCACTGGGGGCCACACAAGGGTTTTATGAAGGGGAGTGACATGATACAATCTGGCATCCATAGGGAGAATGCATTATGGGGGAAAGAATAGGAAGGGAGGAGTCAAAAGGCTATCATAATAGCCCAAGCATGAAAAGACAATAGCTTGAACCAACCCAGCTACCAGCATCACACAGCACAGAGGTACCAGTCTCTGGGCACACAACGGAAGTAGGGAGAGAGAGCAGCAGATAGATTCAGAAGACATTTAAAATGAAACATAGTAGCTGAGTGATGGGAGTTATTTAATAACCAAGGCTCTTGTCAAACATATACGGTCCAGATGCATTTTATGGAAATTTTAAATATATTAATGCTTCGCTTTATCCAAAAAGTTAAGATGTCATCAAAACTAGCATAATTTTGTGGAAGGCAGGTAGTGACATGTAAACTGCTTTCACACACTGCCACTAGGAGGCACCAATTTAGCTGGTAAACAGAAAAGCTTATGTTTTGCTAGGATTTGTTCTTACTGTGCTGGTTTTATTTTTATTTTCTTTTTCCTGCTTCCTAAGTGACTACTGGTTTGTTCAGTTTTCTAAGATATGACGTCTTGTTATGTTGCCCAGGCTGGAATGCAGTGGCTATTCACAGACACAGTCATTGTTCACTGCAGCCTCTACTTCCCAGGCTCAAGGGATCCTTCCACCTCAGCCTATCAAGTAGCTGGAACTACAGGCGTGTACCACTGCACCCAGCTTATGCTAGTTAATAACCTGAAGTCACCATGCTTAGAATATTTGTATATTCGTGCTATATTTGTACTTCGTTTTCTCCCCACTCTGATTTTCTGAGATAGCTATCACTGTCCCATTTTACAAGGAATCCTAGCCTCAGAGGGGTTAGGTGACTTTTGCAGAACTCCCTTTCTGAACCACTACACCTTCCAGCTCATCAGTGGGACTTCAGAACCTTGCACAGGGCCGGACACATAGTGGGCACTGAATATCTGCTATGAACATCATAACTGGAGAATAAGAATCATCTGGAAAAGTCACCAAATAACCCTTTGGCCTCCGCTGGTCTAGCTTCGAAAGAAGTCCTCAACAACCAATTCCTAGATAATGGCTATAATTATCTGGTCTGGGAGGGCTCTCTCTCATCTAAAGAGAGAGCAGTGACGTCACGGGGCACAACAGCTTGAGAAACAGGAGCGGTGCGCCATCACAAAGCACTTTATTCCGGGATATGACTCAAAGAACTCCAAACTCCCGGCCCACACAGCAAGCGAATTGCAAATCCAATCTTTCTAGGAAACGGAGGCGGAGCACTTACCCAAAGGGAGTATGCCTCCGAGTCTGCGCACTTCGGTCCGGCACGCCCCTTCCGTACAGCAATCGGCTAGGATGCTAAGCGCCAAGTCCAGCGTCTTGCGCAGGCGCACTGGCGGTGAAGCCGTAGACGACGACACAGCGGAGGGGGCGGGGCCCGATGCGGGGGCGGGGCTAGAAGCTGCTGACGCGGCCGAGGGGGCGGAGCCGGGGCTTGCCTGGGACGGGGCGGAACCCGCTGCAGCCGCTCGCCGTAGCAGCGCGAGTAGGGGGCGGAGCCCGCCGCGTGCCCGGAAGCGCTCGATTCCCCCCGCTGCCTTGATGTGGCGCGTGCGGAGGGCTAGGAGCGCGCGGCCCAGGGGTGTCTCGTTGGTAGCTGGGTCCTTTTCCCCACCCAGACCCTCCCCGGCCGCCGCCGCGAGCTGCGCGAGGCAAAACGAGAGCGAGTCCGTGAGGGTTGGCTTCGCAGCCGCCATCTTGGCTCGGGCCTCAGACTCCGCCCCGCTTCTCGCCGCTGATCCCAGGGAGCGGAACTGGAAGACAGGGGAGTCGCCGGGCACCGCCTCGCTGACGCTGTTAAAATAGCGCCGTCGCAGCGATGCAAGTCGGAAGTTGTAGTTCTCGACCCCGGAAGTCTGTCCTTGCAAAGAAGGCGCGGCGGTACCTTATTGCTGCGCAACCTAGGACGCGCGGGTGGTGCATGCGGGAGGTGTGGTCCGCGCCGAGCTTCGCACGCCTACCTCGGGACGCGCGGGAAACTCTTCCAAGGCCCTCCAGGTGGGCCGGGACCTCCGGACAGCCCAGACGTCCGACCACGGAGCCTTCGTGCCGTGCTCCGCCCCCGGCGTGCACTCGGCGGGGACCGCCTTTCCTCCTCTAGGCTCGCTTCGCTGCCCCCCAGCGGTGGTGCGGCCCGGCCCCGGGACCGACTCCGAGAACCCTGAGCCGGGCTGAAAGTGCGAGGTCCTGACCGCGCCGCAGACGCGTCGTTCGGTCAGAGGAAGAAGAGGGTTAAACCTACCGAGAACGTTCGCTGCCTCTTCTTAGGGTGACGGGCTTGTGGAATTTTCCGTTTCCGGAGCTGGACCCCGGTGTCCCGAGTATCCTCCGCTCTGGACGTGGTCGTGAGCTCAGGAGCTGGCGTCTAGGAAACAGGGAGTTCTTCACCCAAGGTGCAGTCGGCTGTGCCAGAAGAGACAAGGGAGAATCCAGACGGGGCGGGGCGGCGGGGGAGCGGAACGTTAGCATCCCGGGGAGCCCCCAGGTCACCCTGGATTGCGAGGTGGCTCCGCCTGAGCAGCCCTTCCTGGTGTGACAGGGGCAGCTGCCCGTCTGGAAAATGGTCAGGCTCTGGCCCTGGGGAGGAAGAAGGCTTTGCCAAGAGCAACCGTCTACAAGCCCCAAAACCTGCGAGTGCTGGAAGTGTGGGCTGACCACAGCCTACCTCCCCGGCTTCATTCACCACCAAGGCAGCCACGCTGGTGACAAGCCTTACCGTTGTCCGGGGTATGGCAGAAGCTTCCGATGTGGCTGTGATCTGGTTAAGCACCACTGGGTACACACAGGTGAAAAGCCGTACTCCTGCCCCGAGTGTGACCATCGCTTCAGCCCTACACCTGTGCCTTGTGTGGTAAGACTTTCAGCGTCACCTCAAACCTGATCCAGTACCAGCGTTTACACACCGCTAAAAGCCTTACCACTGAGGGGGCTGCGGAAAGAGCCTCAGGCTTAGCTCCAACCTGTTGCAGCACCTGCGGTCTGCATGGGTGAGAAGGCCTCTAAATGCCTTGTTTGTAGTAAGAGTTCTGTGCACAGTTGGAATCTGCTGCGGCACCAGCACAAAGTCCGGAAACCTGATGCTTGGTGGTGAATGTGGCTGGAGCTTCGGCCAGAGTTCCCACCTGGCTCGTCCACTAGGCAGCCCACAGCGGCGAGAAGCCCTGCATCTGCCTGCAATGTGGCAAGGCCTTAGCCAGAAGCTCCAACCTGGGCCAGCACCAGCAGGCGCACCAGGGCGGCAGTCTGTGCTAATAGCCCTGGCTTCAGTTTTAGCTGAAACTTCAGCTCTGACTCTGGTTCGGACCTCAAGGAAATGGAAGGAACCGGGTCTCTAAGCAGACCCCCTTCTGCTCCCCTAGGGCTGTTGATTTTAGAGCTAATGATGGGATTTGGTTGGGGCGGAGGGGGGTTCTCCACATATTTTTGCCCAACCCTTTGCCGAGTCAAGGAACCCCAGTCTGGGCTGGGCATGGTGGCTCATACCTGTAATCCCAGCACTTTGGGAGGCCAAGGCTGGCGGATCACTGGAGGCCAGGAGTTCGAGACTAGCCTGGCCAACATATTGAAACCCTGTCTCTACTAAATAAAAAAGCCAGGCGTGTTGGCTCTCGCCTGTAATCCCAGCTACTCGGGAGGGTGAGGCAGGAGACTCACTTGAACCCCTGGAGGTGGAGGCTGCAGTGACCGAATATCCTGCCCCTGCACTCCAGCCTGGGCAACAGAGACTGTCTCAAAAAAAAAAAAATTTTTTTTTTAAAGAGTCCCAGTCTGGAAGAATCTGAACACTAGAGCTGTCTGTGATCACTGCCTTCAAAGAGCCCACCCAGCTAAGAGGGCTTAGGTTTGTTCTTTGAAGTTACAAAGGCAGAACGTCGACCAGCTGAAGGGAGACTTTTGGGATGGCAGGAGAGAGTTTTGGACCCAGCTGCCTGCAGATCTGACAGTAGCTGATGCAATCGCTTCACAGGCCTAGGGAGTGATGGGGTTAATCACACCTAGAACAACAGGTACCTCTTCCCAGAGGAGTGGGACCAGAAATCAGGCAAGCCCCTGTGAGGAGTGCCGTGGCAGGGCACTCCTAACCTCCAGAGGGAACCATGAGGGAGCTTGTGTCCCGGCAGACAGGCCAGAGAATTTAAACTTGGGACCATTGTGTGAGCTCTGGGTGTGTGAGCCCTTCAAACGTCCTCTCAGCACGTGACAACTACCGTTATGGGTGATACTATGGTGGTGGGACCGCCAGAACAGACCTGTATGTTGAGTTCAGGGGATGCTTTGTTGCATTTCTGGGCAGGGGCAAGAGGCACCTTCCCCTTCCTTATCCCCTTCCCTTCCAAGTTCCCCAGACTCCTTTCCTGCCACTCTATCCAGAGAGGGAAGAGTGGTGAAGAGTCACTTGTGCCTGGACACTGGGGACTGAATGTGGCCCTTTTGCCTGGGCATTGCCCAAACATACATTTCTACTGGTAAAACTTTATGTATGTGTGGGCGGCAAGCCACCCAGGTGCCAAGGCAGGAGACCGAGGGCACAAACTGTTCAGTATAATAAAGAAAATATATAAAATAAGAATAGTTATATTAGATATAAATCATAGATGTGATTACATGTGAATATCAATCATTAGTTGTAGCAATTACTCTTTATTCCAATATTATAATAATCCTTGCTCTACAATCATAACCTAGGGAAAGCCAGGCATACAGAGCTAGGAGCTGAAGGGACATGATGAGAAGTGACCAGAAGACAGGAGTGCGAGCCCTCTGTCAGGCCCGGACAGGGCCACCAGAGGGCTCCTTGGTCTAGCGGTAACGCCAGCGTCTGGGAGGATGCCCATTGCCAAGCAGACCATGGTCTAGCGGTAGCATCAGTGTCAAGGAAAAGCACCCGCTACCTAGCAGACCGGGAAAGGGAGTCTCCCTTTCCCCGGGGAGTTTAGAAAGGACTCGACTCCACCACCTCTTGTGGAGGGCCTGACATTAGGCCCACCTGCAGTTACCTGGAGGCCTAACCATCTCCCTGTGATGCTGTGTTTCAGTGGTCACGCTCCTGGTCTGCTTTCATGTTCCATCCTGTACAACTGGCTCTGCCCTCTAGATAGCAGCAGCAAAATTAGTGAAAGTACTAAAATTCTCTGATACGCAGAAATAATGGCGTAAGCTGTCTTTCTCTCTCTGTCTCTCTCTCTCCCCCACCCTCTCTCCCCGCCTTGGCTGCTGAACAGGGAAAGGCCCCCTGTCCAGTGGGCATGTGACCCACGTGACCTTACCTATCATCGGAGATAGCTCACACTCCTTACCCTGCCGCCTTGTCTTGTATCCAGTAAGTAACAGTGCACCGTGGCATTTGGGACCACTACTGGTCTCCGTGTCTTGGTGGTAGTGGTCCCCTGGGCCCGGCTGTCTTGTCTTTTATCTCTTTGTCTTGTGTCTTTATTTCTATGATCTCTTGTTCACACACGGGGAGAAAAACCCACCAACCCTGTGGGGCTGGTCCTTACGGTATGTGGGAGCCAGGGGGAGGCTTCCCAAGCACCTACCTGTGCTCAGAGCAGAGACCAAGCTGTAAGGCCCTTCCCTTCCCTGCTAGGGGAGGGAGTTGTCTGTTTCAAGGACCTAATGCCCACCCCTGTGGGACAGTCCTACCATCACTCCAGGCATCTGGTCTGCTGCCCCCAAATTTTACTATATATATATATTTTTTTTTCCTTTTGAGACAGAGTCTCACTCTGTTGCCCAGATTGGAATGGCACGATCTCAGCTCACTGCAACCTCCGCCTCCTGGGTTAAAGCATTTCTCCTACCTCAGCCTCTCGAGTAGCTGGGACTACAGGCATGCGCCACAGTGTTTGTATTTTTAGTAGAGGGTTTCACCATGTTGGCCAGGCTGGTCTCAAACTCCTGACCTCAAGTGATCCACCCGCCTCAGCCCCCAAAAGTGCTAGGATTACAGGCATGAGCCACCACGCCTGGCAATTTTGCCATCTTTTATCAGGACTTCTGTGTCTAGGACGCTACCCACATAGAGTAGAAGCTAAAGGGAAGGGATGTGAAGTGACCTCGCCCTCAGCTTCTAGCTCATGGTGTTAAGGCTTGTGTGACCTTAGACACGTCTTCCTCTTCTGAGCCTGTTTCTTCATCTGTAAAACAGGGATGGAGGTTGTGGTAAAGATGCCATGGGAACACTGAACACGCATGAAGCAGCTGGGCCAGGGATGACTCGGCAGACCTCAGTTTCCCTCTCCCTCCTGCCTAGAGCTCTGTTAGCAAGCATCATGCAGCTCACATGAGAGCTCCCCACTGAGGTTACAGAAATGAAGGTAGCAGCCTCAGTCCTTGGGTAGCCTGTTGCCCCTTGAGGGAAACACACTCAGGATCAGCAGCAACACAGAGTGAATGACGCCGGGGTGGCAAAGGGGCCTTTCCTGGAGCAAATGCGGGAGGCTTCGTGGAGATGACACGTAATGAACAGCACTCATCTCAGGCTGGGAGCAGCACATGCCCCTGGCAGAGGGTCAGTGATGAGGTACAGGGTTCTTGACATCTTCCTCACCCAGGACCCTTCAGGGAGTACAAGCCAGGGTTTAAGTGAAGGGCCTGAGCCCAGCACATGCATAGTAGGCACTCAATGAATAATTGTCATGATCAGGTCCTTTTTACACTGCTTACTAGTGGCCTTTAAGCCTCAGTTTCCTCAGAGTCGCCTTGAGTAAGTGTCAAGTGTTGTAGACCTCTGCAAAATTCGTAACTGCTTAGGTATGGGTAGAGTAACGATGGAAGGAGGATTCAGAGACTTGTAAGCTAATTTCTCACATTACGGCAAGTATTCCTGGGACCCCTCTCCTCTCCAGTTGCATACAACAGGTTCTGACCAGAACAGGGAGGCAGGCCAGACCTCAGAAGCAGGGGGACGGGCTTAATCTAGCAGGAGTTTATCCCCTGTCCTGCATGCACTGTACCCTGTGCTGAGTTTCGAAGCAGCTTCACTGTCCAATCTTGTGACCCAGTACCCAAACCCGAGATGGGAAACACATTTGTTCTGGCTGTGTGTGTGTGTGTGTGTGTGTGTGTGTTTTCAAACAAGCCAAGATTTTTACTTTTTGAGGTTCCATTGTGTTGCCCAAGCTGGTCTGAAACTTCTAGGCTCAAGTGATCCCCCTGCCTCAGCCTCCCAAAGTGCTGGAATTACAGGTATGAGCTACCACGCCCGTTTATTTATTTATTTTTTATTTTTGAGACAGAATCTCACTCTGTCATCCAGGCTGGAGTGCAGTGGTGCAATCGTGGCTCACTGTAGCCTCAATCTCCTGGGCTCAAGTGATCCTCCCACCTTAACCTCCCAAGGAGCTGAGGCTAGAGGCATACACCACCACACTTGGCTAATTTTTTTGATTCTTAAAAAATGTTTTGTAGAGACGGGGTCTCACAAGATTGCCCAGGCTGATCTTGAACTCCTGAGTTCACGTGTTCCTCTAGTCTTGGCCTCCCAAAATGCTGGGATTACAGGTGTGAGTCACCTAACCTGGTCTTTTTATTTTTTTAAAGAGCTAACGTTTAAATAAGGAGGTTTCATATCACAGTCGATTTCTGGGGTTTGGTTTGTTGTTTTTCTTGTTTTTTTTTTTTTTATTTGAGACAAGATCTCGCCAGGTTGCAGGCTGGTCTTGAACTCCTGGGCTCAAATGATCCCCTGCTGGCCGGGCGCGGTGGCTTGCGCCTGTAATCCCAGCACTTTGGGAGGCCAAGGTGGGCAGATCACGAGGTCAGGAGATCGAGAGCATCCTGGCTAACACGGTGAAATCCTGTCTCTACTAAAAATAGAAAAAATTAGCTGGGTGTGGTGGCGGGCCCCTGTAGTCCCAGCTACTGAGGAGGCTGAGGCAGGAGAATGGCGTGAACCCAGGAGGCAGAGCTTGCAGTGAGCGGAGATCCTGCCACTGCACTCCAGCCTGGGTGACAAAGCAGGACTTCATCTCAAAAAAAAAAAAAAAGATCCCCTGCCCTGGCCCTTCCCTCCCCGACCCGCCTCAGCTTCCCAAAGTGGTAGGATTACAAGCGTCAGTCACCACGCCCGGCCTGCTTTATTATTTATATCAAAAGATGCTGCAACACTGGATCGTTATGGGAGCAATTTGTCGAGTAGTGGCTGTCCTGGACATGGGGACAGGGACACTCCCTCTTGCATCCCTGACTCAGTACATTTCATGTGTGTTACTTGCCTGTCCCCTGTAGAAAAGCACTTGAGGTTACAGTCTCCATCCCACCCCACTGTGAGTAAGAAGGACTTTTCCATGCAGTGAAGCCACTTTTCCCCTTTCCTTCACCTCTCCCTGTTCCCTACTCTGCCATTTTCCTTCTTCTCCCCCAGAATTCCTCTATGAAATACCTGACCTTCCCTGAGCCCCTGCCACCCCACCTCCACTCCCTGCTATGACATCACCCCCTAATTTGAAGCTCCTTTCCCTATCTGAAGGGAGGCAGAGACAGAGTGCACAGGCTCAGCTAGGCAAGGCAGACCCTTGCATACATGGGTCAGAGGTCAGGGTCCCTGGCAGACATTCCTCCCAGAGCGACTGTAGGAAGCAAGCCAGTATAGGGGTACTCTAAACGCTAGACAGGAGGGGGTAGCGTCGTCTTGTCTGGGCTGGCCCTGCTCCTGCTTAGCTCTGGGCATAAGACTGTCTCCACTACAGTCACAGTTATGTCTCTGAGCTCACCCAGTCCCGGGTCCCAGGTTCCTGGCTTTAAGCCTGGTGAGACACACAGAGGCTGGTGCTGTGGGGTGGATGTGGCCACTGGAGCCCACCCACCTGGAAGCTCAGCTGTGGTGAGGCAGGCAGTTTTGGAGGGGTACTTGGGATGCTGGAGGAGTGTCCCCCGTCCTAGGCCAGATTCCCTCCCTCCCTCCCTTTCCTGGACATCCCCATAGGCATGCTCCAGGAGGACAGAGACTGTTGTCTGCACTGTCCCTGCTAAGTCCCCCACATCCCACAAGGGACAAGCATAGAGAGCCACGAGAAAGGGCCCCGCACTGCCGAGGTGATTGGCAGCTTCTCTTTCCTGGGATCTGGGTCCCTTTCCCAAAGGAGTGGAGGAAGAGGGGGAAGCTGTCCCAGGAAGGGCTGAGGAGGGGAGGCTGGCTCAAGGCAGCCCTGCCTACCTTCTACCCCAGTGCAGCTGCAGGGCTGAAGGCCCCAGGGCTATTCAGCCATGGGTGCAGGTGAATCCCTAGCCAGGGACAGAGACCAGGGTCCATTTCAGAAGGGGATGGCTGGCAGATCCAAGACCTGCAAAAAGGAGGTCAAGGATTCAGTTCTGAGAAAGAGTCATGTAAAGTGACTCCAAATGCTGATGGAGTCAAGAAACCAAAGAAGGAGGCAGATAATCCAGTTTGCTGGTATTGGGTGATTTATTAGGGAAACTTACAGGCAGAAGCATGGTCTACCTGTGAAATGGAGGTCTCTGCACTGCAAGGCCCCAGACCCAGGACTTATATCGTGGGGAAAAAATATGCATGCTCCGGAAGGAATGTCTAGGTGGTTGTGAGTGTCACAGCGTCTGATTTCTGGACTAGCACAAGGGTTGTTTTGGAGGAAATTACAGTGAAGAGGTCTTTCTACATAAAGAGTAACCCCCGAGGGCCGGGCGCAGTGGCTCACGCCTGGAATCCCAGCACTTTGGGAGGCCGAGGTGGGCAAATCACCTGACGTCAGGAGTTCGAGACGGTGGTGAAACCCTGTCTCTACCAAAAATACAAAAATTAGCCAGGCATGGTGGCACATGCCTGTAATCCCAGCTACTTGGGAGGTTGAGACAGGAGAATTGCTTGAACCCAGGAGGCAGAGGTTTCAGTGAGCCAAGATCGTGCCACTGCACCCCAGTCTGGAAGAAAGAGTGAAACTCTGTTTCAAAAAACAAACAAACAACAACAACAACAAAAAACATCAGCTTGACATTTTGGAGGCATTCCCAGACTCAGGGTTAGCAGATTAGCGTTTAGAAGAAAGTCTTGTCCCCACAGATTCCCTGACCTCAGCTACCGTGAAGGGTGGGAAGAGGAGTCCTTAGCAAGAAGTCCAGGAAGTTGACAACCTCCTCAGACCTGATAGGACACTCCCTTCTCCACCCTACCTCCTGGCTCATTTAATCTCAGGGATGTGAGGACCTCTGAGATAGGTCTCTGCTGCCTGGGAATGGCTCTCTCTGATTCCTGAGAATGGGTCTCTGGTGCCTGCGAATGAGTCTCTGGTGCCTGGGAAGTGTCCATGGGGTCTCCCTCTCTCCTTCCACTGCTTCCCCACACATGCTATTCCAGATCATGGACATGCTGCCTGTCACCTCCCTCCACCCCAGGCGTGCTTGGGCTCTTGTGCTGTAGCCACTCAGAGTTGGAAGGGGGTGGAGGGGAGACAGCAGCTCCATCTGAAGCCATGCCCTCATGAATAACTTGAGAATGGAGAATTTTCATTCATTGTGAAGGAGAAGCAACCCCAACCCCACTCTAGTCATCATCTGGGCAAAAATTTGGACCCAGAGGCTCCCAGGCTCCCAGTGTTTCCTGCTAGGATCGGCTGGAAGGAGCCAGGATTGGGATTCCAGGAATCCTGTCAGCAGAGAATGCCAGACTCCTCCTCTCCTGGACCCCAGGAATCTCAACCGTACCACTCATGTCTCAGGGTTAACCAGAGACTCCCTGAGACAGATCCTAGAGGATTCCCAAATGATAGGATAAAAAGAGAGGTACTGAGACCTCCTGGCGTGGGTGACCTCTCCCAGGCTGGCCAACCTCCCTGATTCAGAACCTTGCTGAGCTCCAGGAGTGAATGAAGTAAAGGGAGCCCCTAGGAGTTCAGGAAGCAGAGATTTCCAAGTCCATGCACAAAAGCTCATGCCCTCAATTCTCAGGAAAGACCTCACTCAGTTAAAAAATTTTGTATCATGAAAGGGTAAATGAATGAATTAGTGAATCTGGTTTCTAAGTCAATGGCTTACTAGAAATATTATAGTAAATTAGAAAACAAAGAGGTGGTGGCTCACACCTATAATCCCAGCACTTTGAGATGCTGAGGTGGGAGGACAGTTTGAGTCCAGGAGTTCGAGACTAGCCTGAGCAACATAGCAAATCCCATCTCTAGAAAAAATTAAAAAACTAGCCAGGGGTGGTGATTCACTGTAGTTCAGCTATTCAGGAGGCTGAGGCAGGAGGACAGCTTGAGCCCAGGAGTTTGAGACTGCAGTGAGCTAGGATTGTGCCACTGCACCCCAGCCTGGGCAACAGAGTGAGACCCTGCCTCTCTCTATTTTTTTTTTTAAAGAGAATTTTTCAAAGGAGATCTGCTCTTCCTTTCCTACACCCATTCCCTTTCCTCCTTTTCCTGAACAATGCTGTCTTACAGCCTCTAAGGGCAGGCAGAGCCGAAGAGGCATCTGCTGGGTGTGGGGAGTGAGACGCAGGAGGCCAGAGCGCACATCAGAGCTCCAGCAGGTGGGGGGAGGGTGTCCACACGAGAGGGTGGCCTGGCTCCCCGTGGCAGAACCTGATAGGATTAGGAGGGCATCAGCCACGGGAAGGAGATGGCAAGAGAGATAAGAAACTGCTTCCACCAGCTATTGGTCAAATAAGTACGCATATGAAAGATAATGACAGTCAGGTTTCTCAGTGTCAGAGAAAACCGAGACACAGATCAGGAAAGGGAGAGAATGTGGGTGGCGCTTGTGTGTCGAATTGGAACTGGAGGTATAGGAGTAGACTCGGGATTTTCAGAAAGTGTTTAGATAGACATAGAAATTAGTATGGGTGTGTATATGTGTATGTGCACGCAGATGTGTGTAAATGTCCATATAGTCCCTAGCTCTGGAAGGCCTTAGAGCAGTGCCATCCCAATAACAAAAAGGTTTTTATGGTTTTTTGAGATAGGGTCTCACTCTCTCACCCAGACTAGGGTGCAGTGGTGCGACCACATGACCACAGCCCACTGCAGCCTCGACCTCCTGGGCTCAGGTGATCCTCCTGTGTCAGCCTCCCAAGTAGCTGGGACTACAGGCACATGCCACCACACCCAGCTAATTTTTAAATTTTTTTGCTGAGACAGGGGTTTTGCTATGGTTGCCCAGGATGGCCCCGAACTCCTGGGCTCAAGCAGTCCTCCCACCTCAGTTTCCCAAAGTGCTGGTACTACAGGTGTGTAACAAACAATTTTAAGGTAATCAGAATCAAGAAATGGTTGAAGTGATGCTCTGGAATAATGGAGACTAGAGAGTTGTGACAACTAAATGCAATGTGTGGTGTGGTAGCATTTTTCTGGGCTGTAGTCCCTAGATGGGTAGAGAAGAAAGCCCCGGGGAGGGTGAAGAGGTGGGGGTGTGGAAGACATCAGAGAGAGCACAGGGCAGAGCGCAGAGAACTGCGTCCATTACAGGCTTCGCCGCACCCTCGGCATGGCTGCTCCACACCAGCAGATGCCCTCGCTTCCTAGCAGTGGACACACGTCACTGGATCCTCACAAATGAGCAGCTGGGAGAATGTTTGCAGCCTGGAGATTCAGGGCTTTGTCAGCACCCTGGGAAGGTTTTGTTCTTGGGTTTCGGGTTTTTGGTTTTTAGATTTTTTTTTAGTAACAATATCGCTGTATTTATTCTCTACGGTACACTTTTAAATTGCTTCAACATTTTCCCCTCAAAATAAAAAAGAACAACAAAAAAGAAATTCCAAAGCTTAGAACTGAATTATTTGGCCCTTTTTTTCTCTCTCTCTTTTTTTTTTTGAGATGGACTCTCACTCTGTCACCTAGGCTGGAGAGCAGTGTCACGATCTCGGCTCACTGCAACTCCCACCTGCCAGGTTCAAGTGATTCTCCTGCTTCAGTCTCCTGAGTAGCTGGGACCACAGGCACATGCCACCACACTCAGCTAGTTTTTTGTTTGTTTGTTTGTATTTTTAGTAGAGACAGAGTTTCACCGTGTTAGCCAGGATGGTCTCGATTTCCTGACCTTGTGATCCGCCCCTCTTGGCCTCCCAAAGTGCTGGGATTACAGGTGTGAGCCACCACACCTGGCCTTGGCCCTTTCTTTTCTTTTTTTTTTTTTTTATCTCCTTGCAGTTTTCTCCCTTTTTTTTTAATTGAATTTACAAACAGAGGCGAGGTCTTGTTATGTTGCCCAGGCTTGTCTCGAACTCCTAGGCTCAAGAGATCCTCCCACTTTGGCCTCTCAAAGTGCTGGATTACAGGTGTAAGCCACCGCACCTGGCCCCAGCTCTCTTAATCGCCAGCACTCCTCTTGGAAGTCCCTCATCTTGATGACCTTATTTAAGGTCACCTTCTCACAGGCCCTATCTTTTTTTTTTTTTTTTTTGAGAGGGAGTTTCATTCCTTTTGCCCAGGCTGCAGTGCAATGGCACGGTCTTGGCTCACTGCAACCTCCGTCTCCTGGGTTCAAGCCATTCTCTTGCCTGAGCCTCCCAAGTAGCTGGGATTACAGACGTCTGCCACCACACCCGGCTAATTTTTTGGAATTTTTAGTAGAGACGGTATTTCACCATGTTGGCCAGGCTGGTCTCGAACTCCTGACCTCAGGTGATCTGCTTGCCTCAGCCTCCCAAAGTGCTGGGATTACAGACGTGAGGCGCCATGCCCAGCCAGGCCCTGTCATCAAATACAGTCACACTGGGGGTTAAACTTCAATGTATAAATTTGGGAGCGATACAAACATTCAGTCCATAACACCCCCTTTCCCCAAACCCTAGGCAACCACTACTCTACATCTTATCTCTACAGATGACCTATTCTGGACAAGTCATATAAATGGAATCATACAGTGCATGATCTTTCGTGTCTGGCTTCTTTCACATAGCATAATGTTATCAAGGTTCATCCACACTGTAGCATCTCATTTCTTTTTATTAGGAATAATACGGTTTCACTTTATGGATTACTGTGGTTTGAACATGTCCCCCCAGAGTTCATGTGTTGGAAACTTAACCTCCAATGCAACTGTTGAGAGGTGGGAACTTTAAGAAGTGATTAGGTTTTGTGGGCTCTTCTCTCATGAATGGATTAATGGCATTATTGCATGAGTAGGTTAGTTATCAAGGATGGGTTCTGCCCCCACCCCACCCCCTCTCTTGCACTGTCTTGCCCTTCTGCTTTCTGCTGTGGGATGAGGCAGAAAGAAGGCCCTCACCAGATGCAGCGCCCTTGACCTTGGACTTCCCAACCTCTAGAACTGAAAGAAAGATATTTCTATTCTTTATAAATTATCCAGCCTTAGGTATTCTATGATGAAACACAAAACAGACTAAGACATGGATATGCCACTTTTATTTCTTCAGTCATCAGTTGATGGACATTTGGGTTGTTTCCACTCTGGGGCTACTATGAATAATGCTGCTATGAATACTCATGTACAAGTATTTTGTGGAATACGCTTTTATTTCTCATGGTTACATATCTAGAAGGGAAATTGCTGGATCATATAACTCTATGTTTAAACATCTGAGGAACTGCCAGACTATTTTCCAAAGTTAGTGTACGATTTTACATTCCAACCAGCCATGTGTGAGGGTTCCATCTCTCCACATTCTCATAAAAACTTGTTAATTACCTTTTTTTTTTTTTTAGTCGGAGTCTCACTCTGTCACCCAGGCTGGAGTGCAGTAGCGTAATCTCAGCTCACTGCAACCTATGCCTCCCAGGTTCAAGTGATTCTCCTGCCTCAGCCTCCCAAGTAACTGGGATTGTAGGTGCCTGTCACCACACCCAGCAAATGTTTGTATTTTTAGTAGAGATGGAGTTTCACCAAGTTGACCAGGCTGGTCTCAAACTCCTGACCTCAGGTGATCCACCTGCCTCGGCCTCCCAACGTGCTGGGATTACAGGCGTGAACCACCACCTGTAAATATTATCATTTTAAAAATATTATTTTAAAATATTATTATTATTATTATTATTATTATTATTGTTTGAGATGGAGTCTCCATCTGTTGCCCAGGCTGGACTGCAGTGGTGTGATCTCAGCTCACTTCAGCCTTCACCTTCCAGGTCCAAGCGATTCTCCTGCCTCAGCCTCCCGAGTAGCTGGGACTACAGGCACCCGCCACCATGCCCGGCTAATTTTTTGTGTTTTTAGTAGAGACTAGGTTTCACCATGTTGGCCAGGCTGGTCTCGAACTCCTGAGCTCAGGTGATTTGCCCACCTCGGTCTCTCAAAGTGATGGGATTACAGGCGTGAGCCACCGCTACTGGCCTGATTACCTGTCTTTTTTATTATCACCACCCTAATGTGTATGATGTGGCACCTCGTAGTTTTGAGTTGCATTTATCTGGGGACTAATGATGCTGAGGATCTTTTCATGTAATTATTGGCCATTTATATGACTTCTTTGAACTGTCTATTCAAGTCGTTTGCCCATTTAATTTTTTTTCTTTTTCTTTCTTTTTCTTGAGACAGGGACTCTGTTGCCTAGGAGTGCAGTGGCACAATTTCGGCTCACTGCATCCTCCACCTCCACAGTTCAAGTGATTCTCAGCCTTCTGAGTAGTAGCTAGGACTAGAGGCCAGGTCACCATACCTGACTAATTAATTTCTTTCTCTCTTTCTTTTTTTTTCCTGAGACTGAGTCTTGCTCTCTCGCCTAGGCTGGAGTTCAGTGGCGAGATCTTGGCTCACTGCAACCTCTGCCTCCCGGGTTCAGGTGATTCTTCTGTCTCAGCCTCCTGAGTAGCTGGGATTACAGGCACATGCCACCATGCCCAGCCAATTTTTGTATTTTTAGTAGAGACGGGGTTTCACCATGTTGTCCAGGCTGGTCTCAAACTCCTGACCTCAGGTGATCCTCCCACCTCAGCCTCCCAAAGTGCTGGGATTATAGGGTTGAGCCACCACGCCCAGCCTAATTCCATTTTTAAATTGGATTATTTGTCTTTTTTGTCATTGAGTTGCAATACCTCTTTATATAGTCTAGGTACAAATCCCTTACCAGATATATGATTAGCAAAGATTTTCAGCTGCTCCGTGGGTTATCTTCTCCTTTTCTTTTCTGTTTGTTTAATCTTCTCCTTTTCTTAATAATGTCCTGTGAATCTCCTTGAAGTCTGGGTATTTGGAAAGAAAAAGAAAAAAATTAAAGAATAATGTCATATGAAGCACAAGAGGTTTTAATTTTGATGGTGTTCAGTTTCTGTATTTTTTTCTTTTGTTGCTTGTGCTTTTGGTGTCATGTCTAAGAAAGCATTGCTTAATTCAAAGTTATAAAGACTCTAAGAGTTCTAACATTTAGGTCTATGATCCAATTTGTGTTAACTTTTATATATGTTGTGATATAGGGATCCTCTGTTGCTGAGGCTGGAGTGCAGAGGCACAGTTGCAGCTCACTGCAACCTCTGCCTCCTGGGTTCAAGGGATTCTCATGCCTCAGCCTCTCAAGTAGCTGGGATTAGAGGTGTGTGCCACCATGCCCGGCTAATTTTTGTATTTTTAGTAGAGACACTGTTCTGCCAGGTTGGCCAGGCTGATCTCGAACTCCTTGCCTCAGGTGATCTGCCTACCTGGGCTTCCCAAAGTGCTGGGATTATAGGAGTGACCTACCTCGCCCTGCCTATTGTATAATTTTTATTGAGAGTGTTATGGTTTGAACATCACCTCCAACTCATGTTGAAATTTAATTGCCATTGTAACAATATTAAGAGATGGGGACTTTATGAGGTGATTAGGTCATGAAAGTTCTGTCCTCATGAGTGGATTAATGCCATTATCATGGGAATGAGTTAGTTATCACAGGGGTGGGCTCCTGATACAAGGATAAATTCAGCGCCATTTCTCTCTCTGTCTCACGTCTCACATGATTGCATGGCTGATGTGGTCTGGCTGTGTGTCCCCACCCAAATCTTGCCTCTAATTGTAATCCCTACATGTTGGGGGAATGGCCTGGTGGGAGGTGACTGAATCATGGGAGTGGACTTCCCCCTTGCTATTCTCGTGATCGAATTCTCAGGAGATCTGGTGTGGCTCTTCCTCTTTGCTCCCTCTTTCTCTTCTGCTGCCATGTAAGATGTGCCTTGCTTCCCCTTTGCCTTCTGCCATGATTGTAAGTTTCTTAAACCTCTTTTTTTTTCTTTTTTTTGAAGCCGAGTTTCAATCTGTCACCCAGGTTGGAGTGCAGTGGCACTGTCTCAGCTCACTGCAACCTCTGCCTCCCAGGTTCAAATTATCATCCTGCCTCAGCCTCCTGAGTAGCTGGGATTACAGGTGCCTGCCACCACAGTCAGCTAAATTTTTTGTATTTCTAGTAGAGACAGGGTTTTACCATGTTGGCGAGACTGGTCTCGAACTCTGTACCTCAAGTGATCTGCCCACCTTGGCTCCGAAAGTGCTGGGACTACAGGCGTGAGCCACCGCACCTGACCACTTCTTCTTCTTCTTCTCCTTCTCCTTCTCCTTCTTTCTTCCTCTTCCTCTTCCTCTTCCTCCTCCTTCTCCTCCTCCTCTTCTTCCTCTTCTTCTTCTTCTTTTTTAATAAATTACCCAGTCTCAGGTAGTTTCTTACAGCAGTGTGAAAACAGACTAACACAATGCCCTTCCACCTTCTGCCATGGATAACCCTTGATGCTGGTGCCATGCTGTTGGACCTCTAAGCCTGCAGAACTGTGAGTCAAATAAATCTCCTTTCTTTATAAATTACCAAATCTGTGGCGTGGTTATAGCAGCATAAAATAGACTACACCAGAATATAGAATATATCAAGAGTATAGAAACACAACTGACTTCTGTGTATTGATTTTGTTGCTACAACTTTGCATAATTTGTTTATTAGCTCTAACAAGATTTTTTTTCATGGATTCTTCAGGATTTTCTATAAAATTACCTCATCTGTAAATGGAGATAGTTTTACTTCTTCTTTTCTGATTTGCTTGCTTTTTATTTTTCCTTGCCTGATGGCAGGAGCTTCAAGGCAAGAACTGGTGAGAGCTTCCAGTACAAGGCTGAATAGATGTGGCAAAAGTGGGCATCCCTTTCTTGTTCCTGATCTTAGAGGAAAAGCTTTTATTCTCTCACCGTTAGTATGATGTTGGCAGTGGGATTTTTCATACATGACCTTTATCATCACGTTAATTGAGTTTCCTTCTATTCCTTGTTTGCTATTTTTATGATGAAGTGTGCTGAATTTTGTCAAATGATTTTTACACCAATTGAAATAATAATTAATGTTTTCCCTTTATTATATTGATATAGTGTATTAATTGATTTTCATAGGTTAAGCTAATTGTGCATTCCTGGGATAAATCCCACCTGGTTATCCTTTTTATATATTTCTGAATTTTATTTGCTGATATTTTATTGAAGATTTTTATGTCTATATTCATAAGAGATATTAGTCTCTAGTTTTCTTGTGATGTCTTTGTCTGATTTTGACAGTAGGGTAATACTGGCCTCAGAATAAGTTGGGAGGTTTTCACTGTCATGACTTTTATAACCTAATTATAAGTGATTCTGGTCAGGTACTGTGGCTCATGCCCACAGTCCCAGCACTTTGGGAGGCTGAGGTGGGTGGATCACCTAAGGTCAGGAGTTCGAGACCAGCCTGGCCAACATAGCAAAACCCCATCTCTACTAAAATTACAAAAATTAGCCAGGTGTGGTGGCTGTGTGTGTAATCCCAGTTACTTGGGAGGCTGAGGCACAAGAATCGCTTGAACCCAGGAGATGGAGGTTGCAGTGAGCTGAGATCACACCACTGTACTAGAGCCTGTGTGATAGAGTAAAACTCTGTCAAAAAAAAAAAAAAAAAAAAGAAAAGAAAAGAAAGAGAGAGAGAGAGAAAAGAAAGAGAAGAGAAAGAAAGAAAGAAACTTCTTCTGTAGTATTCCACAGGTCACAAAGACCAACCCTGGTGCACTGTGGGAAGGTACTAACAAGGGTGTGAACACCAGGAGTAGGATCACTGGGAACTATCTTAGCAGATGGCTGCCATAGCTACCAACTGACTAACATTCACTGAACACTTACCATGAGCCAGACATTGTGCTAAGCTCTTCATGTGGCTTATCTCCTTGAATCTTCCCAGCAACCTTATGAGGTAGGTAGGTGCTGTTATTATTGCCATGTTACAGATGAAGAAATTGAGATACAGAGATTAGACTCACCAAACTGCCCAAACTCCCACAGCTATTAACTGGTGGAACAGGAATCAAACTCAGTAGGGTGTGCGTATAATATACTTTGGGGTTGTTTTGTTTTGTTTTATTGTCGTTGTTGTTGTTTGAGACAGGGTTTCACTCTTTCACCCAGGCTGGAGTGCAGTGGCATGATCTTGGCTCAATGCAACCTCCACCTCCTGGGTTCAAGTGATTCTCCTGCCTCAGTCTCCTAAGTAACTGGGATTACAGGTGTGCGCCACTACACCCGGCGAACTTTTGTATTTTTAGTAGAGTAATTTTTGTTTTTTTAGTTTCACCATGTTGGCCAGGCTGGTCTCGAACCCTTGATCTCAAGTGATCCACTACCCTTGCCCTCCCAAAATGCTGGGATTACAGGCGTGAGCCACCGCGTCTGGCTTTTTTTTTTAGAGACATGGTCTTGCTCTGTTGTCCAGGCTGGAGTGCAGAGGTGCCATCATAGCTCACTGTAGCTTCAACCTCCTGGCCTCAAGTGATCCTCCAACTTAAGCATCCTGAGTAGCTGGGACCACAGGCGCCCACCACCAAGCCCGGCTAAATTTTAAATTTGTTTGTAGAGATGGGAGTCTCGCTTTGTTCCCCAGGCTGATCTCTAACTCCTGGCCTCAAGCAATCCTCCCGCCTTGGCCTTCCAAAGTGTTGAGATTACAGGCGTGAGCCACCGCGCCCAGTCTGTTTATCTTGATTACTAAATTTTGGGGTGCCTCCTTAAATTCTGTGCCAGAGGCCAGTGCCTCACTCGCCCTACCCTAATCCCAGCCCAGTGACCCAATGTCCCCCTTCAACCTGCACCATGGAGCTCCCCAGCCCGGCTCCTCGAGCCTCCTCCCGCCCCTAGGGGTCGCCGTCGCGCCGTCATTCCCTTCCCTGTGTTCCCCGGCAAGACGCGCGTCGGGGCGCGGAAGGTGGGAGGAGGCGAGGCCCGGGCGTGCGCATGCGCTTGGCGCCGACTTTCTTAGCCTGGTCAGGGAGTGGCGGGGTTGGGTCTCAGGCGGCTGTTTGCGGCGTCCTCAGTGCCTGGGTCGTTTCACCCTGTCTTGGTGGGGGCCGGAGGACGGGTCGGGGCAGTATTTGGGGGAAGCGAGAGGCAAGCAGGGCGGGCTGGATATGGAGCGCCCTATGGCTTGAAGCTAGGGAGGACGCCCGAGACCCCCGGCATCCTAGTCCTGGGGCGTGGGCCCCGACGCCCGGCCTAGACGCCTCCAGCTCCCAGGGTCCCTTGCGGGGACCACGTTTCCCCGCAGGCCCCGCGGCGGCCGGGTCCTCGCCGCGTCCCATTCACGGAGCTTCGCGCCTGGCTGCGTTCCGATCCGCCGTGTCCCTCGGGGGCGGCTCGCGGGGCAGGGGCATTCCCGGCTCGGCCGCACGCCCAAGTGCAGTGCGGGAGGTACGCGGGCACGGGACCTCACTGGGTAAGAGCGAGCTAAGGGACCGGGTGCGGTGGCTTACGCCCGTAATCCCAACACTTTGGGAGGTCGACCCGGGCGGATCACGAGGTCAGGAGTTCTAGACCAGCCTGGCCAATATGATGAAACCCCGTCTCTACTAAAAATACAAAAATTAGCTGGGCGCGGTGGCGTACGCCTGTGGTCCAAGCTACTCGGGAGGCTGAGGCAGGAGAATCGCTTGAACCCGGAAGGCAGGGGTTGCAGTGAGCCGAGATCTCACCACTGCACCCCAGCCTGGGGAACAGAGCGAGACTCCGTCTCAAAAAAAACAAAAAAAAGCAATGGGCCGCAGCCCGGGCCCACTGCCTCCGCCTCTGAACACGCGCCACCGCCAAACCCCTCGACCCCGCGCCAGGCGAGGCTTGGTTGGGCGTTCCGTGGACCCCACACGCACGTCAGGGTTATCAGGAGGGAAGGGGCGGCCAGCACCTCCGCCGCCTTTGCGGCCGTGCACCCTCCATTCTCCTGCTGGAGCCGTTTCCCAGAGATTCTCCGGCAGTGCTGACTGTAGCACACCTGCCGGCCTTAAATTAAAATCCCAGCCTCCTTCCCCAAGTTCTGCCCTTAACCGCATCACTGCCCCCCCTACACACAGGCATGAACACCCATCTTTTCACACGCCCCGTTTTCTTTCTCAGAACTTAGCAGATACTCTTAAGCTGAGAGGGTTTGGTGAGGTTAAAATTTATCTTGTGACATTGAGTCCAGCAGTTCAGAGCCTTGAACACCTCAGTACATGGCCTTGACCTTAGTGTTTTACTTCTGTATTCTGCTGGGCGTTGTGGCTCGGCGTTGTGGCTCACGTCTGTAATCCCAGCACTTTGGGAAGCCAAGGTGGAGGATCGATTGAGCCCAAGAGTTTGAGAGTAGCGTAGGCAACATAACGAGATCCTGTCTCCACTAATTATTAAAAAAAAAAAAAAGAAAAAAAAAAAGCCAGGTGTGGTGGTGCACACCTGTGATCCCAGCTACTCAGGAGATTGAGAGAGGATCGCTTGAGCCCAGGAGGTCGAGGCCGCAGTGAGCCACGATGGTGCCACTGCACTCCAGCCTGGGTAACAGAGGGAAAGCCTGTCTCTAATAATAATAATAATAATAATACTGTACGGTGTGCCCATTCCTCAGGAGGCACTGTAGTATAAGGATAAGCTGTGGAGGTAACTGAGGATAAACAGATAACCATTTAGCTAAAAAGGTTCTTAACCTTTGCTGTATGTTGTTATTCCTGGGTACAGCACAGGCAAAATAATTTTGAAAGCTCCCAGGTAATCCTAATGCGCAGCTAGTGCTGAGAACCACTGCTTTAACCCCTGAGGCAGATAGGTAGGGTCTAGGGTGGCCCGAAGTGCTGGGCCGGGCACCCCCAGTAGGGAGCCGCCTCAACCCTTTATCCCTGAGTTGCTCAAATTGTAACATTTTCTGTGGGCTCCATGCTGTGGAAACAGGAAGCACCGCCCTACAGTAACAGGCATGCTGGACCGCCCTTGTGTCAGGTCACTCATTGGAAGAGAGGGGAATCAAGTCACAAAAGGCCAACTGGGAAACACATTCATCTAGGGATGAGATCAGGAAAGCCTGGGCAAGGCTGGTGACAGGGAATGTAGGAGAGGAGTTATAGTCACAGGAAGCATATTGGGTGATAGTGGAAAACTAGATGGAAATTTCTGGCAGCCTGTGGTACTTTTAATTGGCACAAGGACTGATTTTGATACCATGTCCCCGTTAACTACCAGAGGAGAGTTGCGGGAATTGCTTTGGTCTTCCTAGGACCCTCAAGACCATGAATGGCTGGAGTCTGGACCAGTCTCAGGCACTAGCAAATTGAACTCATTCATACTAGTATTCATACTCATTCATACTAGTATAAAAGCTGCTGCTTTAGTGAGGCCAGAGGCCTTTATATGGGGCAGCAGCTGCGCTCCTGGGAATGATTCCTACATAAAAGATTCCACAGGAAGGCCAGGCGCGGTGGCTCACGCCTGTAATCCCACCACTTTGGGAGGCCGAGGCGGGCGAATCAAGAGGTCAGGAGATCGAGACCATCCTGGCTAACACGGTGAAACCCCTTCTCTACTAAAAATACAAAAAAATTAGCCAGGTGTGGTGGCAGGCGCCTGTAGTCCCAGCTACTCGGGAGGCTGAGGCAGGAGAATGGCTGGAACCCGGGAGGCGGAGCTTGCAGTGAGCCGAGATTGCCCCACTGCACTCCAGCCTGGGTGACAGAGCGAGACTCCGTCTCAAAAAAAAAAAAAAGATTCCACAGGGGAAAAAACTGAGCTCTGTGCATTCCATGAAGATGCTCATTACAGCATTATCTCTACTAATGATCTTTTCCAATAATAAAGGAAATTAATACAATATAACATGGTATTTCAAACAAAAAAGCCATTAAAATAGATCATTATGAAATAATATGAATGAATGAGAAATAAGTTTAAAAAATGTATATCTTTCAGAGAGGAAAATTAGACTCGTCTGTTGCTTGGAATGGCTTCCTCTTGCTCTGTGTCTAAACTATGATTATGGAGTAGTTAAAATGCGAATGCATGTTGGCAAAGCCTGAATAAAATATGCAAATGTGAAAATATTTTTTGTAGAGATGAAATTATGGAGGAAGGGGTGTGTCTATTTCAAAATTGTCCCAATGAGAAGTATTGTGGCATAGTAGTAAAGAGGAAGCTCCCTGGAGCCAAAAATTTTTTTACCATATGTATGGCTTTTTAAAATTATTTAACCTTCCTATGCCTCAGTTTCTTCATCTGTAAAATGGGGTAATCGTTAGTGTCCTGGAGAGTTGTTGTGAGGTCTAACCAATATGTGGAAACTCTTAGAATGGTACCTGTCACATAGTAAGTACACAGTAAATCCTGGCTATTTCAACTCCATTTTACTTATAGCTTAATAAAATCTTGTAAAGATAGTTGGCCAATCAGCACTGATACTCCTGTCTACCTGTGTTACATCTCTGAAAAAGCTTAGCCTATCTGTGTTGACACCTTACTGAAGTATAAGTTATATATAAAACACACCCATTTTAAGTGTACAGGTTGCTGGGGTTTGGTGAATGTATACACGGGCATAACCATCACCCACATTCAGGATGTGAATGAACTTTGCCATCACCCTCTCATGCTCTGTGCAGTCAGCTGCTCTCTCCCTGACCCAGCCGCAGAGAACCACTGGTCTACTTTCTGCCCATTAATAAGTTTTGCTTTTTGTAGAAATAGAATTTCACAGAAATTGAATCATATATTATGTATTCTCTTGTGTCTGGCTTCTCTGGTTTAACATAATTTTGAGATTCATCCATTGCTTGCAGGTAACAGCAATTCCTCTTTGTTGCTAGTATTCTGTTACATGGGTAAACCACACTTTGTTTATTCTTCCACCCATTGATGGACATTTGGATGTTTCTAGCTTATGCCTATTATGAATAAAGCTGATATACACATTTGTGAAAAAGTCTGTGTGGACATACATTTTTACTTTTCTTGGGTAAATCCTAAGAGTAGAATTATTGAGTCATGTGGTAAGTGTACATTTAATTTACTGTTAACCGAAACTGGTTTCCAAAATGCCCAGGCCATTTTACATTTCCCCAGCAAACGTGTGAGACTCCATATCCTCAGCAACAGTTAGCATCATTAGTCTGCTTGATTTTAGTGGGTGCATAAGGGCACTCATTGTGGTTTTAATTTGCATTTCCCGGGTGACTGATGATAGCACATCACTTTTAAATGGTAGCTCACTTTTAGGGAAGGAAGGAGAGGGATGATTCAAAAGAAGTTCCACCATTTTTAAGCTTAGGTGTCCAAGAAAATGAAACTGGTGCCACTGACAAAAGTGAAATTAGGAGTCAGTGATTTTTTGGCATAGGGGTAATACATTTGAAGTGATGGCAGGATGTTAAGGGGGAAATACCTGGGTGGCAGCATGCTTTGCAGGCTTGGAGCTCAGTGGGAGGTCAGGTCCTGAGATAAGAGCCAGGTATCCGCTGTGAGGTGACGCACAAACAGGGAGAGAGAGAGAGAGTCCCAAGGATCAAGCCAGGGCTCAGAGTGGCCAGAAGCATCTGTTCCCCAGCCCCCATTTCCAAGTAATGGAAAATCCAGACTGATAGGCCTAGTAGGCCTGAAAATAGATAAAATTAACCCACTTATATATGAGCCACTGGAATATTTTCTAGTCCTATTGCAAACTCTACTCTTGGCTAATTTGATTGTTAAAAATTGTAAATTACAAAGTTATCTATACCCTTTTTAAAAAAGAGTTTCAATATGGTTTGTGACAAATCAGTTAATTATCTTTGTGACCCGAGGGGCCCCCTTCTTTTAATCACCGTAACCAATAAAGCCATAATAGCTTTCTGAAGTTGATTCTTTTTGATGGTTTGTGTTTAGATGTTCAAGGTTAATGAGGAAATGATCCTTACCACACTTTCGTAATTTTAATACAGACAGCGTCTTGCTTTGTTGCCCAGGCTGGTCTCCTGGGCTCAAGAGATCCTCTGGCCTCAGCCTCCCAAAGTGCTGGGATTATAGGCGTGAGCCACTGTGCCCAGCCTCTTGCTACACTTTCATTCAGGATAAAGATGGTAATATCCAAGACTACTAAAAGTCTTATAACCCCAATCCAAATTTTAAAATAAATCATACTATTAAGATTGGCCATTGATTGGCCATGTGCAGTGTCTCACACCTGTAATCCCAGCACTTTGGGAGGCCAAGGTGGGCAGATCACGAGGTCAGGAGCTTGATACCAACCTGACCAACAGGGTGAAATCCCGTCTCTACTAAAATATAACAAAAAAAAATTAGCCAGGCATGGTGGCAGGCACCTATAATCCCAGCTACTGGGGAGGCTGAGGCAGGAGAATCGCTTGAACCTAGAAGGTGGAGGTTGCAGTGAGCCAAGATAGATAGCACCACTTCACTCCAGCCTGGGTGACAGAACAAGACTCCCTCTGGGCGGGGGGGAAGCATTTATTATAGGAGGCCGGGCATGGTAGCTCACGCTTGTAATCCCAGCATTTTGGGTGGCCTAGGCGGGCCAATTGCTTGAGCCCAGGAGTTGGAGAACAGCTTGGGCAACATTATAAAAACTGGCTTCTACCAAAAAAGAAAGAAAGAAAGAAAAAAAAGCTGGGCCTAGTGGTGTGCACCTATAGTCCCAGCTACTTGGGAGGCTGAGGTGGGAAGTTCACTTGAGCTGGGGAGGCAGAGGTTTCAGTGAGCAGAGATCGTACCACTGCATTCCATACTGGGCAACAAAGACAGACCCTGTCTTTTAAAAAAAAAAAAAAAAGGAAAATAATAATAAAGAAGCATTGATTATAGGATTCGGAAAGCAGTCTCCTTTGCAGTTTGTAGTAAAATTCTTCTGTGGTTTTCTCTCCCTCTGGAGAGAATGATGGTTCCAGGATCTGAAATCTTTCCTTCCGCAGGAACGAGGCACAACAGTGAGGACCAGCTTATCCAAGAGGACGGACTTAGTGATAGGTAACACCCAGCGACATGCCTGAGAGCCTCAGGAAACACCTTCAGATGACATTGCCCAGAGTCTTACATTAGAGAACTCTCCAGACAGCCCTTGAGGCCTGGGGCTGGGTGCTGCTCCCAGACTGTGAGCTACTGGCCACCGGAAGCCTGAGTCCGGCAGAGGCCCCACAGCTGCGCCGAGTGCGGCAGGAGCCTCCCGCGCAGTCACTCCCTGAGCGGTCATCTCCAAAGCCGTGCTCGCCAGAAGCCTTTCCCCTGCCCTGACTGTGGAAAGCGTTTCAGCCAGAGCTCCGACCTGCTGCAGCACCGTCAGATTCACCTGGGCCGTCAGCCCTGCAAGTGCGGGGCCTGCGGGAGGGGTTTTACTCAGAGTGCATCCCTCCTCCAGCACCAGTGGGTCCACAGCGACTGGCGAGAGGCCTTGTCGCTGTCCCCAGTGCGGCAAGACCTGCTGTGTCCGCTCCAACTTCATCAAGCACCAGCGAGTCCACTCAGGAGAAGCCATTCGTCTGCGGGGAGTGCGGCAAGGGCTTAGCGGCCAGCTCTGATGCTGGCTCGGCCAAAGCCCTGCGTCTGTCCCCAGGGCCAGCAAGTGTTTGGGGACCGGTGGAAGCTGATCTGCCACTAGTGAATTCACACAGGAGAGCGTCTCTTCTGCTGCTGCAGTTGCGGTGACAGCGTCAATAAGACCTCCCTCTCCCAGCGTGTCCTCCCGCACCCAGGGGAGAAGCCCTGCAGGTGTGGAATCGTGGAGAGCATCAGCCTCGCACCCAGCTCAGTCGCCTCGGGCAGCACCTCCGGGCACCGGCCTTGTGGGAGCCCCGGGTCCTTCCTTCAACATCTGCCCCCATCCACACTCCTGCCTCAACTTCCCTTCTTTTATCCTGTCCCCCCACTCAGTCTCCAGTCTCTGGTTCCACCCAGCCTTCCCCAGATTCCTCCTCGCGCCCCATCTCGTCTCCTTCACTCATCGCCCACGTTCCCCAGCATGGAGCAGCCCGCCCTCAGCCCTCCTCCACTCACCCCTTCCAGATCCCCTGCAAAGCCCAGATGCGAATCCGCCCTCCGTGGGGAACTGGGGGCAGCCGTGTCCGCCAGATTTTTCCTGCTCCGGGTGCGGGAAGCTTCTCCCGCACCGGCACACCCACGCCGGGGAGCAGCCTTGCCTCTGTTGCACCCAGAGTTCCTCCTCGGTCCAGCGCAGGCAGACCCACTCCGCCGAAAAGCCACACCTGTGTGCGGAGGGCGGCCGCGGCTGCCCAGCGCGTGCACCTGGCCAAGCCCCAGCCCGTGCACCCCGGGAGCGGCCGTTCCCTGCCCGCAGTGCCTGCAGTGCTTCCGGGAGGCCTGGAAGTTGCCCAGGTTCCGCCAACCACCCAGCCGGCAGCTCAGCAGGAGTGGGCGAAGGGGCCCAGAAGCTGTGCGAGTGCTGGACGGGACTCGCGGGAAGCGGTTCAGGCCCGAGGCTACCCTGAGCCAACCCGGGAGGCCTCGCAGCACAAAGCGGCCCGACCGCTCTGCCAGGCCGGAGCCAGGCTTCGGCGACAGTGGCAAGCTCCTCCGCCGCCCTCAAACCCACACTGGAGAGGAGCCCTACCAGTGTTTCCGGTGTGGAAGGCCTCCAGCCGGAGGTCCAACCTGGCCCAACACTGTAGAACTAGCGTGTTGCAGCCCCGGGTGGACTGTGGATCTGAGATGCAGTCCCCTCCCTCCACACAGACCCTCTCAGGACGGCTTTTCTGTACCGCAGATCTTTCTCAAAAGTGCTGGGGGCTATTTTGTATGTTCGTTTTTTTGTTTTCCCCTGAATTCTCGCTCCTTTCCCTTGTGCATTAAGGGATTTAGGCAGGTGAGGCTGCGGGCGGTGACTCACGCCTGCAATCCCAGCACTTTAGGAGACCGAGGTGGGAGGATCACGTGAGCCCAAAGAATCTGAGACCAGCCTGGGCAACACAGCAAGACTGTGTCTCTGTGAAATAAAAATAAAACGAGCTGGTGTGGTGGCGCTGGCCTGTAGCCCCAGCTACTCAGGAGGGTGAGGCTGAAGGATCGCTTGAGTCAGAGAGTTCAAGGCTGCAGTGAGCTATGATCAGGCCACTGCACCCCAGCAAGGACGACAGAGTGAGACCCTGTCTCTCTAAAATAACTAAAATAACAAAAGGATTTAGGTAGGTAGTAGGCAAAGGTATACTAGCGAAGTAATAATAATATACAAGGTATATTCTTGGTGTGGACAAGAATAATATTGTGTTGTCTTAATATTAGTGATTAATATATTATTTATTTATTTATTTTTTATTATACTTTTAAGTTCTAGGGTACATGTGCACAACGTGCAGGTTTGTTACATGTGTATACATGTGCCATGTTGGTGTGCTGCACCCATTAACTTGTCATTTATATTAGGTATATCTCCTAATGCTACCCCTCCCCCATCCCCCACCCCACAACAGGCCCAGGTGTGTGATGTTCTCCTTCCTGTGTCCAGGTGTTCTCATTGTTCAATTCCCACCTATGAGTGAGAGCATACAGTGTTTGGTTTTCTGTTCTTGTGATAGTTTGCTGAGAATGATGGTTTCCAGCTGCATTCATGTCCCCACAAAGGACATAAACTCATCTTTTTTTATGGCTGCATAGTATTCCATGGTGTATTATGTGCCACATTTTCTTAATCCAGTCTGTCATTTATGGACATTTGGGTTGGTTCCAAGTCTTTGCTATTGTGAATAGCACTGCAATAAACATACGTGTGCATGTGTCTTTATAGCAGCATGATTTATAATCCTTTGGGTATATACCCAGTAATGGGATGGCTGGGTGAAGTGGTAATTCTAGTTCTAGATCCTTGAGGAATCACCACACTGTCTTCCACAATGGTTGAACTAGTTCATGGTCCCACCAACAGTGTAAAAGTGTTCCTATTTCTCCACATCCTCTCCAGCACCTGTTGTTTCCTGACTTTTTAATGATTGCCATTCTAACTGGTGTGAGATGGTATGTCATTGTGGTTTTGATTTGCATTTCTCTGATGGTGAGTAGTGATGAGCTTTTTTTCATGTGTCTGTTGGCTGCATAAATGTCTTCTTTTGAGAAGTGTCTGTTCATATCCTTCACCCACTTTTTGATGGGGTTGTTTTTTTCTTGTAAATTTGTTTGAGTTCTTTGTAGGTTCTGGATATTAGCCCTTTGTCAGATGAGTAGATTGCAAAAATTTTCTCCCATTCTGTAGGTTGCCTGTTCACTCTGATCGTAGTTTCTTTTGCTGTGCAGAAGCTCTTTAGTTTAATTAGATCCCATTTGTCAATTTTGGCTTTTGTTGCCATTTCTCTTGGTGTTTTAGACATGAAGTCCTTGCCTATGTCTATGTCCTGAATGGTATTGCCTAGGTTTTCTTCTAGGGTTTTTATGGTTTTAGGTCTAATATTTAAGTCTCTAATCCATCTTGACTTAATTTTTATATAAGGTATAAGGAAAGGATCCAGTTTCAGCTTTCTACATATGGCTAGCCAGTTTTCCCAGCACCATTTATTAAATAGGGAATCCTTCCCCCTTTCTTGTTTTTGTCAGGTTTATCAAAGATCAGTTGGTTGTAGATATGCGGTATTATTTCTGAAGGCTCTGTTCTATTCCATTGGTCTATATCTCTGTTTTGGTACCAGTACCATGCTGTTTTGGTTACTGTAGCCTTATAGTATAGTTTGAAGTCAGGTAGCATGATGCCTTCAGTTTTGTTCTTTTGGCTTAGAATTGTCTTGGCAATGTGGGCTCTTTGTAGTCAGATCACCGGAGCTCAGAAGTTCAAGACCAGCCTGGCCAACATGGTGAAACCCCATCTCTACTAAAAATACAAAAAAGTAGCCAAGCGTGGTGGTGTACACCTGTAATCCCAGTAACTCAGGAGGCTGGCTGAGGCAGAATAATCACTTGAACATGGGCAGCAGGGGTTGCAGTGAGCCAAGACTGCACCACTGCACTCCAGCTTGGCGGACAGAGTGAGACTCTGTCTCAAAAAAAAAAAAAAAAAAAAAAAAAATCACTGTGGCCTGGAGAATAGAATGCTCTGATTGGGTAGGCCTGGATCATGTGGCCCTTCTTGGAGCTAGAGGAGGGAGTCCATCCCACTTGAACTGTGAACTGAGATTAAGGTGGGCAGTAGGGTGTGTGTCAGTATCAGAAACAAAGGCATAGATATATTGGTCATATGACACAAAACAGTAGATATCCACTATTACATAGCTGCTGGCCCATCCCAAGTGCAGAGGGAGCTCAGAGCCCTGTTTATTTAGAATCTATGCCCCTGTTGCCACTGGACCCCACCCCAGTGCTGTCTGAGCTCCAACTCTTTCTACCTGTTCATTCTAGCTAACCCATGTCCTGTATCACCATACAGTTGTTTTTCCAGGACAATTCCAATTTCAAATACGCTGTCCCTAGGGCCCCCATAAACATTTATACTTAGTAGATCACATGTTGTAATCAATCTTTGCTTTAGAAAATGTGGTCACAGTATGCAGCATTCCAGGAAGAGGACACAAGAGAAACTGACCCTGAGTCATGCCTTCACCTCCTTCACCACCAACAGCTGAGATATATCTGAAAAGAGGCTGAGATGCTGCCCTCCGGGGTTTATTTAGGACCTGGTGAGTTTGTTCTTCCCTCTGCCTATAGTGGAGGAAAAAGTAAACCTCTAGAAACTGAAAGTGTTGGCAGCAGCCAGGTTAATGAACTGTGTGAGTAAGAACTTACAAAAACAATGGTGAGTGCACAGCCTGGAAGAGACAACTCTGCACACCTTCTAGAGAGGCAGGTAAGATGGTGACAGGCCCAGAAAAGCACAGACTACCTGAGCAGCCCAGGACAGGAGTGGCCCTCCTCAGGGCATTCTCAATGTCTCAGCAAGAAAACCTCTCCACGGGAGCTCCCAAGCTGAGAACAAAGGGATGGAATTCCCAGGGAATTGTTTGGCAATAACCACCAAAACTCTGAGGGGCCAGAACTTTTTCTTCCTTCCTTCCTTTTTTTTTTTTTTTTTTTTTTGAGACAGTCTTACTCTGTCACGCAGGCTAAAGTGCAGTGGCACAATCTTGGCTCACTGCAACCTCCACCTCCTGGGATCATGTGATTCTCCTGCTCAGCCTCCCGAGTAGCTGGGACTACAGGCACACGTCACCACACCCAGCTAATTTTTGTATTTTTAGTAGAGACAGAGTTTCACCATGTTGGCCAGACAGGCTTTGAAGGCTTGACCTCAAGTGATCCGCCCTCCTCGGCTTCCCAAAGTGCTGGGATTACAAGCGTGGGCCATCATGCCTGGCCTCTAGAACTTTTTCAAGTAAAAATACCTGTCTTCATATCTGTTTTCTCCAGGAGCCATTATCTTATATATGTAGGGAGGGCGCTATGTGTAGAGGGAGATGCCAGGTATCTTTAACTGGAATAGGGCCCCATCTTCTCTGCAACAATGCCAAAGTCCAGTTGGGAAAACAACTGTAGGAATAATTCTGTTATAGCTCAGTGAGAGCTCAGGAATAATTTTTGTAACGTTGTATAACATTTGACTGCTCAAGGAGGTTATTTTTCAAAAAAGTAGCAGCAGCAGCCTAAAGTTGGGTGGAACCTACTCTTCAGTTTATTACCAACAAGAAACTGGTATAGAGAGCCCCTTCTTGAAAGTGTGCCTTCCTCGTTTTTCTTTTATATATTAAATTCAGATTATATGTCTATATAATTCATTTTTCTTTTATATATTAAGTTCATATTAGTACATCAGCCCTTGATGAAAGCTGGAAGCTTCCTATTGGATTGTAATTCTGAAAAGGCATTGCTGTAGGGTTAACCAAAGTAACAAGGTTCAAGCATTCATTACATACATATTTTTAGAACACCTACTTCATGCCAAGGCCCATGCCGGGTGCTGAGGACAGAACAGGCAGATGTCATCCCTGCCTGGTCTTGTGGCTTTCTCGTGACCTGCTTTGATAGAGGGTTCACACCGGCCCTGTGTAGGCTTTCCTTCTCCAAGCAGTCGTATTTTTCAGATTGAAATAATGCACTTTGCAGTAGACACCTGTCAGGCTTGTGGCTGCCTGGAACCTTTTGAATACTCATTCTAGACCTGGAGATTTTCCCTACAATTCCTGCCTCCCTAAGGCAGAATCCAGAGCTCAGTTTCCCAACCCCTCCTGCAGCTGGGGCACCTAGGGGTTGCCAGTTGGTGCAATCACATAATTCTTTCAGAAAAGAGCGACCCAGGATACAGGTTACATGAATAATCCGTTTTCAAGAGGGGATGAGACTGGAAGATTCTGGCTTTCCAGGACAGCCTTAATGAAGCTTTTGGCATCCAGGCTCCAGCAGTGTGAGCTGTGGGGGTGTCACTGCAGCTGGCCAATGGAATGACTTGTTTCTGACCGTGGAGACTGTAGGCCTCTCTGGCTATACCAGACATAGTGAGCTACCTAAGATTCTCAATTACCTATCTTTTTTTTTTTTTTTTTGAGACGGAGTCTCGCTGTGTCGCCCAGGCTGGAGTGCAGTGGCGCGATCTCGGCTCACTGCAAGCTCCGCCTCCCGGGTTCCCGCCATTCTCCCGCCTCAGCCTCCGAGTAGCTGGGACTACAGGCGCCCGCCACCACGCCCGGCTAGTTTTTTTTTTTTTTTTTTTTTTTTGTATTTTTAGTAGAGACGGGGTTTCACCATGTTAGCCAGGAGGGTCTCGATCTCCTGACCTCGTGATCCACCCGCCTCAGCCTCCCAAAGTGCTGGGATTACAGGCTTGAGCCACCGCGCCCGGCCGATTACCTATCTTATAAAACTAGTGAGAGTGAGTTCTGTTCTTTGCAAAGAACTGTGACTAATACATATACTGAACTACTGTTACCTGACAAAATCCAGGTTGATACATTCCTACCTTACATAAACTTCATAAAAATCATGTAAGGTACGGGTGCGGTGGCCCTTACATGTACAGGCATGTGCGGTGGCTCATGCCTGTAATCCCAGCAGTGCGGAAGGATCACCTGAGCCCAAGAGTTCCACACCAGGACAATTTTTCCAGGACAATTCCAATTTCAAATACACTGCCCCTAGGGCCCCCATAAACATTTATACTTAGTAGATCACATGTTGTAATCAATCTTTGCTTTAGAAAATGTGGTCACAGGCAGGGCGCAGTGGCTCAAGCCTGTAATCCCAGCACTTTGGGAGGCCGAGACGGGCGGATCACGAGGTCAGGAGATCGAGACCATCCTGGCTAACACAGTGAAACCCCGTCTCTACTAAAAAATACAAAAAACGAGCCGGGCGAGGTGGCGGGCGCCTGTAGTCCCAGCTACTCGGGAGACTGAGGCAGGAGAATGGCGTAAACCCGGGAGGCGGGGCTTGCAGTGAGCTGAGATCTGGCCACTGCACTCCAGCCTGGGCGACAGAGCGAGACTCCGTCTCAAAAAAAAAAAGAAAGAAAATGTGGTCACAGTATGCAGCATTCCAGGAAGAGGTCACAAGAGAAACTGACCCTGTGTCATGCCTTCACCTCCTTCACCACCAACAGCTGAGATACGTCTGGACACAACAGCTGAGATACCAGCCTGGACAACATAGTGAGATCCCCCCGTCTCCATTATTTAAAAAATCTTTTCAGGTACGAATTATACATTTTACAGCTGAAAAAACTGAGACTCAAAAAGACACTTAATTCATTCTACAAATATTTATTAAAGCCCAACCGTGTGCCAGCCACCAGGCATAGAACAGGGAACAAAATAGTTTCCCTGCAACTATATAAAAAGAATGGCATGTTGTACTTTAAATGCCCCTTTGCCAAAATAAGAGGCACAGGACAACAGCTGTCTGGAGACGATCTCAAGCCAGTCAGGACCCATTTTAAATATAGAAACCCCTAAAAATAGCCGCTCGCGCTCCAGACTCAACAGGTGATTGGCCCAGAGAGGGGAGGGGACCCCAGGCCACAGTAAAGGGAGCGAGGACAGCGCTGGTTCCCGGCTCTCCGCACCGCCATGGGTCTGCCTCTGAGGCCCCTGACCCGGGGCTTGGCCAGCGCTGCCAAAGGAGGCCACGGAGGGGCAGGAGGTGAATGGGGAGCGGGCGGACCCCGGGGCTCCCCTACCCTGCCCACCTGTTCCCGGGCCCGCCGCCCCAGGCCCTCTGCGCTCACCCCACTCCGTCCGCAGCTCGCACCTGGCGCCTGCTGAGCTTAGTGCTGGCGCTGCCCAGCGTGGCCCTCTGCACCTTCAACTCCTATCTCCACTCAGGCCACCGCCCGCGCCCCGAGTTCCGTCCCTACCAGCACCTCCGCATCCGCACCAAGGTACGCGGGACGGGCGCGCGGGCGGCCCGGGGGTGCTGCGGAGTGCGTGGGGAGCGTGGGGAGCGTGGGGAGCGTGGGGAGCGTGGCGGGGGAGGCGCGGACTCCGGACCCACGGCGCTCACGCGCGCTCCCTCTGCTCTCTCCACAGCCCTTCCCCTGGGGGGACGGTAACCACACTCTGTTCCACAACAGCCACGTCAACCCTCTGCCCACGGGCTACGAACACCCCTGAGGCCCCGGACGCCCCCGGGCGTAATAAATGTGTGAAGCTTTGTGTCTGAGGCTCTATGGGGAGAGCGGGGCCACTGGGAGTGCACCCAGAGGCGCCCGTTCTGTGCATGCGCCCAGCTTGGTAAACTCCTGTTCTGCGCTTGCGCCTTGCGCGGTGGGAGCTCCACGTGCTTTTCCCACGTCGCTGATACTGGGGTGCTTGAGGGAGCCTCCTCCACGCACAGGTAGGTGATCCCAGCTCCCGCTCTCTCACCTAGTAATAATGAGGCCTCTGTCTCACACACACCTATTAAAAATTAGGGCTGTAGGCTGTAATGGGCTTCCCCTTACACCGAATCCTCACAGTAAGGCTGGGAGTAGGGCATAATTTTAGTTCCCCTTCTCCAGAGGAGGACCTGAGATTCTCGGGAATTAAATGACTTGTCCAAGTTCAGGCAGCTCGCAGAGCCCCCCTGGGAGCCCAGGGCTGCAGATCCTGAAGTCTTACTTCTTGCCTGACACCTGAGCCACTGGTGTCTGTGAACCCCAGCTATGTGGATTTCAGAGGGAGGCTCCACAGTCCTGTGTGTGAGGCCTCGGGACCTAATGCTGGATTTGGAATCTTTTGGTCATTCTCTATAATCTTTCTTAATGGGTCTTCTATTTGGGAAATCACATGCTCCAAGCCTGGCTTTCCTGGCTTCTGAATACCCCATTCAAGGGGGACAGGAGTTCAGATGAGCTCTGGACATTTCTTCACCTCCTAGGACAGCCTGCCCACTTACCATTACGGAGGAACCTGAAGTGTGTGCAGAAACCCATGACCAATGCATCCTGCGTGCACATGCATGTGCACGCACACACACACTCTTTGACCCTCTCCCCTGAGATGCCTCTCAGCCCCATCAAGAAAAGATGACCTCAGGCTCCCATCACCATAGAAAGTGAGAAAACTTTTTCAATGCCCACAAACAGGTTCCCCCAACTCTTGCCAGAGAGGCACTCAGGTCCCTGGGTTATAGCTCTTCCATGCAAGGAAAATGTGCTATAAACATCCTTGTTTCGTGTGACAGTTCTTATGCACATGAAAATTTATGCTGGCACCATGCCTGTTTCTGTAAAAAGTGGGTCATCACTAAAAAAGGTAGACAGAGATGTAAAAATATTACAATCTCTCCCTCTCTTGGAAGGTGCTTAGCACCTGGTAGGTTGCGCAGGCCAGTGCAGATCTATGCACAAGTTGTTTCCATGTAAGTTGATTTATGGTTGCAAGCAAGACCAGCCCACAGGGGTAGAGATAAACAGGAAAGTGGATTATTAGGACAAAGGCATATTTGGGGCCCCACAGCTGAAACCTTCCCCGCTGAATGTGGCAGTGTCTTCAGGCTTGTTCTCCAGCATTTCCTTGTAGTGGCGTTTGAAGAAGCCAAGCTATCAGGGAAAATAAATGAGAAAAGCTGGGTAAGGCCAGGCGCGGTGGCTCACACCTCTAATCCCAGCACTTTGGGAAGCTGAGGAAGATGGGTCACTTGAGGTCAGGAGCTAGAGACCAGCCTGGCCAACCTGGTGAAACCCTGTCTCTACTAAAAATACAAAAATTAGCTGGGCATGGTGGTGCGCCTGTAATCCCAGCTACTCAGGAGGCTGAGGCAAGAGAATCGCTTGAACCCGGGACACGGAGGTTGCAGTGAGCCGAGATCATGCCACTGCACTCCAGCCTGGGCGACAGAGCAAGTCTCCATGTAAAAGAAGAAGAAAGGAGAAGAGAAAAAAAGAAAAGAAAAAAAAAGAAAGAAAAGCTGGGTAAGAGGGCAGGGAAGAAAATTGGGAATAAGAAGAAGCTGAGAGAGAAGAGGAGGCAACAACTAAGCTAACTTACATTTGTGTGAGAGAACTTTTATGTGAACAACAGCTATCATATATCGAGCATCTACTGGCCCCAAGCACAGTAGGTACACACACGACCCGTGGCAGGACAGCATAGATCCAGGCAGATCTGTGCACATGCCCTGGCCTCATTTCTCTCTCACTTCAGCCACTCTGTGATATAAGCATTATTATCATTTCAAAAATGAGAAACGGCGGGGCACAGTGGCTCATGTCTGTAAATCCGGCACTTGGGGAGGCCGAGGTGGGCAGATCACATGAGGTCAGGAGTTCAAGACCAATCTGGCCAACATTGTGAAACCCTGTCTTTACTAAAAATACAAAAATTAGCCAGGTGTGGTGGCATGTGCCTATAGTCCTAGCTACTTGGGAAGCTGAGGCATGAGAATCTTTTGAACCTGGGAGGTGAAGGTTGCAGTGAGCTGAGACTGTGCCACTGCACTCCAGCCTGGGCAACTGAGTGAGACTCCACCTCAAAAGAAAAAAGAAAAAAAAAGAGAGAGAAACACGCTCAGAGAGGTGGAGCAACTTGCCTAACATTAAACAGTGAGTACATGATAGAACCAAAATGTGTGTCCAGGCCTGCCTGCCTCCACAGTCTGAGTTCTCACTATACCACCCAGTCTGTAGAAGGGCTTGGGTCGGATGCTGGTGGTGTCAAGAGTGGGATAAGGCCAGATGTAGTGACTCACGCCTGTAATCCCAGAACTTTGGGAGGCTGAGGCAGGCGGATCACCTGAGGTCAGGAGTTTGAGATCAGCCTGGCCAACATGGTGAAACTCGGTCTCTACTAAAAATACAAAAAAGTAGCCGGGCATGGTGCAGGCCACCTGTAATCCCAGCTACTCGGGAGGCTGAGGCAGGAGAATCACTTGAACCCAGGAGGTGGAGATTGCAGTGAGCCAAGATCACACCATTGCACTCCAGCCTGGGCAACAAGAGTGAAAACTCTGTCTCAAAAAAAAAAGAAAAAAAAAGAGTGGGATAAAACACTTGCCTTGTACAGTGTGGCTGTGATGAGCGCCAGCAGTAGCAGAGCCCCCACAGAGCTGCCCATGATGATGGGAATGGCGTTGTAGACCTCGTATTCTTCTAGCACCATCTCCATCTGATTCAGACATCAGAGAGCGTTCGGCCTCCTGCCATCCCGGATGCCTCCCAGGTTCCCCAACCTTTAACTCCCTCCCCTCCTCCCTGAGGCTCTCCTCTAAGGGTAGAGACACAGCAGCACCCGTGCCCTGAGGGACAGCTGTCCTGCCCAGAGACCTTCACCCTCCTCCCCCAAGGCTTGCAAACCCCCACCCAGCACCGCGGATGTAGCCCTAGGGGCCTCTTTCCAGCCTGGTCACTGCCCCCAACATGGTCTTTACCTGAGGTCTCATAAATGCCTCCTGTCCTAGAAGCTGGGAGTACACGGATGTGTCGAACGTAATTTCAGCCACACTCACGACCGACACCTTCTTCTGCGATGTCTGCAAAGGGGTTGGGGGAAACTTGTGGAACTGGCTCTGGTGGAGGCTTAGAGCTCCAGGGATGCCCTGGCTTGCAGATGGGCACAGACATGCCAGGTCCTGCCTGAGTCCAGGGCAGGTGCTCTGCCACTGCCCTCACACACCTGGCGGACCCAGCCAAAACTGAGGTTGCCCGTCAGGGTGAAATCCAGCTCCTCCTGGACGCTGAAGGAGGGGATGTCACAGCGGAACCGCAGGCAGCCAGCAATGGAGCAGTCCTGGGGGCAGAAGAGGGGTGAAGCTGAGGGGTTCTTCACTGAGGAGGGAACCATAGGTAAAAATATGGTCAGGTTTGGGGTGGGGAACAGATGAACAGTTACAGGACATGCACGGAACTCTGCGGCCTAGCGGTACATTTCTCAGTATCCCTGGTGGGGGCTGATCTTGCGGTGGGGGTTCAGGGACTTTCTTACCAGCACTGGACTTCTTGAAATCTGGGTCAGGAAGTCAGAATGCTGGGGAGGTTTTCTCTCTGATACACAGGGGAGACTCTGGGGAGAGAGAGAAGCAGTTAGCCATAGAATGAGCAACATGTCCCTGGTAAGAGGGAGTGCTGTGCTGTGGGATGCCAGTCTGAAGAAAGAGGAGAGGCAGGCCTCCCTCCCATCTGGGATGGGGCCTCCACGACCACATCCCACAAGGCCACCCCATTCAGCAGGACAGGAACCCAGAAGTTAATGCTGATGGACAGATCTCGCTGGCTGAGGTTATTCACCTGCAGGAAATCAAGGCAGAGTGTTATTGTGGTCTCTGGAGCCTCCCAAATGCCACTTCCCTCCTGGCCCTACCCCAAGCTCCTCTCCATCTTCTCCACCAACTTCCAACTTTATCCACACTGTGGAAGGCAGACATGGATACTCCCTAGACTCTCACGCGGTATCGATGCTCAGCCTCTTTCATTTTCTTCTCATCAGAGGTTGCAAAGTTGAAGTACTTGGTGGATTTTTCCTGCCTGGAGAGAGAGCCTGTGGGTGAAAAACAGCCCTGAAACTGTCCCCAGTTGTGCCCTGTCCTACTGCAGAGAGCTCTGTTTGGCCAGGCACATTTCTCAGGGAAATAATAATGGACATTATTTGGCTGGGTGCAGTGGCTCATGCCTGTTATCCCAGAACTTTGGGAGTCTCGGGCAGGAGGATCGCTTGAGCCCAGGAGTTCCAGACCAGCTGGGGCAACATAGTGAGACCCTGTCCCTATTCAAAATAAACAAATAAAAGATGGTCCCACATAACCTTTGCTGCCTCGGCTTCAGGTCCCCTCCCTCCGATGTCCCTTGCCCCCATCACCCAGATCCACTAGCTCTGCCCTGCACACCTCTGGCTCTTTCATAGTCTCATGAGTTTGCTCAAGCTCTTCTCCTTGGAACGTTCTTACTATCTCCCATTTTGGAAATTTACACTTAAAAACCCAACTTAAACCTCACCTCTCCTACATGGGGCAAAGGTGTTTGCATTGCTTTCTCTAATAGGTAGTGGTTGGCCTCTGGTAATGCTTACAGAGATTGCAGCAGAACAAGTTACCCTAAGGGGACTCTAGGAATGAGAGCTGGATCACTCAGGAAGACATGGAGTGAGGGCCCCTTCATGGTGGGAATGAAGAAAATAGATTCAGCTGTCCTGGGGCAGGTGAGTAAATGTGAAGGAAGATGGTGCCTGTGCACAAGCCTATGGAAGGGACGTCAGTGTTCCAGGAGGCAGGTGGGGTCTTTCCACCCAAACCTCCTTCAGCAAACACAGGCTGTGTGGTTGGCACTGGGGGTTCAAGTTAAGCCATACTCCCTGGTTTTAGTAATAATGAACAAGCTGGCCAGGCGAGGTGGCTCATGCCTGTAATCCCAACACTCAGAGAGGCTAAGGCAGGAGGATCGCTTGAGCTCAGGAGTTCAAGACTGGCCTGGGCAACATAGAGAGACCTCATTTCTGAAAAAAAAAAAAAAAAAAAAAAAAATTAGCTGCACGTGGTGGCACATGCCTGTGGTCCCAGCTACTCAGGAGGCTGAAGCAGGAGGATTGCTTGAGCCTGGGAGGTCGAAGCTGCAGTGAGCTACATTCACACCACTCCCCTCCAGCCTGGGCAACAGAGTGAGACCCTGTCTCAAAACAAACAAACAAAAAGCAAAAGTAAGCAGAACAGCAGAGGGGCCTGCACCTCGCACGCAGCAGCCAGACCAGCCGCACAGAAACGGCCCCAGCAGTCCACCCCACATCAGCCTGATGACTAAAAACATGGACTCCAGTGTCAAACTGCCTGGGTTCACATCTCAGGTTGACCACTTCCTACCTGAGTCACCGAGGCAAGCCACTTCACATCTCTGGAACCTGTAGCTTTTCACTCTTTAAAATGGGGATGCGAACCATAGCACCCTCTGTAGTAGAGTTGTGACCAGGGCTTGGTAGTGCCCAGCACACAGGGAGTCCTCCATAAATCTTAGGGGTTTATTTTTCCCTAAGTATGCCGGTTTTCCTCTGTGCCTCCCACCCCAAACCCTTCTCTCTGTGCTTCTGTTTTCTCACCTTAAAATCTAGTTCTAAGCCTCTTTTCATTTTTAAAATTTTATTTTATTTTCATTTTAAATTTTGTTTTGGTAGAGATGGGGTCTCGCTATGTTGCCCAGGCTGGTCTTGAACTCCTGGGTTCAAGCCATCCTCCCATTCATGCCCGTAATCCCAGCACTCGGCCTCCTAAAGTGCTGGAATTATAGGCATGAGCCCCCATATGCAGCCTAAGCCTGTTTTCAGATCTAAGTAAACCACTCAGCTTTCCCCAGTCCTTGGAGAGGCATGCCATATACGGCCATAGGCATGGGCTCTGCAGCCAAATTGTCTGGGTCTGATTCCAGGTTCTGCTGCTCACTTGGAGATTGACAGGAGCAAAGTATTTCACTTATTGATGTCTTTGTTGGTGAAAATAGGGGTAACAATATAATTATTGTGAGGATTAAATAAATATAAATACATATAAAGTACTTAAGATGATGCAAGAAAACCACCTTAAAACAACAGCAACATACAACGATGCCTGACATGGGTACATATAGCTGTAAGCTCTTATTGTAAGTATTTCCCTGTGGATAGAAAAGGAAACGTACATGTGACTTGAAAAGACAATGACACTGCTTGATCTCCCTCGTTCTTCCCCTAACAACTTAATACATCAGAAGCAACAGCAGCCAGGTGTGGTGGCTCACACCTGTAATCCCAGCACTTTGGGAGGCCATGGTGGGCAGATCACCTGAGGTCAGGAGTTCGAGACCAGCCTGACCAATGTGGAGAAACCCTGTCTCTACTAAAAATACAAAATTAGCCAGGCGTGGTGGTCCATGCCTGTAATCTCAGCTACTCGGGAAGCTGAGACAGGAGAATTGCTTGAACTTGGAAGGCGGAGATCTCAACATTGCACTCCAGCCTGGGCAACAAGAGTGAAACTCTGTCTCAAAACAAACAAACAAACAAACAACAACAACAACAACAAATTAGCTAGATGTGGTTGTGCACGCCTGTAATCCAGCTACTTGGGAGGCTGAGGCAGGAAAATCGCTTGAACCTGGGAGGTGGAGGTTGTGGTGAGCCCAGATTGCACCAATGAACTCCAGCCTGGGTGACAGAGCGAGACTGTCTCAAAAAAAAAAAAAAAAAAAAAAGCAATAGCAGCAAACTCCGTCCCACAGCAATGTTACAGGCTTTCAGCCCAGTGTGTGGGATGCCTTGCTCTGTGTCCAGTCTGGCCTGCCCCTGCGCCTGCACCCACCTGAAGAGCCCTCTTGCCTTCAGCCCTACACTTGCCCTTCCTGCGCTGCCTGGGCCGGGCTCTGAGAGACCTTCCCAACAGTTTCTCACACCTCTGCCCCACTCTGAGTTTTATAGAAACCTGACCTTTCCTTTCCACTGTGTGGTGACAGACCATATCCTGTTGGGCACAAGCTCCCCAATTCAGGGTGCTCAGAAAAGCCTTGATCTCCATCTAGCAGCTTTGCTTCAGCACATTCACATTTCTTTTTTTTTTTTTTTTTTTTTTTTTTGAGGCGGAGTCTCGCTCTGTCCCCGGGACTGGAGTGCAGTGGCCGGATCTCAGCTCACTGCAAGCTCCGCCTCCCGGCTTTACACCATTCTCCTGCCTCAGCCTCCAGAGTAGCTGGGACTACAGGCGCCCGCCACCTCGCTCGGCTAGTTTTTTTGTATTTTTAGTAGAGACAGGGTTTCACCGTGTTAGCCAGGATGGTCTCGATCTCATGACCTCATGATCCGCCTGTCTCGGCCTCCCAAAGTGCTGGGATTACAGGCTTGAGCCACCGCGCCCAGCCCACATTCACATTTAATACAAAGGACAGGATGTGTTTCATGTTAAAAAAGGAAGCCTTTCTTTTGGAGGCAGAGGGGGAAAGGCACAGCCGTGGCAAAGTGTGTGTGTCCCACCAGCAAGTCGGTTTGAGAGAAGCAGCAAGAGCTATGGTATGTATTATTAGGGTACAAATACACCAAGGATACATTCCAAGAAATTAATCGTAAGGCAATTTCTTTTTCTTTTTCTTTTCTTTTCTTTTCTTTTTTTTTTTTTTCTGAGACACAGTCTTCCTGTGTCACCCCCGAGCTGGAGTGCAGTGGCACAATCTCAGCTTACTGCAATCTCTGCCTCCCAAGTTCAAGCGATTCTCTTGCCTCAGCCTCCTCAGTAGCTGGGATTACAGGCATGTGCCACTGCACTGGGCTAATGTTTGCATTTTTAATAGAGACAAGGTTTCACCATGTTGGCTAGGCTGGTCTTGAACTCCTGACCTCAGGTGATCCGCGTACCTCAGCCTCCCAAAGTGCTGGGATTACAGGTGTGAGCCACTGCGCCTAGCCTTAGGCAATTTCATCCTTGTGCAAACATCATAGGTTACACTTATGCAAACCTAGATGGTAGAGCCTACTGCACAGCTAGGTGATATGGTGTAGCCTATTGCTCCTGGGCTACAAACCTGTGCAGCATGTTACTGTACTGGATATTGTAGGCAGTTGTAACACAATGGAAAGTATTTGTGTATCTAGACATAAAAAAGGCAACAAGTTGCACTACAATGTTACAACTGTTATGGCATAACTAGGAGATTTTTCAACTCCATTATAATTTTAGGAGACCGGCCGGGCGCGGTGGCTCAAGCCTGTAATCCCAGCACTTTGGGAGGCCGAGACGGGCGGATCACGAGGTCAGGAGATCGAGACCATCCTGGCTAATACGGTGAAACCCCGTCTCTACTAAAAAACACAAAAAACTAGCGGGCGTGGAGGCGGGCGCCTGTAGTCCCAGCTACTCAGGAGGCTGAGGCAGGAGAATGGCGTAAAACCCGGGAGGCGGAGCTTGCAGTGAGCTGAGATCCAGCCACTGCACTCCAGCCTGGGCGGCAGAGCAAGACTCCGTCTCAGAAAAAAATAATAATAATAATAATAATAATTTTAGGAGACCATCCATAGTAAATGTGGGTCCACTGTTGACAAAAACACCTTTTTTTTTTTTTTTTTTTTTGAGACAGAATCTTGCTCTGTTGCCCAGGCTGGAGTGCAGTGGTGTGATCTCAGCTCACTGCAACCTCTGCCTCCCGGGTTCAAAAGATTCTCCGGCCTCAGCCTCCTGAGTAGCTGGGATTACAGGCATGCGCCACCATGCCCAGCTAATTTTTTTTTTTTTTTTTTTAGACAGAGTCTCACTCTGTCACCCAGGCTGGAGTGCAGTGGCATGATCTCTGCTCACTGCAACCTCTGCCACCCGGATTCAAGTGATTCTCCTGTCTCAGCCTCCCGAGCAGCTGGAATTACAGGCACATACCACCACGCCCAACTAATTACTTATGTATTTTTAGTAGAGATGGAGTTTCACCATGATGGCCAAACTGGTCTCGAGCTCCTGACCTCAGTTGAACCACCTGCCTCAGCCTCCCAAAGTGCTGGGATTACAGGCGTGAGCTACCACATCCAGCCCAGAAACATCTTTATGCAGCATAAACGTTATTATATAGGGCTGTTCACCCACAAGGCATCCCAAAACAGGAGAGCTTAGATGTGCATCATTGGAAGAGCAAGCTGGGACTCAGCGGGAGTACCAGACGTAGAGGAAGGACAGAGGTTGAAGGGGAGGGCCAGGGACTGGGCACCTGCTGATCACAGTGTAGACTGCATACTTCACCGGGAGCTCCAGCTGGAAGGTGGCCTTGCTGCTTGAAGCCTTAGTGTTCTCGCTAGAGAAAGAAAGGGGGGACCAATGGGAAGGAATCCAGGAGAGGGGTCTCTAGCTGGGGAATGAGATGAGGGTGGGGGACACCCTGGCCTGCACCCACCTTCTTGCACTGGCCCTCATAAGCATCCTGTCTCCCAGGGTGGCCTTGGAGGAGACATCGAATGTGACTATGAAGGTGCCCTGACGGAAGGAGAAGGAAAGAATGGGGCTAAAAGGAAGGGCATGGTGGAGTGAGGGACGGACTGGGACGAGGGAGGACAGCAATGGGGATCTGTGGGGAAGCACGGACGTTAGAGCCCTCATGCAAGATGGGGTGGTTGACGCTGCAGCGGCTGCTCCTCAGGCCCTCGTCCTCAGTGGGCACTGTCTCACATGCCAGGCGCAGGGCACGCTGATGGGGCTGCTTCTAGGAGAAGAGAATGAATTTTAAAAAGTTACCCACATGCATGTGTGGGCTTGATACACAGCAGTGGTGACACTGCAGAGCAGTAAGGAAAAGGACAGACTTTTCTTTTTTTGTTGATTTTTTTTTTGGGGGGGGACAGATTCTCACTCTTGTCACCCAGGCTGGAGTGCAATGGCATGATCATGGTCCACTGCAACCTCCACCCCCCAGGTTCAAGCAATTCTCCTGCCTCAGCCTCTCAAGTAGCTGGGATTACAGGTGCCTGCTGCCATGCCTGGCTAATATTTTTGTATTTTTAGTAGAGATGGGGTTTCACCATGTTGGCCAGGCTAGTCTCAAACTCCTGACCTCAGGTGATCCACCAGCCTTGGCTTCCCAAAGTGCTGGGATTACAGGTGTGAGCCACCTTGCCCAGCCAAGGACAGACTTTTCAATCAATTTCCATCAATGCCAGGAAAATTGACCCAAACAAAAAAAAAAAAAAGAAAGAAAGAAAGAAAAGTAAAGAAAGAACAAGAGGAAGAGGAGGAGAAAGAAGAAAGAAGAAAAATAAATTGGATCCCTACCCCACTCCATACATTAAAATAAATTCCAACTGGATTAAAGACTTAAATGTGAAAAAGCAAAACCATGAAGCTTTTGGAAGATAATATAGGGGGCTATTTTCATAACCTGGAAGTGTTTCTTAAACAAGACCCACACACAGAAAAAATATGGTCAGGTGCGGTGGCTCATGCCTGTAATCTCAGAACTTTGGAAGGCTGAGGCGGGAGGATTGCTTGAGCCCAGCAGTTTGAGACCAGCCTGGGCAGCATGATGAGACTCTGTCTCTAAAAACAATAAAAATTAAAAATTTGCTGGGCGTAGTGGTATGCACCTGTAGTCCCAGCTACTCAGAAGGCTGAGGTGGGAGAATTGCTTGAGCCCAGCAGGTCTAGGCTGCAGCAGTGAGTGGTGATTGTGCCACTGCACTCCAGCCTGGGTGACAGAGTAAGACTCTTTCTCAAAAAAAAAAAAAAAAAAAAAAACAAGAGAGGGAGGAAGGGAGGGACGGAGGGAGAGAGAGAGAATACAAGGAAATGATGACCACAAAGTCAGAATAGTGATGACCTTTGGGGAGAGGATGGAGCTGTCATGGGGAAAGGTACATGGGGAGGGGGTTCTGGGGATAGTAGCAGTGATTTATTTCTTGACCTGGATGTTAACTCTATGGTTTGTTTAATATTATTCATTAAACTGTATGTATGCTTTACGCACTTTCTCATTCTCTCTCTCTCTCTCTCTCTGTGTGGTGTGTGTGTGTGTGTGTGTGTGTGTGTGTGAGAGAGAGAGAGAGAGAGTGCATATCATCACAGAAGAATTTTAAAGAACACACTGTAACTCCCAGGGCTACAGGGCAGGGGAGAGGCCCCCTCCCACTAGAGCCTACAGCAGTTGTTACCTGGGCTCCCAACACCCGTCGGTGGGACAGCCCTGCTGGGTAGTAGAGGCTGACCACAGTTCCGTAGGAATCCTCGCCCGCATTCCACACAGTCACAATCACATTGAGCTCCAGGGAGCTCCCCACGGTCAGAATCTTCAGGCTGAAGGGAAAGGACTGGGAGTGGAACTCCACTGAAGGGAAAGGCTGGGAGTGGGATTCCACTGGAAATAGACAGGAACTGGGAAGGGCAGGGCAGCCCCGGAAACTCTGCCGCTCTGGGCCACTAACATCCCAGTCAACATCACTTTTGTTAGAAAGAGAGCCAGAGAGCAGCACAAGCATCCCAGGAGGATGCGGGACTCGGAAGCCCGAGTGTCTGGATATGAAAGGAGTTACAGCTCACCCTGAGAAGCTGAGGGTGACACCCAGGTCCCCTTCACAGAGGCCGTCTTGCCCACAGTTCTCCTCAAAGGGGAGCTGCAGCAAAACAGTACATTCTGTTCCCATCTGACGTCTTAGTCTTTCTCCAAGCCCCGCCTTAGAAGCACCCACCAACATTGAGCATTACTAAGCCACTACCCCCAGCACTTTGCTGGACACCAACAACAGGTGCAGGTGTGGTTTGGAGGTTGGCATATAAAAGAAAGGTAGGACAAGATCCTTGGCTTCAAGGGACATAAAGTTCAGTTGAGTCACATCCAGCTTATCCTGGAACAATTATTCCACAAACATTATTAAGTGCCAATAATTGTGCAGGTTCTGGGTTGGGTGAGGGCTGAGGGAAGGTGGAAATGACAGGCAAATTCAACATGGTTCCTATGCTCAAGGAAACTACAGTCCCAAGACAGCCTCAAATGTAGATGCAGATGGTTATAACAGCTGTGTGATACCTGTTGTGGCCACCACCTTGGTGTAACAGGGACCAGAGAAGGAGCGGCAGCTGCTGAGTGTGGCCTTCAGAAGAGAGGGAGGTGAGGCTAGAGCTTCGGGGGGAGAGGGGAAGAGAAGGCAGAAGGCAGTGTTTTCCAAATGAGGGGCGAAAAAGGAACAAAGGCACAGAGGTAGGAATGAGGAAACTTGGGCGGGATCTGGGAATGAACAAGAGAGTCTGTGCTAGGGAAAAGTAGGAACCGCCTGGGATGTGAGGTGGGAGCAGAGCCTAAGACCAGAAGGGAGAGCAAGGCTGGCGCATTTACTAAAAGCATGCCTAGTAAGGGGGAGTGGGATGCTGTGAAGCCAGAGAGGCCAGGAGGCCAAGTCAGAAAGGACATCAGAGGGAAGGACCGGGGTCTTTGTAAATGCAAGGGGGATTATGCAGGGGAGTGAAAAGCCTAGATTTGTATTTTAGGGCCAGTCGACTCCAGCTCCTCTATGGAAAATGGGTGGGAGGGTACAAGAATAGACATGGGAACCACTTTGTGTTGACTCTGGTGTAGGTAGGAGAGAATCGAGGGGCTGGGTGAAGGCAGCAGCTGGGACCAGGAGGAGAATGGAGTGGACGTCAGGTCAGTCCTGGAGACAGAACCCACAGGCCTGGGTGTGAGGAGGAGGGGAGAGACTGGAGTCAGGTTTCTGGGCTGGATGTGGTTGGGTGATTGGGAGCTACAGTGGATTCTTAAGTGCATGGAGACAAAATGAAGTCAGCACATCCCTGGGACTTCATTGGAAGACTCACAGAAGCAGTGAAGAGGTCTTGTGAGCCCATGGCCAGCACAGGGTGCAGGTTCTGTGGGGAGGGGATGGGCTCTCTCACCAGCGAGAAGTTGAGGTGCAGAATGATGGGGCTCACCACGTCCTCCACACAATCCTGAGGGAGAACAGGCTTTCAAGAACCTGCAGTCCTCTCTATGCTCCACCACAAGTCCTCCTCCACTGCATCCACTCCCTGCTGCCCTGACAGTGCCCCCTCTAAGCAGTGGAGCCAAGTGCTCCTGCCCCAACTTTCCTCTCTCCAGCCCCAACATCCTAACCCTTCCCACCTCGCTCAGCAGAGAACGGGGGTGCTCCAGGCCACCCTTGGGCTCCTCCTCCCTCCCCCTTCTCAGAACCCAAAGTCCTCACTTTCAAAAGCAGCTTCAGGGTTTCACAGTGAACCCCTAGTCCCAGGGTTTTTCTTCGAGTCAAAGTCGGGTTCTTGGTTTCATCGAAAATGGCACAAGAAGTCAGACGGCCTGGGTCCAGTGCCAGATCAAACCAGACAGAGCTTTGGACGTCACCTGAAGTGCAGGGGAGAGTGGAAAATGAAAAGGCAGAAATAACCTAGAATGCTCTGTTTTCATTTATTTGTTCATGCAATACGTGTTTGCCAGACACTTTTACGGGCCATGATCTGTATCACGTGCTGGGGATACATGTGGAGAAGATAAATGGACAGATGGATGATGGATGGATGGATGGATGGATGGATGGATGGCTAGATAATCGATAAATAGATGATAGATTAAGTAGGTGATAGATGATAGATAATAGATGATAGATTGGTAGATGAGAGATTAGATAGGTGATAGATCAGATAGATAGATGATAGATAATAGGTGATAGATGGGTAGATAGATGATAGATTAGATAGGTGATAGATTGGTAGATAGATGATACATTAGATAGGTGATAGATTAGATTAATAGATAATAGATAGATGATAGATTTGGTGGATAGATGATAGATTAGCTAGCTAGATGGATATGGCCCCACTCTCATGAACCTCACAATCTAAGAGAGAAACCAAGCACATGGGCCATGATGTCACAGCGTGATCAGTGCAAGGGGAGGCTGTCCTGTGGTTCTAAGGATAGCACACTCGCTGGACCTGGCCAGGCTGCCATCCCAGATGGACCATGGCTAAGCAGCCACCCAGAGAATGAGCAGGAACCAGGTGAGGAGTGGGGAGAACATCCGGGACCATGGGGACAGGGCCTAAGACCGGAAGGGAGAGCGAAGCTGGAGCATTTGCGAAAAGCGTGCCTAGTAAGGAAGAGTGGGATGCCATGAGGCCAGAGAGGCCAGGAGGCCAAGTCAGAGAGGGCATTGGAGGGAAGGACTGGGGTCTTTGTAAATGCAAGCGGGGGTTACTCAGGGGAGTGAGGAGCCCAGATTTACATTTTAGGACCAGTCGACTGTAGTTCTTCTGTGGAAAATGGGTGGGAGGGTACAAGAAGAGATATGGTAACTGCTTCATGTCATGACTTTGGTGTAGGTGGAAGGGAATCAGGGGCTGGGGGAAGGCAGTGGCTGGGGCCCAGGAGAAAACTGGGTGGACTTCAGGTTAACCCTGGAGACAGAACCCACAGGCCCAGGTGTAAGGAAGAGGGGAGAGAATGAGCCAGGTTTCTGGCACAGGTGTTGAGTGGATGTGGAGGTGAGATTGGATTCCTGGGCCCATCCTATCTTTAGGATGGCATTGGGGCCCCTAATGGGATGAGAGGCCAGGGCCTCTTTATGGGGGAAACACACCTAGTTGGTCCAGTGAGCTTTTCTGGATGGTGAGACAGATGGTGGCATCCCCAGCTTCCAGGGCACTGGGCCCCTCTTCCCAGCACCAGCACACAGCCTTGGCCACCTCTCCGGGGCTGAATCTCATGGTCACCCCCACTTTCAGCACTGGCAGACTCCTGAGGGGCAGGGTAGTGAGGAGGACAGAACACTGGCTTCCGGGAGGATAACAAGGCAGTGGGGGCCAGCACCGGTGAATCAGACACAACACGGGAGGGCAGGATGTTGGGGAGCTGCTACCTGAGCAAGAGCACCTGGCCCCAGGCCCCCACGGCCAGGTCCATCAGTCCGTCCTGGGTGAGGTCCTGACCCCCGCTCAGCGCCTGCCCAAAATACTGCAGCCTAGGGGAGAGTTGGGAGCCGGCGATCCGCTGGCCAGAAGAGAAAAGGGTGAATCAGGCTGGAAGGTGGGGGAAGAAGTTGGAAATAAGTAACAAGGGGAATATGGAGGTAGGACCGTGGGAAAGGGAGAGGAGGGGTGAGTTGTGAACAGATGTCACCAACAAGAGCCTGAAAAGAGGAGGTAGGAGTCGGGAGATGATTGCTAAGAAACAGATGTAGGAGTGGAGATCGGAAGGGTGTCCTGGTGATCCAAGTGTCATTCATTCGATCAGTCTCTAGTTCCAGTTCTGACTCCCACACATATAAACCACAAGGCTGTGGGCAAGGACGCAATCCTTCTGTGCTTCCATTTGCTCATCTTTCCAGTGACCCGCTGGCCAGAGAGATGGGAGAGGCAGAAGTCAAAGGTAGGCGATGGGAAAGGTTTGAGAAGAGAGATTTGGAAAAGAGATTATGGTGAAAGAGGATCTGAAGAGAGAAATTGGAAAGGAGAGATGTGGGGATAGAAATTGAAAGCAAATAGGCCAGGTGGCTCACACTTGTAATCCCAGCACTTTGGGAGGCTGAGGCGAGCAGATCAGCCTGACCAACATGGTGAAACCAAATCTCTACTAAAAATACAAAAATTAGCCAGGTATGGTGGCACACACCTATAATCTCAGCTACTCGGGAGGCTGAGGCAGGAGAATTGCTTGAACCCAGCAGGCAGAGGTTGCAGTGAGCCAAGATTACGCCACTGCACTCCAGCCTGGGAGACAGAGTGAGACTGTCTCAAAAAAAATAAAAAAGAAAGAAAGCAAACAGGGTGAGGACCTTGGGATCCCCAAACAGAGAAGGGGGCTCTTTGGGTCCAACCCGTCATGAGGGTAAAGGTTGGTGAGGAAGTAAGAGCATAATAATAGGCGTAGAATATATTTGTGTATTCATCACTGGTCAGGTCACTCATGGACCTTCAGTGAGTGCAGTGGTGATTGCCTTAGCACTCTCACTGTTATTTCTACAAGAACACTAAGAAGTTGGTTTTATCATTTCTGCATTTTATAGAAAGAAACTAAGGCTGACCAAGGCTGTCAGTCACCTGCCTAAAGCCACACAGCTCAGGATGGCTGGCCAGGCCAGGGATTTGAACTGACCTCTGACCTCAAAGCCTGCTCTCCTAACCATTAAGCTGCCCACACAGATGGAAGGCTTTCCAGAACAGAGAGAAGAGAGACGACGTGTGCTTAGCTGATGAACCACTGAAACAAGGAAGGGAATGGTGACAGAGGCAGGAGGCTGCATTGAGTGAACTCAGGACATTGGAAAGAGCTGGGACTGGAAGAGGCTGAAGACAGGGGCCTCACCTGGCTGTGTGAGGGGCTGATGCTGGATTCTGAGGCTCCGTGAAACAGGTAGACAGCACCCCGGTTCTCCTGCTCTCCCGGGGCCCCAATGGCCACATCCGACAGCTTGTCCCCATTCACGTCCCCCAACACTGTCAGGGCTGCCCCAAAGCGGCCCCAGGAGTGGCCGTGCTCCCCAGAGAGAACAGCTTCACACTGCCACTGCACCCTCTGCTGAACACAAGCAGTGTCAGACCCCGACCCAGGCGACCTCCCCACCCACACCGGACTCCACTCAGCTCAGGTCCCATCAGCCACTCACCCCCCTGGGCAAGGGACACACGGACACCTGACCCCCTCGGGTCTGCTCGTAGTAATGGGGGGCCCCGATGAGGATCAGGTCAGTGCTGCCATCACCATCCACATCCACAGAGCAGAGGGAGGCCCCAAAGTAGGAGCCGATCTGTGGGGCAGAGCCTGGGTCATGCTGCCTGGCCCCGCCAGAGGCAGCCCTGTGGGCAGGTCCCACCTCTCCCCAGGTACCAGGACGTCCCCCAAAGCCCCCAAAGCCCCTCCATCCTCTCCCCAGCCCTGGCCCCAGCCACGGTCCCCACCCTCATCTTCCCCTCTGGCTCCTGTCACGCCCAACCTGCGTCCCCGTGACTTCGGCCTTCAGCCTCCATTGCCTGGATACCTGGGTGAAGATGGCAGCCTTCCCGGTGTGCTGGTAGCGGGGGGCCCCCAGGACCAGGCTCTGCACCCCCTTCCATAGGGCTAGCTCAGTGGAGTAACCTGAGGGGCCCAGGCCTCAGCACAAAGGCCCCCATTCCCCCTCGCCAGAACCCTGGACCCCCACCTCAGGCAGCTCAGCCCCCTTCTCCCCTCCCCAGAACCCTGGACCCCACCCTGGGCAGTGCAGCACCCATCCTCCCTCTCCAGAACCCTGGACCCCATCCCAGGCAGCGCATCTCCAACCTGTCCCCAACCCCTGGCCGTTTCTCACCGAGGTAAGAGTCCCTCATGTCCACATTCTCCTGAGACATGTTGATGAAGGTGGGGCTCATATTTGGGGAATACAGGAAGGCACCTCCAGACCAGCTAAAGCTCCCCACAGCCCCCAGGACGAGGCCATCCTGGGAGGAAAGAATTCCAGGGCTGGGCAGAGACTGGAGCAGGAAGACAGCATGTCCCAGAGACACACCTGCTGCCCGCATCACTTGCCATCCAGGCCTTTCTTCTCTGTCTTCCCAGCCCTCACCACCAGCCTCTGTCCCCACAGCCACTGCTCCGCCAGCTCACTGTCCTCTCACTCACCGCCCTATCTGCCCCCGCTGTGCTCACCGCTGCCCCTCTGTCTACTGCCCCAGTCCCAGGCTTCCCCAAACCCAAATGTGCAGCCACCCTTGCTGGAAAACCATCGCCAAGGCCCTTCCGGTGGCACCTAGGACCCTTCCCCATCAAAGCCATGAAGCCTCCCTCTGTTCCAAAGCACATCAAGCCTTTGGCCGGGACACCTCCCTCCCCTTCTCGTTTTCTGGGACTCAGCTCATTTCCCCTCCCTGGAAGAGTCAGCTTCACCCTTTTTTTTTTTGAAACAGGCTGTTGCTCTGTCACGCAGGCTGTGATGCAGTGGCACAATCATAGCTCGCTGCGGTCTTGAACTCCTGGACTCATGCAATCCCTCCTGAGTAGTTGAGACCACAGGCAAGTGCCATCATGCCTGGCTAATTTTTTTAATTTTTTGCAGAGACAGGGTCTCACTATGTTGCCCAGGCTGTTCTCAAACTCCTGGCCTCAAGTGACCCTCCCACGTCAGCCTCCTAAAGTGCTGGGATTACAGGTGTGAGTCACTATGCCTGGCTGGAAAAGTCCACGTCAATGTCACCTCCTCTGTGAGGTCTTCCTCAGCTCCTTCTAGGAGCCACAGGCATTTCCTCCTGGGTATACTTTCTTTATTGCTTTTTTGAACTTTTGCTATGGATAATTTAGAACACATATAGAAGTAGAAATCAATGTATAATGAACCCCCAAGTACGTGTGACCTACCTTCAGTGATCAGTTCTTGACCAATCTTGTTTCATTTCACCACCCACTAGACACCCCCAAATTACTCTGAAGTAAACCCGTCCGGGGTTTTTTTTGTTTTGTTTTGTTTGAGACAGAGTCTCGTTCTGTCACCTAGGCTGGAGTGCAGTGGCACGATCTCGGTTGAGTGCAACCTCTGCCTCCCAGGTTCAAGCGATTCTCCTGCCTCAGCTTCCCAAGTAGCTGGGATTACAGGTGCGAGCCACCATGTCCGGCTAATTCTCTTGTATTTTTAGTAGAGACAAGGTTTCGCCATGTTGGCCAGGTTGGTCTCAAACTCCTGACCTCAAGTGATCCGCCCGTCTCAGCCTCCCAAAGTGCTGGGATTACAGACGTGAGCCACAGTGCCCGGCCCAATCTGGATCCTTTGAACACACACACACTTCGAAACCACATCTGTGATCCCACTTGGTCCTTCTCAGCCTCCAGCCCTCTTCTTCCAGGCTGCCTGGGCTCCCTGGGCTCTGGCAAGCCCAGCTCTCTCCCTCCGAGGACCTGGGTCCTGCCTCAGGCAGACCCAGGTCCACCTGGCACTTGCTTTGTCCCGTGCCCAGAGCAGTCTCCCCTGATTTGTCCAGGGCCGGCTTTTTCCATTACTGAGACTCCTCTGGCCATCTCTCTCTCTACCCTGATGCTCAGTGCTGTCTGAGAGGCTCTTGCTTACTGTCTCTTCCACTAGAATACATGATCCTTGAGAGCAGGAACCCAGGCCACCCTCTTCCCTGCTGTGCTCCTGGCCCCTAACATACAGCGTGGGGGCCTCTCCCCAGCAAGAGGGTGAAATTGAGGATGGGGTCTGATCTTGTTTATGTCTGGCTCCCAGTCCCCACCCCAGGGTGGGCACAGAATTGATATCCAAGAGCTGTGGATTGAGGGCAGACTCTACCCACCATTGTGAGGGCTGCGCTGAAGCCTTCTTGGAACATCTCATGCTGGAAGGAGCTGCTTGCCCTGGACTGGGTTCCTGTAGGGAAATAAGTCAGTGAAGTTCCTACAAGCCGTGAGACACATGAGGACTCAGAACACAGGGAGGAGAACATGATCTGAAGCTTGGGTTCCAGAGAGCAATTTTGAGTGAGTTGTGAACAGGAATGGCCCATCAAGACTGCGCAGGACAGGCCAGGAGTGGTGGCTCATGCCTGTAATCCCAGCACTTTGAGAGGCTAAGGTTGTCGAATGACCTGAGGTCAGGTGTTCGAGACCAGCCTGGCCAACATGGCAAAACCCCACCTCTACTAAAAATATAAAACTTAGCTGGGCATGTTGGCGCGTGCCTGTAATCCCAGCTACTCAGGAGGCTGAGGCAGGAGAATCACTTGAACCCAGGAGGCAGAGGTTGCAGTGAGCCAAGATCGTGCCACTGCACTCCAGCCTGGGGACAAAGTGAGACTCCATCTCAAAAGAAAAAAAAGAAAAAAAAAAGACTGCACGGGACAATTGGGTGGGGACCCCTTGGCTCTCAGGAGCACCCTTGCTCCTGTTTACCCTCAACTGCATAGATCTTCTCCTGCAGCTGCTTCTGGATACTGCCAAGGGCTGCAAAGTTGTCCACCTTGAACACGTGGTCCTGTGGAGGCGCTGAGCCGATGGTGTTCAGCTCCTGCCTGGCGGTGGGTTCCTGGAAAGCGTGTCCCACCTGCAGCAGAGAGGCAGCTGAGGAGGAGGAGCCCAGCAGCACTGCACTTGCAGGAGGTGCAGGCTGAGCCTGGGGCAGGGGTGAAGAAGAGGCGCACCCCGATAGCATAGCGAATGATGCCAGCCTTCTCTGCCTGGGGGATGACATCTCTGTATTCCAGGGGGTCTTTGTATTTCTGCCCATCTGTGGTGACAATGAGGATCTTCTTGGCACTTTTGCAGGCCCCGTTCTTATGATGAAATAGTTGTGTCCTGTCAGGAAGGAAAGGAAGATGACTCTACTGAGATGTGATTGATTCTGGAAAGACATCATTTGCCGTGCTCTCATCTGGAGAGGCTGTGGAGTCCTGGCACCCTCACATTCTATCAGGCATGTTAGGGAATTGATTTGGCCATTTTTGGTTTTCTTTTGAGACAGAGTCTCACTCTGATGCCTAGGCTCTGGAGTGCAGTGGCGTGATCTCGGTTCACTGCAACCTCCACCTCCCGAGTTCAAGCAATCCTCCTGCGTCAGCCTCCTGAGTAGTTGGGATTATAGGTGCCCACCACCATGACTGGCTAATTTTTGTGTTTTTAGTAGAGATGAGGTTTTACCATGTTGGTCAGGCTGTTCTCAAACTCCTGACCTCAAGTGATCCACCAGCCTCAGCCTCCCAAAGTGCTGGGATTACAGGTGTGAGCCACCGTGCCCAGCTAATTTAGCCATTTTTGAAAGCCACACAAAACATAATTAGATAAATAATATTCAATAACATTCTTTGTTTATAAATTCTATCCAAGGCTGAACTCTCTTCCCCAGAGGAAGTGTGGTTCAAAGCAGGGGCTTTGGAGTCAGGCACACTTTGGGGATGGGACTTAACCTCTCCGGGCCTCTGCCTCTCTCCATGTATGATGAGGATGACTGTGCTGTAGCTGTCTCTAAAGATGGCCCCCAGTGAACCACACCTGGTTCCCTCCCACAGTGGGCCTGGCCTCGCTGAGTCCCAGTCTCATCAGTAGCATGTGGTGGAAGTGGCACCATGCCAATGAGAGGTCTCAGAAGCCTTGGTTTCTTTTGCTTTTCCACTTTTGGGAGCCCTGAGCCACAATGAGAGAAGTCTGGCTGCCCTATTGGAGGCACCCATGGAGTGGTCGCATGGAAGAAGGCCACCGGAAGTAAGAGGCTCAGCTGTCCCCACCAAGCCTGCCTTCCAGCATATCCCCCCCAGGCACCAGACACTAGCTTAGTGCTGGGTTGTTTAACTCACTTAATTTGGGAATGGTTTGTTAGGCAACAGTAGATAACTGAAACAAGTAGTGTCAGGTTATCCTGAAGATTAAATAAGGTCAAGCTTTTACAGTGAATGGCCTATGGGTGACTACTAATTAGATGACAGCTGTAACAAACAATTAAACATGTACCTATCGGCCGGGCACAGTGGCCACACCTGGAATCCCAGGACCTTGGGAGGTCAAGATGGGAGGATCACGAGGTCAGGAATTTGAGATCAGCCTGACCAACATGGTGAAACCCCATCTCTACTAAAAATACAAAACTTAGCCGGGTGTTGTGGCGCGTGCCTGTGGTCCCAGCTACTCAGGAGTCTGAGGCAGGAGAATCGCTTGAACCTGGGAGGCGGAGGTTGCAGTGAGCTGAGATCACGCCATTGCACTCCAGCCTGGGCGACAGTGAGACTCTGTTTCAAAAATAAAAGTAAATGCCTGCTCATGTAACTCTATAAACTCAGAGCAAATACACACAGGTGCCAAATATGATATTGGAAATAACCCAAATATCCAACACTGGGGAAAGGGTTTAGCCAGTCATGACCTAGCCTGTTAGTAGACACAGCCACTTCAAAGGAAAGCCGTATGGGAGGCCGAGGCAGGAGGATCTCTTGAGGGCCAGAGTTCAAGACCAGCCCAGGCAACATAGCAAGACCCCGTCTCTACAAAAAAATGTTTTTAAAAATTAGCCAGATATGGTGGCATGCACCTGTGATCCCAACTCGGGAGGTTGAGTCAGGAGGAGGCTGCAGTGAGCCATGATCATGCCACTGCACCCCAGCCTGGGTAACAAACAGAGTGAGACCTAGCTCAAAAAAAAAAAAAAAAAAAAAAAAAGGAAAACAAAAAATTGTGGACCTAGACGAGGTGGGGAAAAAACCCAAACAGGATGAAAATAGTTTCTGCCCTGAATGTGGCTATACAAAATAAGCCTGAATAAAGATGAGGATGGAAGTGGCATTGTGCTATGCGGCTGAGATGTATTGATTCACTTGCAAGTATCCCTTGATGTTACTGAAATACTGTAGGGTGGTTGACTAGAGGGACTGTGGGTAATATAATACTTCTTTTTTAAAAAGTTTCCTTACTGTTATTGCCGTTTGGGTTTTGCTTTTTTTTTTTTTTTTTGTAATAAAACTTCTTTTTAAAAAAAGAAGAAAAGAAAGAAAGGGAAGAAAAGAAGAAAGAGAAGGAAGAGGCTGAGCGTGGTGGCTCACGCCTGTAATCCCAGCATTTGGGAGGCCAATGTGGGCAGATCACTTGAGGTCAGGAGTTCGAGACCAGCCTGGCCAACATGGTGAAACCCCATCTCTACTAAAAATACAAACATTAGCCAGGCGTGGTGGTGCAGGCCTGTAGTCCCAGCTGCTCAGAGGCTGAGGCAGGAGAATTGCTTGAACTGGGAATACAAAAATTACCCGGACATGGTGGTGTGCACTTGTAATCCCAGCTACTTGGGGAGCTGAGGCAGGAGAATCGCTTGAACCCAGGAGATGGAGGTTGCAGTGACCCAAGATTGTGCCATTGCACTCCAGCCTGGGCAACAGAGTGAGACTCTGTCTAAAAAAACAAAACAGAGAGAGAGAGAAGAAAGGAAGGAAGGGAGGGAAAGGAGGAAGGGAAGAAGGGAAGAAGGGAAGAAAGAAAGGAGGGAAGAAAGAAAGGAGGGAAGGAGAAAGGGAGGAAGGGAAGGGAAGGGAAGGTGAAAGGAAGGGAAGGGAAGGGAAGGGAAGGGAAGCGAAGGGAAGGGAAGGGAAGGGCCGGCGCCAGGAGGTCCAATCCTTGGCTGAGTCCAGCCCTGAGATGGGCTTGGCTCTGGGGAGCGGAGGCTGCTGGGAAATTCCCTGCACCCTGGACTTGAGAGCATCACTGGAGTTGGTGAGAACCACTTGGTCACCTCTGCCTCATTCATTTTTTCTCCCAGGCCCCACCACTGGAAGAACTTTGAGGGGTGAGGTGGAGACTCCGGGAGGGGGACACTCCTGTGTTACTTTAATCTTACAGGACAGACAGAGGCCTTCCTCTGGGTTGCTGAGTCACAAGGAGCCACCGTTCAAGGCAGAAGATCCTCCCAGAAGTAAAGATGGTGTGTTTGGCGGGAGCATCTCTTGCTTAAGCCAAATTCTAGCAGCACCCCATGGCCACTCCCAGGGGTGTGTGCAGGAAGCCAAGGATCCCCGACCTTCAGCCCAGCTCCTTCCCACAAGAACCACATGCCCTTCTCGGGGGCCCCACCTCCTACATCATTTTAGGCATAGACTACATGTGCACAAGGCAGGCCCATGGTGAGTGCCTGAGTAGCACAGGGGTTACACAGGGGTGAGGGATGCAGGGGAGGAGGTGAGTAGGGAGAAAGGCACCAGGACCAGCTTGGGTGACAATTCCTGAGTCCCTGACTGCTCCATTCTCTGATAAAACCTCAGGCATTTATCTGACACCTCCTGTGTGCCCTGAGCTGAGCACCCCACACACATGATCTCAATCCTAAGCTGTGAGCTTATCCTCATCTGAGAGTCGCTGAGACTTAGAGCCCATCACTCCCAGGGTTACACCCAGAGTAGCTCGTGGGAAGCCAGGATGGAAGCCTGATGTATCTGAGCCAAAGCCCAGGCCTCTGGCTGCTGTGGGGTGGGGAGGGGTTCTGGGATCCAGGCTCTGCAGAACCAGGCAGAGGGGAGGCACAGCTGCAGAGGAGCCTAGTCCTATATCAGGGAGACCGGCAGTGAGGCAGCCAGGAGCACCCCGGGGGGAGGTTCTCCCTGCAGCCCTGACATGCCCCTTGGTAGCCCCTTTCCCCGGAGCCTCCCTCAGCCTCTGAGAAGAGCTGTGCTGACCCAGGGTTAGGAAGTGGGGGTGGCAGCCACATTAGCAGGCCGGGGTCGGGGGTGCTTACACCACTTGCAGGATGCCCGTGGCTGTGAACGTCAGGCCTTTCAGTTGGACGATGGGATCCACCAGGCTCTGCTGGCTCCGGCTGGTCCAGAATTGGGTGAAGGTGAAGTGGATCTTCAGGAGGTTTGAGTACTGCATCAGTGCGAACTGCAAAGCCCAGCGGGGAGGGCCCAGGGTTCAGTGCCTGTTACTATTGTTTATTTTAATTTTTTGTAGAGACAGGGTCTCTCAACCTCCTGGCCTCAAGTGATCCTCCTGCCTCAGCCTCCCAAGTAGCTGGAACTACAGGCACACGTCACCATGCCTGGCTTTGTTTTTTGTTTTGTTTTGTTTTGATTTGGTTTTGGTAGAGACAAGGTCTCACTATATTGCCCAGGCCGGTCTCGAACTCCTGGCCTCAAGCAATCCTCCCACCTCAGCCTCCCAAAGTGCTGGGATTACAGGTGTGAGCCACCACACTAAGCCATATTGTTTTTAGTTTTAATAAACTTTATTTTGGAATTATTTTGGATTTACAAACCATTTCCCATGTGTTTTGAGGCCCTACAAATAATATACTGAAACCCAGAGAAGACAATTCATTGGACCAAAAATACGAAATATAAACTGGAAAATCTAAACCAAATGATGTTTCCTTCACAGTTTACTGAAAATAACCTTGCCAACCGCAATTATTTGCTACTCTTAGCTTAGAAAAAAATTTATCACACATTAAATCAATCTGTGTATTTCCTCAATTCTCAAGTATTTGTGGCTGGGCGTAGTGACTCATGCCTGTAATCCCAGCACTTTGAGAGACCAAGGTGGGAGTACTATTTAAGCCAGGAGTTGGAGACCAGGTTGGGCAATATAGCAAGACCCCATCTCTACAAATACAAATTTTAACAAATTAGCCAGGCATGGTGGCATGCACCTGTAGTCCCAACTACTCGGGAGGCTGAGGCAAGAGGATCACTTGAGCCTAGAAGATCAAGCCTATAGTGAGCGATGATTGCACCCCCACACTGCAGCCTGGATGACAGAGCAAGACCCTGTTTAAAAAACAACAAATTGGGGGGTTTTGCACATACATAGACACTAGTTATTGGAAAATAAAATAATAAAAATGTATCATTAGTTACATAGAAAATACAATAAATCATCAATCAGTTGGCTGAGTTATAGTCAGTCAAATTTCATAGCAAAATTATTTTTTAAACACTTTCAATGTTTTTAAACAGCAGAAACATTGTATTTCCTGTTGCTTTTGGATACATATTAAATGCCAAGGGGTGGCGCCTCCTAGGTCAGGGCTCAAGTTGGGCCTGCGCTGGGACCATAGCTTCATCCTCCACTCCAGCCCCATTGCATACGGCTCCACTGGCCTGCCCCCACCCCCTCCCAGGATGCCTCTCCCAGGCCAGCCTCCCCCATCCCCCAACCCCCAGCCCCAGGTGCCCAGTCTTCACCAGGGTGTCAGTGCCCTCAAACTGCTCCATGACAGCTTGGACAAAGCCCTTCATCTGGTTAAAGTCATTTTGCTTAATGCTTCCAGAGCCATCGATCAGGAAGACGATGTCCATCTCTTGATGTGGACACTCTGTAGGGGAATGGGGAGGAATTGGAGACGCACTGTGGGGGCCCAGCCCTGTCCTGCAGCTCCTGCTCAACAGAGCCTAGGAGCTGTTCTTGGCATCCCCACCTGGTTTCCGACCCCTCCTTGGAGGAGGCCCCAATCTGCCACCCCAGCCCCCTGCTCCCTCCCTCCCACATGGCCTAGAAAGAAGGAGATGAGAACCCAGGGCCCAGGTGGTCTCCTCATTCATTTAATCAACAAATATTCATTAAACACAGATGCTAGGGGTGCCACAAGCATCATGGGTGAATGTTTAGCAAAGTGGTTCAGGGTGCGTGTTCTGGAGCCAGTGTGCCTGGGCTAAACCCCAGATCAGCCATGTGCTAATTGGTGAATTCAGGCACATTACTTAACTTCTCTGGACTTCAGTGTCCCTTTCTGTAAAATAAAGGTAATAGCAGTGGCTGCCACGTGGGATTACTGCAAGGATAAATCAACACGCACATGGATGCTGGAGACAAGTCCTGGCCCTCCGCCAGGGTCAGCCACTGGCACAATTCTCACCATGTGCCAGGCACCTTCGAGGCCTGTAGGATATGCCTGTAGGGATGCTGTGGGGGTGGGGCAGGGATCCACCCCAGACCCAGCCCTAATCCCCGGTCAGATCAGACATCCTCCTTTCCAGCTATGTGGAGTTGGCTTTGAGCTGAGTCCCTTCCCAGGAATCATGCTAGGCAGAGGGGAGCTCTTGCCCACAGGGACACCTCCTGCACCTGGAGGTAGCCTTTACCAATGACTGGTTCAGTGTCTGAAGGGCCAGCTGCACTCTGAGCCCCCCAGGCACTGGCTGAGGCCTCCGGTTTTTTCATTTTTTGTTTTTTTGAGGCAGAGTCTCACTGTCACCCAGGCTGGAGTATAGTGGTGTGATCACAGGTCAGTGCAGCCTCGACCTGGGAGGCTCAGGCAATTCTCCCACCTCAGCCTCCTGAGTAGCTGGTACTACAGGTGTGCACCGCCTTGCCTGGCTAATTTTTGTATATTTTTGTAGAGATGGAGTTTCGTCATGTTGCCCAGGCTGATCTCAAACTCCCGGGCTCTAATGATCCACCCACCTTGGCCTCCCAAAGCGCTGGGATGACAGACAAGCACCCCTGTGCTGGCCTTGGGCCTCTGTTATGATTGCATTGCATCCACCCTTCATGCTCCCATGGAAGCGGCACCCAAGAACATTCCCAGTTGGGCATGGTGGCTCACACCTGTAATCCTAGCACTTTGGGACGCTGAGGTGGGTGGATTACTTGAGGCCAGGAGTTCGAAGCCAGCCTGGCCAACATGGTGAAACCCCATCTCTACTAAAACTACAAAAAAATTAGCCAGGCATGGTGGCGGGTGCCTGTAATCCTAGCTATTTGGGAGGCTGAGGCAGGAGAATCACTTGAACCCGGGAGGCAGAGGCTGCAGTGAGCCGAGAGTATGCCATTGCACTCCAGCCTGGGTGACAGAGTGAGACTCCATCGCAAAAAAAAAAAAAAAGGAACATTCCCAAGTGACCTCAGAGTCTGTAGAGTTTGCTCTGCAATCGTGAGGACACATCATATGCACATAAACAAACAAGAATTTCCATACTGTCCCCAAGCTCATGGCGGGTGTGGCCTGTGTTCAGGGCCCAGCTGGTATCTCCACCAGCAGCCACATCCTGTGCTGCCCACAGGGCGGTGGGAGATCAGGCCATCAGAGCACTAAGGTGTGAGGCCCACACCGCAGGGCTGTGGTTTCTGTCCCTGTCCACCACTGCAGAAAAAAAATGCCTTTTCCTCTTTCCTCTCCCCCACCCCACCTGCTCAACCACTTGGTGCTTCAAGGGTGCTGGGGAGAAACAGAAGGTCACTTCCCTTCCTGCTTCTTCAATCACCAGCAAATCTTGACATCCATGGGGCAGGCTGTGGATTCCCCAGAAGCTCCCCTTTTTTGCCCACATCTGGGCAGCCAACGTCTTACAGTGGTGCTTGTTTTTTCAGCTGCATCAAGAAACCACCCTCTCATCCTCTCTCAAGCCAGGTCTGTGGCAAATCCTCTCACAATGTCTCTTCTGTTTTCTTGGTCTTTTTATTGTATCCCCTGGGCTTCCATTAGCAGAAGCCTGGACGTGTCCTTTTGAAAAATGACCCCACCAATCAGGCAAGGATGGCTCAAGTTCTGGGCTCTGCCTCTTGCTATTGATGGGAACTTATCTATCTGAACCTTGGTTTTCTCATCTGTAAAATGGGAACAGGCCTGCCCACCACCCGGGATGTTGTGAGGATGCAATAAGGTGATTCCTACCATGTACTCAGCACTGCCTGGCACACAGGTGATGCTCAGTGAACCCTGGTCCCTTCCACTTGGACCCACACCCTCCTTGCCTGCACCAGGTTTATGCTCCAGTCCCATTTGCATCAGGCACCCCACCTCATGAGTTCCAGAGATGGCTGTGAGAAGACATTTACCCCTTGTTTTTAAGTGCCACCTCCCTAACCTGGCTTCACAGACATCTCAGGCTGGGCACTATCCTCCCAAGAGCCCTGGATGTGCCTTCCGCCTTCCCTCAGTCCCCTCCATAGACTCCACCCTCACCATTTGCTCTGGGAATGTTTTTGCTGCTGCTCTACCTTTATCTAAAGGCCCAGCATGCCTGTCCTCATGGCCTCTCTGGTCTGAAGCCCCACCCTCGGTGGGGCTCCTCTCTGCCCCCATCAGAACTTCCACTCCTCAGACCGGGCTTGAGGACTCATGCCTGTCATCCCAATACTTTAAGAGTCTGTGGCAGAGGATTATTTGAGCCCAGGAGTTCAAGATCAGCCTGGGCAACAGAGCAAGACTCCCATTTCTACAAAAACACAATGTTTTAAAATTAGCCAGGTGTGATGCATGTACCTGCAGTCCCAACTACTCGGTAGGCTAAGGGAGGAGGATCACTTGAGCCCAGGAGTTCGAGGCTGCAGTGAGCTATGATTGCACCACTGCACTTCAGCCTGGGCGACATAGCAAGACTCTGTCTCAAAAAAATTAACAGGGTGTGGTGGTGCATGCAGCCTGACAGAGACTCTGTTTTTTGTTTTTTTGAGATGGAGTTTTGCTCTTGTCACCCAGGCTGGAGTGCAATGGCACAATCTTGGCTCACTGCAACCTCTGCCTTCTGGGTTCAAGTGATTCTCCTGCCTCAGTCTCCCGAATGGCTGGGATTACAGGCGCACACCACATCTGGCTTTTTTTTTTTTTTTTTTTTTTATTTTTAGTAGAGGGATTTTACCACATTGGCCAGGCTGGTCTAGAACTCCTGACCTCAGGTGATCCTCCCACCTCAGCCTCATAAAGTGCTGGGATTACAGGCCTAAGCCACTGTGCCGGGCGGGGACCCTGTCTTATAAAGAAAAAAAATGTGAAGAAAAACCCTACAAAGAACTTCTACCCTGGAGCAGCAGGGGTCCTGCCTGAGCCGCCCTCCCCTCCTGGCTTCTCTCCTAGTCACACTTGGCCCTCCAGGGAGGGCACATGGGCCCAGACACAGGCCTCACGCCTGCTCACCCTCAGTGCCAGCATGTGCTCCACAGGGAACCGTGGCTTGCCGGGGACCTACCCGGCAGGGTGTCAGGGACTGTCTGGATGATCTCCCAGTGCGAGCCCAGCAGGAGGCAAGAACCATTTGAGTACGAGTTCTCCCCACAGACTCTGTCCAGGGTCGGGCCACAGGCCTGGAGGCAGGAACCTGTGAGCCAGGAGCCCCTAGCACCCCCTCCTCCTTCACCCCCAGCCCCAGCCTCCTCCCCTACAACCCCCTCCCCGCCACCGTGGCCCAAAGCACTCATTCACCAGGAGCCAGGAGCGGTTGGTGGAGGCTGCTAGGGTCAGGCCCAAGGACATGTTCACGGCCTCGGGGTGGACTGCGAGGGCAGACATGTGGGGTCTCACTCACAGCACACACTCATTTGCGGGGAGGGTCTGGACTGGAAGCTAAGCGGGGGCACAGTTGGGTCCAGGAGGGTTGAGGGTCCCAATTCCCAGGTGGTTACTCACTGTGCAGCGGGATGGGCTGGCACACACCAGTGGCAGCTGTGCAGTCATACAGCCGTCCCGTCTGGTTGGCCGCCACCACTTCCAGGGATGCTCCCACCACAAGTCTGGAGACACAACCGTGGCCATGTCACTGTAGCCACAGGAGGGGTGGGAGCAGCGGGCACTGGGGGCGAGGAAGTGTCCCTCCATGGGGAAGTGAGACTTTGTGAGGGAAATCTCCTGGCATTTGCCATTTGGCAGAATATTCAGAAATCAGGGCCCTAGTATAACCCACAGATGCCCAGGGGTCATGCTGGGGTTTATTTGGTTTTGAGTGTGCATACGCATGTATATGTGTATTTATGTTTAGAAATTTTTTTTTAACATTCACCAAAAAGAAAACTATTTAAAGACCAAAATGGCATTTCCCAATCATGGGTAAGTACATTGCGTTCTGAGTTGCCATTATTTTGAATCACCCAAGAAATAAGATCATCTCAAGTTAATTGGAATGATTTCCTGAAGACACGTGCTTTCAAAACAAATAGTTGATTCTGTAATTCATTGGATCAATTTAAATATTATATAAGCAATTTCAATTGGTAAAGCAGTGTACTAGGATCCATAACTATATCTAGACTTATGTAGAGTCCATGGTTTATTTGCAAAAATCCCTGAGTGGGAAAGTTTTTTAATTTCGGACATGTTTTCTCACTACCCACAATCTCCTCACTCCGGTGAGAAAAACAGACAAATACTGGTGTATGTTAATGCGCCAAGCAAGGTTTCATTAAATGGCCATGTGAGGGCTCCTTCTAGGTGCCGCTCCTTTACAGAAAGCTACAATCCCTGTGCGTCATGATTCAGGGGATGCCTAAGGCTTTGTGAGGAAAATCTGAGCATTGGCTAGAGAGGCAGCAGTTTGGAACCTGCTGATACAAACGACGAGCAAACCTTTAGTGTAGCCCATCAACCCGCATGTTTTTCGAGACGGAGTTTCACTCTGTCGCCCAGGCTGGAGTGCAATGGCGTGATCTCGGCTCACTGCCACCTCCACCTCCCAGGTTCAAGCGAATCTCCTGTGTCAGTCACCCAGCTAACTGGGACTACAGGCATCACACCAGGCTAATTTTTGTATTTTTCAGTAGAGACAGGGTTTCACCATATTGGTCAGGCTGGTCTCGAACTCTTGACCTTAGGTGATCCACCCACCTCAGCCTCCCAAAGTGCTAGGATTATAGGCATGAGCCACCACACTCAGCCAATGTATTCTTTTTTTAAAATGTGGCCTGAAAAACTGATAGTGACAGAAGTCTGACCACTGGTTCTCTGGGTTTGCTGGGTAATGAGAAGGGGTCCATGGCAGCTCTGTGCCTGTGGGATTTTACACAGGAGCAGCTGACCTAGGTGGGGCTCACCCAGGCACAAACATGTGTATACCTCATCAAGTTGGGTCTTTCGGATTCGTGCACTTCAGTTGGCCACATTTCGCAATAAATAAAAACAAAACCTTGGTGCCTGGCGCTTGCTTCCATCCCCCCAGACTGCTGGTCATGTGAGGAAGGGAGAGGGATGCGTAACTGGAGCTCGGTGACCTCTCCCAGCTCCTTGTGACCAGCTGAGCCTTCCTGTCCACTGGGGCTCACTGCCAGCACCACTTCCGCCATGGAGCCCTCCTGTGTCTGCTCTCTCCCTGTCTGCGCCCCCTAGACCTTGGTGACGCCTGTGTCACACTGTGACTGGAACTCTCTGGGGCAGGAGAATGTGAGCTCCTGGAAGCGGGGGCAGGCTCATCATTTGTGAGTCCCAATTCGAAAGAAAAATGTGTGGTCTCTTGGGCTTGAGGGGCTCTTACCTTTTTTCTGCTCTCTCCCTCAATCTGTCCTGGGGATTTTTTATTTGCTATGCAGTGTCCCACTCCCTCAGGGTACTCCTAGGGTGAGCGCACCTAACTGACTTTACCCAGCTCATGCCAGGGGTGGAAGGTGACAGTGGTCATTGCTCCCATGTGGGTGGGGGAGCCAGCAGCTGATGCCCCTTCCCTAAGAGGTGGTGGGAGGTGGGGCTGCTGCTGAGCTAAGGCTCCAAACCCCCAGTGCGTCTCCCTTCTCCCACAATTCTTTTTTTTATTTTGACGGAGTCTCACCCTGTCACCCAGACTGGAGTAAAGTGGCATGATCTCGGCTCGCTGCAACCTCCACCTCCCGGGTTCAAGCGATTCTCCTGTCTCAGCCTCCTAAGTATCTGGGATTACAGGTGCCTGCCACCATGCCCAGCTAATTTTTTTTTTTTTTTTTTGCATTTTTAGTAGAGACAGGGTTTTGCTGTGTTGGCCAAATTGGTCTCAAACTCCTGACCTCAGATGATGTGCCTGCCTCGGCCTCCCAAAATGTTGGGATTATAGGCGTGAGCCATGGTGCCCAGCCCTGCCATCATTCTTTACTTACAAAACACAAATGCACAGATAAAATCATTAAGAATTGGCAAGGCAGAGTGGCTCACACCTGTAATCCCAGCACTTTGGGAGGCCAAGGCAGGAGGACTGCTTGAGCCCAGGAGTTCAGCCAGTCTGGACAATATAGCAAGATTCCATCTCTATAAAAAGCAAAACAAAACAAAACAAAAAACAGGCATGATGGCATGCACCTGTGGTCCCAGCTATTCAGGAGGCTGAGGTGAGAGGATCACTTTGCCCGGGAGTTTGAGGCTGCAGTAAGCTGTGACTGCACCACTGCACTCTAGCTTGGGCAACAGAGCTGGAGTAAAAATAAAAATAAAAATCATCAGGAATTTCAAGAGGTTAAGGGCAGAACATTAAACTCCAAACTTAATGAGTGTAGGCCCTGTGTGACTGTACTGGCCCCCAAGAAGTGGGCCCTGCCTGGAAGGCAGGTTCAAGGCCTCCCTCCTGAGATAAGGAGGGGTCTCGTCTAGAGTTTTGTGGCCCTTCCTGGAATTGAGAATAATACATGCTGGTATCAGAGCCTCTAAGGAGCCAAGGAAAGACTTCTTACCCCTGCTGCCCTTCCTCCAGGACGCCTCCCTGGGGTAACCCGTGTGTACCCATCCACAGGACATGATGCAGTGGAGGTTGGGGAAGGAGGGTGAGTGGGGCCTACCGAGATCCACCAAACTGCACCACACCCTGCCCAAAGCCGCCTGCATCCTCCTGGAAGATGGTGGGCTCCTCCACATCCAGGTTGAATCCATGAAAAGAAGCCAGGACTGAGGAATATTTGGTGGGGGTGGGAGGAAGTGGGAGTTAAAGAAGCCCCAATCCCTCGGACCTCTCAGCCTCTTTTTTTTTTTTTTGAGATGAAGTCTCGCTGTGTTGCCCAGGCTGGAGTGTAGTGGCACAATCTCGGCTCACTGCAACCTCCATCTCCTGGGTTCAAGCGATTCTCCTGCCTCAGCTTCCCAAGTAGCTGGGATTACAAGTGCATGCCACCATGCCCCGCTAATTTTTGTATTTTTGGTAAAGACGGGGTTTCACCATATTGGCCAGGCTGGTCACAAACTCCTGACCTCAGGGGATCTGCCCATCTCCCTCCCAAAGTGCCTCCCAAAGTGCTGGGATTATAGGCGTGAGCCAGTGCACCTGGCCAAGCCTGATTTTTGATGGCACATGAATGTGGCTGTGATGCAGTTTTCAGCAGGGGGACTCTACCCTACGTGGAGTCAGGACTTGGGGGAAACAGGCCCAGGGAGATGATGTCCAACCTTTCCCCCTCCCTGGTGGCTTCTGTGGCCTTCCATTCCCGGGGGGAGGCTGGGGAGACCTCCCTCACCCACACCAGGGACCCCATCAGCGGGAGCGGGGAAGCCTGGGACAACATAGCCAGCTGGAGAGGTAGCTTAGTCACCACATGAGCACAGACCCTGAGCCCCTCTTCGTTCAGGTCACACTCTCCTGACTCTGGGCCACTCGCACACGAAGCACTCCCCTGCCTCAGCTCCTCATGAGAGTGGTGGGAGCCGTCCACCAGCCCCTAGCCTGCCCTCCCAGATGGAGTCCCCTCAGAATCCCTCCAAGCTTCTCCCCAGCCCCCTGGCCTCACTCACCACTCAGAAGCAGTACGGTGCCGAAGGTCATCCCTGAGCAGCGCGTCGAGGGGAAGTGGAAGGTTGGGGACACAGTACAGAAGGTGCTCACCCTCCCAGGGGTTAGTTGAAATAATGATTCAGGGCCTCCACACAGCAGGAGGAGGGGCACAGTGGGTAGGAGGGCCCTGGCTAATTAAGGAACAGAAGTGGGGGCAGGGGCCAACGACACCCTGGGGAAAAACCCTCATCCTGTCCCCTCCACCACCTGCAGGGACCTGGCTTCCTTCTCCCAGAAGACCACCTGTCTCCAGGCCTCAGGAGCCAGTTGGTATCCAGGGAGCCCCATAGCTCTCTGACGTCCCACAGGAGTGGAAGGGCAGGAAGCAGAACAGCGGTAGAGGCCTCCACGTGTGGATGTGAGCCTGGAGAGAGGCAGGGAGAAGGGGAGCTAGGCCAGGGTGTGATTTCAAAAAGCAGAACCCATCCAGAGGAGAATGGACACCCAAAATAACAAAGTCATGCCATGGGCTACTACTCAGCAAGAAACAAGATCAAACCACAGACCAGATGCCGCCGCTCATGCCTGTGGTCCCAGAGCTTTGGTGAGGCCAAGGCAGGTGGATTGCTTGAGATCAACAGTTCGAGACCAGCCTGGGCAACATAGCCAGACCCTGTCTTTACAATAAATAAATAAATAACAAAAACAAACTACAGTTCTGTACAACAACACAGGTTAACTCAATTTTATCTTAAGTAAAAGAAACCAGACACCAGAATGCCTAATGTCTGGTTCCTTTCATATATGAGTTAGAGAATGGGCAAAATTCATCTACGAAGATGGAGATCAGAAGAGTGGTTGCCTACGGTGGGGCAGAGAGGAAACTTTTTCTTTTTTTTTTTTTTTTTTGACAAGTTTTGCTGTGTCACCCACGCTGGAATGTGGTGGCATGATCAGGGCTCACTGTAGCCTCAAATTCCCAGACTCAAGCAATTCTCCCACCTCAGCCTCCCAGTCATGGGATTACAGATGCACACCACCATGCCCAGCTACCTTTTTTTGTTTTTTGTAGAGATGAGATCTCACTAGGTTGCCCATGCTGATCTTGAGCTCCTGGACTCAAGCAGTTCTCCCCACTCCTCCTCCCAAAGTACTGGGATTACAGGTGTGAACCACCACATCCAGCCAGGAGCCTTTAGCATGTGTTAAATTTAGCATTTAACACAGTATTTTAACATTTATACAGGGGTTGGGAAGAAGATAAATGAGTGGTTGTTATTTATTTTCTGTGATTTTCTGTATGTTTGAAATATTCCATTATTAAACATAAATGTTCCTTTAAATGTTCCTTTAAAATGTGAAAAAAAAAGTTCTATATATAAAAGGCACAGTGGGTCACACCTGTAATCCCAGCACTTTGGGAGGCTGAAGTGGATGGATCATCTGAGGTCAGGAGTTTGAGACCAGCTCTGGCCAATATGGTGAAATCCTGTCTCTACTAAAAATACAAAAATTAGCTGGGCATGGTGGTGCACGCCTGTAATCCCAGCTACTCAGGAGGCTGAAGCAGGAGAATTGCTTTAACCCGGGAGGTGGAGGTTGCAGTGAGTCAAGATCGTGCCATTGCACACCAGCCTGGGCGACAGAGCAAGACTATCTCAATAAATAAAAAATTTAAAAAAGCCTAGGAATATACTTTGAAGGTTAAAATATGACAAGATCCCTACCTATAACATAAATTATTTTGTGTATATATGTGACAGTTTTTTAAAACATTTGATGGGCAGAGTGGCTCATGTCTGTAATTCCAGCAGTTTGGGAGGCTGAGACAGGTGGATAGCTTGAGCTCAGGAGTCCGGGACCAGCCTGGCCAACATGGTGAAATCCCATCTCTACTAAAAATACAAAGATTAACCAGGCATGGTGGTGCACGCCTGAAATCCCAGCTCTTCAGGAAGCTGAGGCAGGAGAATCGCCTGAACCCAGGAGGCAGAGGTTGCAGTGAGTCAAGATCACGCCACTGCATTCCAGCCTGGGCAACAGAGCAAGACTCTGTCTCAAAAACAAAACAAAATGAGACAAACAAAATATTTAAAATGTAACTAAACATCAAGTGCAAATGATATGAAACAGTTTTCTGTAAAAAAATTTTACATCAATTTACTTGAGAGCTGACATTTAATGGACAGAAGAAATTAATTGTGATGCATTAATGATGCCCTTGTGGGAAACCAGGCCGGGGGGTGTGATTGCTAACTTTGAGGCTGACTTATCTACTGCCTTACAAAGACTGCCAAGGCAAAGTGGAGCAGCAATTTTCTCCCTCTTGTGCTGAGGGATTTGTAGCCAGCAGTACCCCGTCATCAGTTCTGTGGATCTGTGAACTTCTCCCTGTATTTGGAACCACAAAATAATTTGTTGATGATTCTTCATAATTCAAAAATTTAAAGATCTATTCATTTTCTCCATCTTCACTGCATCTCATCTTTTACACGTTTCTATATCCCCTTTAATTTTGGACTTCCTTCTGTAAGCAGTGTTTGAAACCCACAATTTGCTGATATCAGCAACTGTAAAATTCTCCAACTTCGCCTAATTCATATTATCGCTTGTCTCAGCAAAATTTTTTGTTTTCCACTTATTTTTGGACAGCAGTGATAAGGGCAAACTGCAGTAAGATAGTCAAATGCTCACAATCACCGCATGCCACCGGGAAATCATCTTTCTCCCAGGCCTGGAGCAGGAGCTGCCAAGGCTCGGAGTCCACAGCAGCTAAAGGTGATGCCCCCAAATTCAGTGCATCCTCTGGGGACTTGATGGCAGCTCCATCCTTAAAAGGACCACCAGCTCTCAGTAAATTTTTAATTAATTAATTAATTAATTAATTTTTATTTTGAGATGGAGTCCTGCTCTATCACCCAGGCTGGAGAGCAGTAGCGCAATCTCGTTTCTGCAACCTCCACCTCCCGGGTTCAAGCGATTCTCCTGTCTCAGCCTGCCGAGTAGCTGGGATTACAGGCACACACTACCACGCCCAGCTAATTTTTGTATTTTTAGTAGAGACGGGGTTTTGCCATATTGGCCAGGCTGGTCTCGAACTCCTGACCATACATGATCCACCTGCCTTGACCTCCCAAAGTACTGGATTACAGGAGTGAGCCACCATGCTCGTCTTCTCTCAGTACGTTTTTAAAAGTTACACTTAGATAAATAGGAAAACAACAAATTTATGCAATTATTTTCAAATCAGTGTGAAGGAGAATATTTTTGCAACTTTTCTCCAGAATGAACTGTGTCTGCCTGGAGTGCACAACTCCATCTCCCCATGCCTTAGAGGCCACAGCCAGGATTTGGTTTTGTTTCTCCTGGTCTTCCCCTCCTCCCAGGAAATTTGGCTTTATTCTTCACATGCATTCATAATTCTCTCTCCAAATCACTTTTTCCCCCTGCATGAGAAAAATACATCCATAGTAATGTATTCAAGTTGCCTGTTTCCAATTCTCCCCTTTTCCGTTTGGGGTATGGATTAGATACCCTGGAATATTTGCATTGAATTTTACCTATTCATCTACTTTGATCATCACAATGATTGCTGAGGGAAGCCAGGCTGTCAATAGACACATCTAAAATACAAAGTTGATAAGAAGGATAGAGTTTGCAAACGAAAGTAATTAAATGCATTAGTCTAAAGCAGAGAAAAAAAAACCCTAGCCAATAGTTCATCAGATAGAAAAGGTTTTTCTTGATGGAAAGATATCATGAAACTGACAGTTAAAGTAGAATTAATTTTTGTTGTTGTTGTTACGAGACAGAGTCTCGCATTGTTACCCAAGCTAGAGGGCAGTGACATGACCATAGCTCACTGCAGCCTTGAACTCCTGGCCTCAAGTGATCCTCCCACCTCTGGTTTCTTCTTGTTGTTGTTTTTTTTGTTTGTTTTCTACAGATGGAGTCTCACTATGTTGCTCAGGCTGATCTCAAATTCTTGGGTTCAAGCAATCCTCTGGCCTCCCAAAGTACTGGAATTACAGGTATGAACCACCACACCTGGAGCCACTGCATCTGGCCTCGAAATTAATTTTTTTTTGAGATGGCATCTCACTCTGTCACCCAGGCTGGAGTGCAGTGGTGCAATCTCAGCTCACTGCAACCTCGGTCTTCCAGGTTCAAGCAGTTCTCTTGCCTCAGCCTCCTGAGTAGCTGGGATTACAGGTGCATGCCACCCACGTCTGGCTAATTTTTTTTGTATTATTAGTTGATATAGGTTGGTCTGCAACTCCTGATGTCAGGTGATTCGCCCTCCTCAGCCTCCCAAAGTGCTGGGATTACAGGCATGAGCCACCACGCCCGACCCAGAATTAATTTTTATGTCATCAGGTATAAAACCCTTGTCCAGAGGGCACAAATACAGACGTTGACTTCAAATTCTTGGTCATGTCACACTATATACTATCCTGAAGATTTTCAGTAGATCCTTTTACTTATCTGTTCACACTTGTTTTGTGCATTTCTTCATCATGCTGAATTCCTGACAGGTTTGTATAAACCATGTAGTGTGGAGACAGCTTTTTCCCTCTGAGCTGATAAAGTTTATAAAAAGTACACATTCACTCAGGCTAGAAACGAAATCATGACTAACTTGGATTTTGTATGTATGCTTCTCTTGAGAATCAGTTGGGCCACTTTGCCCCACTCACCCATGGGAGGCACAGATGAACAGGGGCCAGCAGAAAACACCCATGACCAGCAGGCACTTGGCATCCAATCTAGTTAATGTATTTCTTTCTTTTCACTCAGTTATCCTAAAACCACCAGCCCACGCTCCTTGCTGCAAAAATTGCCAGGTCATGAGTTAAGTCATAAAAAGTTGGATGCTCAACTTTTTTCTGGTTTTATAGATGTGTGTTTTACAGACATGCAACATTAAAGACAATTTAGCTAGGCTGGGCATGGTGGCTCATGCCTGTAATCCCAGCACTTGGGGAGGCAGAAGCAGGAGGATCACTTTAGGGCAGGAGTTCAAGACCAGCCTGGGCAACACAGCGAGACACCATCTCTACAATTTTTTTTATTTTTTATTTTTTATTTTTTGAGACAGAGTCTCACTCTGTAGCTCAGGCTGGAGTGCAGTGGTGCAATTTTGGCTCACTGCAGCCTCTGCCACCCGGGTTCCAGCAATTCTTCTGCCTGTAGCTGGAATTACAGGCACGTGCCACCATGCCCAGTTAATTTTTGTATTTTTAGTACAGACGGGATTTCACCATGTTGGCAAGGCTGGTCTCAAACTCCTGACCTCAGGTGATCCACCTGCCTCAACCTCCCAAAGTGCTAGGATTACAAGCATGAGCCACCGTGCTTGGCAAAATCTTTTAAAAATTAGCCAAGCATGGTGGCACACACCTTTAGTCCCAGAAGCTCAGAAGGCTGAAGCAAGAGGATCACTTGAGCCCAGAAAATCAAGGCTGCAGTGAGCTCTGATTGTGCCACTGCACTCCAGCCTGCGCAACAGAGCAAGATTCTGTCTCAAAAAAAAATTACCATATGATTTAGCAATTCCACTTCTGGGTGCATACCCAAGAGAATTGAAAGCATGGTCTTGAAGAGACATTTGTGCACCCATGTTCACAGTGCATCATTCACAAGAGCCAAAAAAAGCAACCCAAATGCCCATTGATGGGCGAATGGATAAACAAAATGCGGTATACACACAATGGAATATTATTCAGCCTTCAAAAGGAGGGGAATTCTGACACATGCTACCACGTGGGTGAACCTTAAGGACATTATGCTAAGCAAAATATGCCAGTTGCAAAAAGACAAACACTGTATGAGTCTATTTCTATGACATGCCAAAGCGGTCAGATTCATAGAGATAGAAAGAATTGTCGTTGCCAGGAGTTAGGGAGAGGGGAGAATTGGGAGTTGTTTAATGGGTATAAGGTTTCAGTTTTATAAGACAGAAAGAGTTCTAGAGATTGGCTATACTTAAAAATGGTTAAGATGGTAAATTTTGTGTTATGTATATTTTATCACAATTAAATTTTTTTAAGTTCCAAGTAACGATCTTTCTCTTTGACATTAATATGAAAAGCAATCTCCTACTTGCCTATTTCTCCATACAACACTGAAAAGATGAATAGACAATGGCCATGATTTGATCCTGTTCACCATTTTCCCTCCTTTCTTAAGCACTGAGTCAAGGGTGAGAGGCATCCTGTGAACTGCCGTGTGCTCTGTGAATACCACCCTGCAAGCATCAGCCTCTTTAGCCTGAGTGCACCATAAGTAGTTAGCCCATCCTACTGATGCAGGGCAGGCAAGCTCCAAAATTGGGGCTTAGCCAGGGAGGGTTCTTAGCTTTACTCAGGAAAGAACTGAAGAGTGAGCCTGTGGTGGAAGAAAGCAGGTTTATTGAAGCAGCAGTGGCAGCAAGGTGGCTGTTCCTTGCAGAGCAGGATGACCCACAGGCAGTGAGCCCACAGTAGCAGCCAGTGGACTGCTGGCTAACTGTACTTATACTGACTTTTAATTACATGCAAATTAAGGGGTGAGTTATTCAGAAATTTCTGAAAAAAGAGTGGGGAGTTTCCAGAACCATATGAGGTAACTTGCTAACCGTTGCTATGGTGTGTTACAATGGCATTTGTAAACTGTCATGGCACCGGTGGGAGTGTCTTTATGCTAGTGCAACACAATAGCCAACCCTGAAAATCCAAATGTAATAAATGTACACAATAACACACAAAGGAAGAATATCAGAAAATAACATCTCGTCGGCCAAGTGTAGTGGCTCACACCTCTAATCCCAGAACTTTCAGAGGCCGAGGCGGGCGGATGATGAGGTGAGGAGTTCGAGACCAGCCTGGCCAACATGGTGAAACTCCATTTCTACTGAAAATACAAAAATCAGATTTTTCATTTTCAGTAGATTTGGTGGTGCATGCCTGTAATCCCAGCTATTCCAGAGGCTGAGGCAGGAGAATCGCTTGAACTTGAACCTGGGAGGTGGAGGTTGCAGTGAGCCAAGATCATGCCACTGTAATCCAGTCTGGGTGACAAAGCGAGACACTGTCTCAAAAGTAAATAAATAAATAAATAAAAATAGGCATGGTGGCGCACCCCTGTACTCCCAGCTACTTGGGAGGCTGAGGCAGGGCGATCACTTGAACCCAGGAGACAGAAGTTGCCGTGAGCTGAGATCATACCACTGCACTCCAGCCTGGGCGACAGAGTGAGACTGTCTCAAAAAATAATAATAATGAAATAAGATAGAAAACAACAACTTGTTGCCTGAACTTAGACAAGCGCCCACTGGAGTCCATGTGCCACACAATTATTAAGGCTGCAACACTAATTCTGTGCAAATCACCAGTTTCAAATGTTTGAAATGTATGGGTTTCTTGCTCTTTTTATCTAAAACCTATCACTTAGAAGACCATCACTGACCACCAGTGGTTCATGGAACACATTTTGAGAAATACCACTCTAGGGTCAATTTTTTTTTTTTGAGACATGATCTTGCTCTGTTGCCCGGGCTGGAGTGCGGTGGTCCAATCACAGCTCACTGTATCCTCAACTTCCCAGGCTCAAGTGATCCTCCTGCTTCAACCTACCAAGTAGCTGGGACTACAGGCACATGCCACCATGCCTGGGTAATTTTTAAATTTTTTTGTAGAGACAAGGTTTCAATATGTTGCCCAGGGTGGTCTCAAATTTCTGAGCACAACCCTCCTGCCTCGGCCTCCCAAAGTGCTGGGATTACAGGCATGAGCCATTGTGCCCAACCGCTAGGGCTGAATTCTTACAAAGTCTCATCATCTGACTCCCTATCTGGGGAAACTGCATAATAGTCGTCCTGGGGACTCAAAAGCTACAAAATCCACAGGGATTTTGGACCGTCTGCTGATGTATAGGAGAGAGATTTTTGGCTGGAGGTAAACGGCCACATCCCACCTTCCCTTTAAATCACTCAACTGCCTCCCTTCTGTTTTTCTAATTGAAACATCCACACGGCCTGGTGACATGTCCCTTGCTGGTGACAGCTGCAAGTGGCATCACGCCAAGGTCAGGAATCGCTTGTCCTGTGTGCCCCCAGCTCAGTGCCAAGAACCATGATGAACTTTATGCCAGGATGGTGGCATAATAGCCAGAATGACCTTACTGTGGGCAGCAGCTCTCCATGTGGGACCCCAAAGTGCTCTTCAATCACTCACTATATGCAGACAGTGTGCCCTTCAACATATCCTAGGACTTGCAGGAAACGCTTGTGAGTATTGGTCACTCCAGAGACCTTTCTAGGTGGAAGAGTAGCCACTGGGGGGTTGTCCGTTCTCTATTCTATGCCCCTCCACCCGACAGCTCCACCAGCACCAGCCCTGAGAGTGGAGTGAGCAGATTAAGAGGTCAGGTTACTCCCAAGAGGGATATTCACAACCCTACTCTGGTTAACTTCTTGTCCTGGCCTGCTGGTCAGGGTCCACCATGGTAAAGGGACCCCATAGGTCATCCTTCAGGACTCACATCCACAGAAGGCTTTTTTTTTAGACCTTTGACATATATCCCAAGAGCGGTAGAGGCGTCTTTTTGTGTATGTTTTAATTTATTAACACAAACATTTAAAGTAAACTTTTAAAAAAATCATGGTGTGGCATTTCTTCAGTTACTATATTCGTAACCTCAAAAAATAGAAGTGGTTGGGTCTCTTCCGCCCCTGGGGCTGGGTGAGCTGCAGCTGCACCGGGGCCATGTCCCTCCCTAGAGGGCGCTCCTCCCTCCCAGCCAGCCATGCTGCCCCACGCCGGAGGCCAGCTCTGCATAACCCAGCGTGCAGGCATCTCACTCCCAATTCAGCCTGGGAAATCGGAACTGAGAGCTCCACGATGAAGCCGTGAGCTGATGCTGACATGACACTAATTCACTGGAAACGAGGGTGATAGGGGACACAGAGCCTCTCATGCTGCGCGCCCTGAAGCCCACCCTCTGGGATGGAAGGGGACTTCTCACACGAAGCTAGAGAGTTCAGACATTGTCCTGAGGGTAAGGGGGGAGCCGTTGAAGACAGGTGGGGATGAGCAGCGGGTTCAGAACTGTATTTTAGAAAGATGAGGCCGGGCGAGGTGGCGGGCGCCTGTAGTCCCAGCTACTCAGGAGGCTGAGACAACAGAATTACTTGAACCCAGGAGGTGGAGGTTGCAGGGAGCTGAGATCGCGCCATTGCACTCCAGCCTGGGCGACAGAAAGAGACTCCGTCTCAAAAAAAAAAAAAAAAAGAAAGAAAAGAAAAGAAAAGAAAGATCATTCGTGCCAGGACTGGGGGTATTGTCCATGTATTTCTAGGTAGAAATTGCAAGTCAAACCCTTTGGGGAACACAGCAGGGACCCTGTCCAAAGGGTTTCCAGTTGGAACCTTGACAAGACAAAGGCCCATTCCCAAGCAAGATGCTTTCTCCCAAACACAGGAAGCAGGCTGATCCCAGCCTCTCTCTGAGGTGGGATGGTTCCTCCCGCTCAGGCCTGACAGGTGAGGGTAAGTAAGTGGGGAAACCTCGTGGGGGAGAGAAAGTCCAAGGCAAAGAGGAGATGATTTCTCACTGGAAGGGCTGGGGGTCTATGTCCTGTTTTCTGGGGCAATTTGTCCATTTGCCTCCTCCATCATTTCCTTGTACTGACGCTTGAAGAAGCCAACCTGGGGGGAGGACGGAGAAGAAACTCAGGAAGTCCATTCAGTGGAAGAGAGGAAAAGAGATGACTGAGGGAGAGGGGTCACTATTTCTGGAATCCTTGCTAGGTTCAAAGCACTGCACTAGGAACTTTACATGCATCGTGTCATCTAGATTTAGCCAAAATTCTTTTCTTTTTGAGGTGGAGTCTCACTCTGTTGCCCAGGCTGGAGTGTAGTGGCGTGATCTCGGTTCGCTGCAACCTCCACCTCCTGGGTTCAAGCAATTCTCCTGCCTCAGCCTCCTCAGTACCTGGGATTACAGCCACCTGCCACCATGCCCAACTAATTTTTGTATTTTTAGTAGAGACGGGGTTTCACCGCATAGGCCAGGCTGGTCTCTAAACTCCTGACCTCAAGCGATCCACCTGCCTCGGTCTCCCAAACTGCTGGGATTACAGCCATGAACCACCACACCCGGCCTAGATTTAGCCAAAATTCTATGAGCTGGGGTAGAATCACCTTCACACTGAGAAATCAAGGCCCAGAGTGGAGCAGACACTGGCCTATGGTCAAAGACAAAAAGAACCCGTGGTGATGTCGACATTCAAACCCAGGTCTGTGCTTTTATATGATAATCTGCTGTCAAGGGAAACATGTAGAATGATGGAGAAGAGCGGGAAAGAAAGGGAGAAAGATTAGAGGAAACCTGGGAATCACAAAGTAGGGGGATATTGGGGACAGGTGACATTGCAGGTGGGAGGCAGTTTCTCATATGAAGTGACCCAGTAAGAAAGTGCCTTCAGTGAGCTCCTTCTCACTCTGCAAAAAGAGCGGGACCAGATGCTGGTGGTGTGAGGAGTGGCATAAAACACTCACTTTGTACAGTGCTACTGTGATGAGCGCCAGCAGCAGCAGACCCCCAATGGAGCTGCCTACGATGATGGGGGTGGGGTTGTGGACCTCGTACTTCTCCAGCACCGTTGTCGTCTGAAGTGGAGGTGACCCGGTCAGAGCACTCCCGTCCTCCTGCTATCCCAGACTCCTCCCAGGCTCCCCAACTTTTAATTCCCCCTCCTCCTTCCCCAGGCCCTGCTCCAAGAGGTGAGACGCAGCAGCACCCACGCCCTTAGGGACAGCTGTCTTGCCCAGAGACCTTCACCCTCCTCCCCCCAGGCTTGCAAACCCCTACCCAGCACCCCGGCTGTAGCCCTTGGGGCCCTCTTTCCAGCCTGGTCACTGCCCCCCACACGGTCTCTACCTGAGCTCTCATAAATGCCTCCTGTCCTGGAAGCTGGGAGTACACGGATGTGTCGAACGTAATTTCAGCCACACTCACGACCGACACCTTCTTCTGCGATGTCTGCAAAGGGGTTGGGGGAAACCTGTGGAACTGGCTCTGGAGGAGGCTCAGAGCTCCAGGGATGCCCTGGCTTGCAGATGGGCACAGACATGCCAGGTCCCGCCTGAGTCTGGGGCATGGGCTCTGTCGTTGCGCCCACACACCTGGCAGACCCAGGCGAAACTGAGGTTGCCCGTCAGGGTGAAATCCAGCTCCTCCTGGATGCTGAAGGAGGGCACATCACAGCGGAACCGCAGGCAGCCAGCAATGGAGCAGTCCTGGGGGCAGATATATAGCATGGGGCTGAGAAAGATGAGGGTGAAGGTGGGAGGCAGCATTACACAGTGTGATTTGAGGGCAGTGGCCACATCCGGATGCAAGAGGGTACTTCAGCAGGATAGATGTGGAATATGAACGCCTGGGTCAAATTCCTCTGATGTGTGGCCTACAGTGAGGGCCGGCCCAGAGCCCTCCTCACCAGCACGGGATTCTTCTGAATGTGTGCCAGGAAGTCAGACGCTGAGGGTGCGATTTTCTCTGAGGAGCACCGAAGGGATGGGTTCTGGGGAAAATGCAGAGAACAAGTGTCTCAGCTTGGACATCAGAGACTCGCATGGGGCACAAGGAATCCAGGTAGAAAGGGCATTCGTGGAGGAGCCACATGTAGTCCTTGGGTACCTGGGGGTGGGAGACCTCCACCTCCATCCACACAGCCTCCTGGTTCAGCTCCACAGGCACCCAGAAGTTGACGCTGACAGGCAGGTCCCTCTGTCCCAGGTTATTAACCTGCACAGAGGGCGCTGAGGGCAGAGCCCATGCCAAAGCCCACATCCCTCCCCAGTCTCCAGCTCCCAGCCTCCCACCCCAGCCCAGGCTCCTGCGTCTCCACCACCTGCCTGGTATCTGTGCATGGCCACACGGCTCTCCTTCTCCTCAGAGTCTGAGAAGTTGAGGTACTTGGTGGATTGTTCGTGGCTGGAGAGAGAAGAGGCACAGGTGGATGTGAACTACCACAGGGCATCTGCAGAAGGTGTTGGCTAGAGTATGAGAGGACAGGTGGTCGGTGGGGCCTTGGCGTGTCCTGGAATGAGGGCTGTGGCTGAGTTAGGTTAAAAGAGAGTTTAGAGGCCAGGCGCAGTGGCTCATGCCTATAATCCCAGCACTTTGAGATGCTGAAATGGGCGGATCACCTGAGATCAGGAGTTTGAGATCACCCTGGCCAACATGGCGAAACCCTGTGTCTATTAAAAACACAAAAATTAGCCGGGCGTGGTGGTGTGCACCTGTATTCCCAGGTACTCAGGAGGCTGAGGCAAGAGAATTGTTTGAGCCTGGGAGACCGAGGTTGCAGTGAGCCGAGATCATGCCACTGCATGACACAGCAAGACTCTTTCTCAAAAAAAAAAAAAAAGAGAGAGAGAGAGAAAGAGTTTAGAGGCCAGGCATGGTGGCTCATGCCTATAATCCCAGCACTTTGACAGGCTGAGACAGGCGGGGATCACCTGAGGTCAGAAGTTCAAGATCAGCCTGGCCAACATGGAGAAACCCCATCTCTACTAAAAATACGAAAATTAGCCAGGTGTGGTGGCGGGTGGCTGTAATCCCAGCTACTTGGGAGGCTGAGGCACAAGAATTGCTTGCAGCCAGGAGGCGGAGGTTGCAGTGAGCAGAGATGGTGCCACTGCACTTCAAACAAGTGCTAATTGGCTGAGTGCAGTGGCTCACACCTGCAATCCCAGTACTTTGGGAGGCTGAGGCGGGTGGATCATCTGAGGTCAGGAGTTTGAGACCAGCCTGGCCATGGCCAACATGGAGAAACCCCATCTCTACTAAAATACAAAACTGGCCGGGAGTGGTGGCAGGCACTTGTAATCCCAGCTACTTGGGAGGCTGAGGCATGAGAATCACTTGAACCCATGAGGTGGAAGTTGCAGTGAGCCAAGGTTGCACTACAAAAATTTGGCAGAGGAGGAATGAGGCTTCAGAGTAGGTGCAGTGGGCTGGCGTTTGGACTATGCCAGCTAGAGGACAGGTGCCAGAAGAGTGAAGCAGTGAGGCAGTGGTGAGACCAGCCACCCGTTGGGGGTCCCAGCTGCCCACTGGGTCTCCAGGCTTGTGCCCAAAACGGGCTCAGGAGGTGTTAAACTGAGACCTCATAAAGAGTCTGCTGTGGGCCCTCCCTCACTTCCAAGCCCCAGGCCTGGAAAAACCAAGGAAATGGGAGAAAAGGGCCCCCAGGAAGGCATGTGGGGGACTGGGAAGGGGCAATGCTCAGTAGCATTTGGTCAACAGCGTCAGCCTGGGTCACCCCAACCCTGTACTGTGTCCCACAGAGCCCTGGGATCCTACATCCCCACAAAGGGCTGGAAGGAAAGCAGAGGGGCAGGCCCTGGCCCCTGCTCTCCTGCAGTCAGTGGCAGAGCTCTCTGCTCCGTTCATTGCACCGACTGCCCAGCCCCACTGGCAGCCTCTTCTGCAGGCAGCTATGAGCACTTTGCACTCATTTTTTTTTTAAGAGCCAGGGTCTTGCTCTGTTGCCCAGTCTGGAATGCAGTGATGTGATCACAGCTCACAGCAGCCTTGAACTGCTCTTGGGCTCAAGTGAGCCTCCCACCTCAGCCTCCCAAGTAGTTGAAACTAAAGATGTGTGCCACCATGCCTGGCTAATTTTAAAAATTGTTTTGTAGGGACAGGGACAGGGACAGGGTCTCACTATGTTGCCCAGGCTGATCCTGAACTCCCGGCCTCAAGCAATCCTCCCACCTCGGCCTCCCCACAAAATGCTCCAACCTGGCACTCCCTTTGCCCCAACCCACAGAGTCACATCTGCTGTGTGTGGCCGAGCTGTGGACCACACATGCCTAGAGGAGGTGGGGCCTGCCTGTCGGACCCCCACTAAGGGGTATGAGAGCCTGGGGCACACCCCAGCACACGAGCTCAGAGCATGCACCTGGCTGGGAGCCTCCACGCGTGCAGGTGCAGGTGAGAGTGGGAAACACCAGGCACAGAACATCCAGCAAGGCACACCCCACAAGGGCGAGGGTTCGTGTCTGGTTTTGATCACAGGTAATAGGGGCTCAGTAAAGCATCGATGAATGTGAAATGAATGTGTGGAAAATAACCGCAGCAGCATGCCTGGCACACAGCAAATTCCAGGAAGGCATTGGCTGAAGGAAGATGTCTACTGAAACACTTGACCTTTTAGTTTCAAACACCTTATCTCATCCTCTCTGAAAGCATTTCAAGGCCTTTTTTTTTTTTTTTTTTTTTGAGATGGAGTTTCGCTCTTGTCGCCCAGGCTGGAGTGCAATGGTGCAATCTTGGCTCACTGCAACTTCCACCTCCTGGGTTCAAGCGATTCTCATGCCTCAGCCTCCCAAGTAGCTGGGATTACAAGTGCCTGCCACCACTCCTGGCCAGTTTTGTATTTTAGTAGAGATGGGGTTTCTCCATGTTGGCCATGGCCAGGCTGGTCTCAAACTCCTGACCTCAGATGATCCACCCGCCTCAGCCTCTCAAAGTGCTGGGATTACAGGCATGAAACACCACACCCAGTCAGCCCTATATTTTTATCCAGCTTCTCCTTGACATACAACCTCTGTGGCAGGCAGGTCATCTGTCCCTATCCTTCCCCAAGGGTACTGGGAAGAGGAAGAGGGGCTTCTAAAAGCTCTGCAGGATACAAGTGTATTCCCAGGACAAGAAGAAATGTCCTGTCCAGATGCCAAGGGCCCCACGATGCTGTGGACGCTTCCGTGTTAACTGAGGCCTCTCCTTACAAGGGGTCCTAGCCCCATCTCGGAAACCCACATCCCCTGCGCCCATGCAATACAGAACCACAGTGGCCCTAGATGGAATTCGGGCTTGGACCAGGATAACTTTGCTCCCCAGTGAGGCTTAGAAGAACATCAAAGGTAGGGACATGTCTCGTATCTCCTGGGGAAGCCAAGAGAATCTTGGTGCTTTTGAGAAAGGCTTCAGTAACTTCTATCAAAACTGGGATAAAATGATAATAACATTACAATTATTATCATAACTAGCCCACAATAAACACTTGTTGACAGCCAGACGTGATAGCTCATACCCATAATCCCAGAACCTTGGGAGGCCAGGGTGGGTGGATCACTTGAGGTCAGGAGTTCGAAACCAGCCTGGCCAACATGATGAAACCCTGTCTCCACTAAAAATACAAAAATTAGCTGAGCATGGTGGTGCGTGCCTGTAATTCCAGCTACTCCAGAGGCTGAGGCAGAAGAATCACTTGAACTTGAACTTGGGAGGCAGAGGTTGCAGTGAGGCAAGATCACGCCACTGCACTCCAGCCTGGGCAACAGAGCAAGACTCTGTCTCAGAAAAAAAAAAAAAAAAAAAAATGGGCAAAGGATACCAATAGACACTTCTCAAAAGAATATATATGGTGTTTCAGTAACAAAACATTAACAAAAAAGTAAAAAAAAGAACATTATACAAGTGGCCAAAAAATGTATGAAAAAATGCTCAGCATCACTAATCATCAGACAAATGCAAATCAACCAAAATGAGAAACCATCCCACACCAGTCAGAGTGAGTACTATTAAAAAGTCAAAAACAGCAGATGCTGATGAGGCTGCAGAGAAAAAGGAACCCTTACACACTGTTGGTGGGGAAGTAAATTAGTTCAGCTACTGTGGAAAGTAGTTTGGACATTTCTTAACAAACTTAAACACAGAGCTACCATTTGACCGAGCAATCTCATTAGTGGATATATCTCCCCTTTCCCAAAATAAATCATTCTACCAAAAAGAGACATGCACTCATATGTTCAGTGCTGTGCTATTCACAATAGCGAAGACATGGAATCAACCTAGATGCCCATCCATGGGATAAGGAAAATGTACATATACATGGGGCATATACACCCACGGAATACTATGCAGCCATGAAGAGAATGAAATCATGTCCCCTGCAGTAACATGGATGGGGCTGGAGTCCATAATCCCAAGCAAATTAGCACAGGAACAGAAAAGTAAATACTGCATGTTCTCACTTACACGTGGGAGGTAAGCACTGAGCAAACATGGACACAAAGATGGAAACAATAGACACTGTGGACTGGAGCGTGCAGGGAGGGGCATGGGCTGAAAAACTACCTATCGGGTTCCATGTTCACTACCAGAGTGGTGGGATTTGTACCCCAAACCTCAGCATCATGCAATATTCCCATGTAACAAATCTCTACAGGTACCCCCCAATCTAACACCAAAGTTGAAATAAAAATTTAGAAAATAGGCTGGGTATGGTGGCTCATGCCTGTAATCCCATCACTTTGGGAGAGGCAGGTGGATCACGTGAGGTCAGGTGTTGGAGACCATCCTGGCCAACATGGTGAAACCCTGCCGTCTCTACTAAAAATTCAAAAATGAACTGGGTGTGGTGGCACGCACCTGTAATCCCAGCTACTCAGGAGGCTGAGGCAGAAGAATCACTTGAACCCGGGAGGCAGAGTTTGCAGTGAGCCGAGATCGTGCCATTGCACTCCAGCCTGGGCAACAAGAGAAAACTCTGTCTCAAAAAACAATAATAATAATAAAAATTGAATCAAAGATAAAAGGAAACAAAAACCAAAACAAAACAAATGTGTTGACTGGTAAGTGCTGCTGGCAGTATTATCCACCACACAAAACCTACCACATCTCATGTTCAGCTGCTGCAGGGAGCAAGAATCACCCTATCCGGGTCAGAAAGAAGAACCCTTTTTCCTGCGGTGGGTACCTGCTGACCTGCTAGCCACAGTGTAGACAGCATACTTCAGCGGGAGCTCCAGCTGGAAGGTGGTCTTGTTCGTCCTGGGGGTGTTGTTCTCACTGGAGAAAGAGGAGAGACCCAGTTGCCAAAGGCCCCAGAGGAGGAGAATGGGGTGTGAGGCTGGAGATAAGCGGCACTGCCCCTGGCCTGGCCAGGCTCACCTGCTCACATTGGCTGTCAGAAGCAGTCGGTCTCCCAGGACAGCCTTGGGGGAGACGTCAAAGGTAGCCAAGAAGGTGATCTGAGGAAAAGGAACTAAGAGGTCACAGAGCAGTAAAGACAGGGTGGGGCAGGGCAGTGGCAAGGGGACAGAAGCCAGGCTGACCTGGGCACCACCACGGAAGATGAGGTGGTTGATTCTGCAGCTGGTACTCCAGGTGCCCTGGCTCCCAGCTGGGGCGCTGTCACATGTCAGGCGCAGGGAACGCAGCTGCCCCTGTTTCTAGGCATGAGAAAAAGTAGACGAGTATTAGTTGAAACTAAAAGCAATGGAAAAAACCACAATTACTTTTGCACCAACCTAATATAACAACATTCCAAAAACACGCCATGAAGTAGTGATGAAGCTTCCTGGAGCCCGCCTTAAGCTTATGCTTTTGTTTATTTGTTTGTTTGTTTATTGAGACCAGGTCTCACTGTGTCACCTAGGCTAGAGAGCAGTGATGCAATCACAGCTCACTGCAGCCTCAAACTCCTGACCTCAAGCCATTCTCTCGCCTCAGCCTCCTGAGTAGCTGGGACTACAGGCACACACCACCATGCCTGGGTAATTTTTTTTAACTTTTTTTTTATAGATGGGATCTCACTATGTTGCCCAGGCTGGTCTTGAACTCCTGGCCTCAAGCAATCCTCCCACCTTGGCCCCCCAAAACACTAGGATTACAGGTATGAGCCACCATGTCCAGCCAAGGTTATGTTTTGTTTTTTTTGTTGTTGTTGTTGTTGAGACGCAGTCTCGCTCTGTCGCCCAGGCTGGAGTGCAGTGGCCGGATCTCAGCTCACTGCAAGCTCCGCCTCCCGGGTTTACGCCATTCTCCTGCCTCAGCCTCCCGAGGAGCTGGGACTACAGGCGCCCGCCACCTCGCCCGGCTAGTTTTTTGTATTTTTAGTAGAGACGGGGTTTCATCGTGTTAGCCAGGATGGTCTCGATCTCCTGACCTCGTGATCCGCCCGTCTCGGCCTTCCAAAGTGCTGGGATTACAGGCTTGAGCCACCGCGCCCGGCCAAGGTTATGTTTTTAAAAGCTCCCCCATAGCTATCTGGTCAAACTTTCTTCCAAAGTAGAAATCTCAACTGTATTAAAATGTTCACCTTTTTATTGTTATTTTAAAGGCCTCTTATTATGGAAATTTTGAAACACATTCAAAAATAGACTGAAAAATCAATCCCCATACAGGCATCACTGATTTTAAGTAATCAACAGTTTTCTACTCTTGTTTCTAGTATGTTCTCTTTCTGAACACTTTAAAGCACATTCCAAACATCATATTGTTTCATCTGGAAATACTTCAGTGTATACCACCAACAGATAAGGGTATTTTAAACATAACCACAAGATCCAACAAATCACAGCCAACAAAATTAACAATTACTCCTTAATATACCAATATTGGTCATGTTCTATTTTCTTAGATTGTCTCCAAAAATGTTATTTTACAGTTCATTTGTTAAAAGCAATATTCAACAAAAGTCCACACATTACATTTGGTTAATATGTCTAGGAGCACTTTCATTGACAGGGATCACCCCTCACATGCAAGAGATGGCCCTTCCTGGTGCGTTCTTTTATACATTAATCAAAATGCACTTCCGTTGGGAATATTAGACTAAGAGAGACAGCAGAAATAACAACCAAACATCATATGTGGACCTAGGTTGAATTTTGGTTCAAATAGACCAGAATTAAAAAGATATTTTTGAGACAATTATGGAATTTTGACTATGATCTTAATACCAAGGAATCACTTATTTCACTGGGTGTGATAATGGTGTTGAGGTCATATAAGATGTCCTCATTGTTCAGAACTATAGAGTGTGTCTTTGTCTGTTCCCTGCTGCTATAACAGATTACCACAAACTAGGTAGTGTATCAATAGAAGCTTTGTGGTTCTGGAGGCTGGGAAGTCCAAGAACATGGCACCAGTATCTGGTGAGGGTCTTTGTGTTGCATCATCTCACAGCAGAAGGCAGAGGAGCAAGAGAATACATGTGAGAGAGGCAAAGGGGGCCAAACTTATCCTTTAATTAGAAACCCACTCCTGAGCCAGGCTCCATGGCTCACGCCTGTAATCCTAGTACTTTGGGAAGCCAAGGCAGGTGGATCACTTGAGGTCAGGAGTTTAAGACCAGACTGCCCAACATGGTGAAACCCCATCCCTAGTAAAAATGCAAAACTTAGCTGGGCGTGGGGGTGGGCACCTGTAATCCCAGCTACTGGGGAGGCTGAGGCACCAGAATTGCTTGAACTCGGGAGGCAGAGGCTGCAGTGAGCCAAGATCGTGCCATTGCACCCCAGCCTGGACAACAGAGCAAGACCCCATCAAAAAAAGAAAGAAAAAAGAAAGAAAGAGAAAGAAAGAAAGAAAGAAACCCACTCCTGATATGACTAATCTACTCTGGAGATAATAGTATTCATCCATTCATGAGGGCAAAGCCCTCATAACCTAATCACCTTTTAAAGGTTTCACCTTTCAACACTGTTGCATTGGGAATTAAGTGTCTAACATGTGAACTTTGGGTGATGCATTCAAACCAGAGCAGAGTGAATAAGGAGGAGTACAATGACCCCCATGTCTGAGATTTGTTTTAAAATACTTTAGCCGGTCAGGCACAGTGAGTGGCTCATGTCTGTAACTCCAACACTTTGGGAGGCTGAGATGGGAGGATTGCTTGAATCCAGGAGTTAGAGACCAGCTTGGACAGCATGGTAAGACCCCAACTCTACAAAACATTTAAAAATTAGCCAGGTATGGTGTGTGTGCATGTGGTTGTAGCTACTCAGGAGGCTGAGATGGGAGGATTGCTTGAGCCCAGGACGTCGAAGCTACAGTAAGCTGAAATTGTGCCACTGCACTCCAGCCTGTGTGACAGAGCAAGACCCTGTCTCACAAAGAAAGCAGGAAGGAAGGAAGGAAGGAAGGAAGGAAGGAAGGAAGGAAGGAAAGAAAATACCTTAGCAAAGGGGAACAATTGATGAAACAAATGTGGCAAAATGTTGCTAATTGTTGAATCTAGGTGACAAGTTTTGGGGAGGTTTGTTGAACTACTTTCTACATTTGTAAATGTTTTAAATTTTTCATAATAACATTTTTCTTTTTCTTTTTTTTTTTTTTGAGACAGAGTCTTGCTTTGTCGTCCAGGCTGGAGTGCAGTGGCACAATCTCGGCTCACTGCAACCTCCCCCTTCCGGATTCAAGCAATTCTCCCGCCTCGGCCTCCCCAGTAGCTGGGATTACAGGCGCCCGCCACCACGCCCGGCCAATTTTTGTATTTTTCGTGGAGATGGAGTTTCACCATGTGGGCCAGGCTGGTCAAACTCCTGACCTCAGGTGATCCGCCTGCCTCAGCCTCCCAAAGTCCTGGGATTACAGGCGTGAGCCACCGCCCTGGCCATAATATTTTTGTTTAAAACATCTGTTTCTCTTTGACTCCCTGTGGTCCTAGTTCTGCATTCTAAAACAGAGATTGGCGAACAACAGCCACTACCTATTTTTATACATAAAGTTTTACTGCATTGCAGGTATATTCATTCATAAACTCATTCATGTCAATGGCTGCTTTCATTCCACAACAGCAGAGGTTAGCAGCTGTGACACAGACCACGTGGACCACAAAGTTGAAATATTTACTATCTAACCCTTTATAGAAAAAGGTTGCCAAGCCTTAATGTACAGCGACCAATAAATTCAACCCCTTGCTTCTACAGAACAGTGTTTTAAAATATTTGAAGGCTGAGATATGTTTTTCTTCAAAAGAGGAGTATTGATATAACAAGGAATAGACATTTGGGCAGGGTCCCCTCTGTCTCCATCTCCACATTAGTGGCCTCTCAGGAAATCATTCCTGATAGTCAGTGTCCTTAAACTGTGATGCCCAAAGTTGAACACCGCACGAGCGGAGGCGTGCCCCAGATGGCACTACCACCTCCAAGCCCAGCCCAGGCTCTGAACCGCACAGGAATCTACACTAGTGCCCAGCCCAACCTCCTCCTCCTTCCCCAGAGGGAGCACCTGGCTCTCTGCCACACAGCGGTAGGACAGTCCTGCTGGGTGGGAGAAGGTGATGGTGGTTCCGTAGGAGTCTTCCCCGTCATTCCACACTATCACTTCTGCGTTCAGCTCCAGGTTACTCCCCACCAGCAGGGTCTTCAGGCTGGGTATCAGGGGTGGGGAAGGAGAAGATAATTCTGTGACTGAGGCTAGAAATGGTCTGGGATAAAACGGGGTGGGTGGGGATGTGGGAGATAGACAGGGGACAGGACACCTGGGTTCTTCTTCTTCTCTCTTTTTTTTTTTTTTTTTGAGACGGAGTCTCACTCTGTCACCCAAGCTGGAGTGCACTGGCCAGATCTCAGCTCACTGCAAGCTCCGCCTCCCGGGTTCACGCCATTCTCCTGCCTCAGCCTCCCGAGGAGCTGGGACTACAGGCGCCCGCCACCTCGCCTGGCTAGTTTTTTGTATTTTTTAGTAGAGACGGGGTTTCACTTAGTGGTGTGATCTCGGCTCACTGCAACCTTCGCCTCCCAGGTTCAAGTGATTCTCCTGCCTCAGCCTCCTAACCTGGGGGACTCCAGAGGTCAGGGTGTCCTGGGTTGGAGGGGAGGGGACTCACGGCTCCCAAGCAGGTTCTTGGAACGTTTGTCAATGTAAAGGCAGATGCTGGACTGTCCCAGGATCTGGTCAGAGACCACCTGCTCCCGACACTCAAATGCAGACCTGGGGATCTCGTGTTAGCCAGGATGGTCTCGATCTCCTGACCTTGTGATCCGCCCGCCTCGGCCTCCCAAAGTGCTGGGATTACAGGCTTGAGCCACCGCGCCCGGCCTCTTTTTTTTTTTTTTTTTTTTTTAAAACGCAGTGCTGATCTTTCACCCAGGCTGGAGTGCAATGGTGTGATCATGGCTCACTGTGACTTCCAACTCCAGAGCTCAAGCAATCCTTAAGCTTCAGCCTCCTAAGTAACTGGGACTATAGACATGCTCTACTCAGCTGATCTTTTGTTGTTGCTGTTGTTTTGTTTTGTTTTTGTAGAAATGGGATCTCACTCTGTTGCCCAGGCTGATCCCTAACTCCTGGCCTCAAAAGATCCTCCCGCCTTGGCCTCCCAAAGTGCTGGGATTATAGGCGCAGACCACTGTGCCCAGCCAGGACACCTGGGTTTTGAGTATAGGATGAAACAATGTTAGGGAGAGCCAGAGACAGGAGTCCCAGATTCCAGGAAGGAGGCTGGGGCAGTAGGGCAGGTCTAAGGTGGGGGCACTCACCCTGGGAAGCTGAAGGAGATGCCGAGATTGTCCTGGCAGATATGGTCGGCTCCACAGTTCTTCTCAAAGGGGAGCTGCGTGGGAAGGCAATGGGGGGTTTTCTCCGAGACCCAGGCCCCACGCTGTGCGCCCTCTCTGGGAGACCCCAGCACCAGGACTCACAGAGGCCATGAAGTATCTCTGAGCATCGGCGGCCAGCATAGGCCGCAGGTTTCTGAAGGCAGAGAGGGGCTCGCCCACCAGCGTGAAGTTCAGACGCAAGGTGATGGGGGTCACAGAGTCCTCCACGCAGGTCTGCGGGATGGGCGTGGGGAAGAGCGGAGGGTGAGGTGAGTGCTGTGCAGAGCTGCGCTCGGCCCCACCCGCAGTTCTCATCCTGCCCCTGCCCAGCTCCCACGCGCGGCTTCCGCTTCCTTCAGGGCCTGCTCGGCATCACCGCCTTCAGGAGGCCTCCCTGACACCCTCTCTGTTCTCTCCCCTGGTTTGTCTTTGTTTTTTTTCTCCTCCCCACAGACCTCCTGATCAGCAATGACTGTTTCGGCCACCGCTATGCCCCCAGGGCAGGGCCTATCTCCCAGGAGCAGCTCGATAAATGCGTGTCCAGTGAGTGCCTAAAAAAAAGCCCAGCCGGAATCCGCAGAGCTCTCCCAGGCTGCCCAATTCTCTTTCCTGAAATCCAACCGTGTGGCCCCTGGCAGTTGCAGTCTCATCACTTGTTCCCTCGCTCACTCACTCACTGGCTATGCAGTGAGCACCTCCTTCATGCCTGGTCCTGTGCTGGGCTGAGCCACAGGGAGGCTGGAACGCAGCCTGTTCTGTCCCTGCCCTGCCTTCTGCCAGCCCCAGCGCGGCCGCCACCCATGTTCATGCCCAGACGCACCGGGAGCAGCAGGGTGAAGGTTTCACAGTATGTCTGCAGCCCGAGGACTTGGACTCAGCTCAGACTCCGGTTCTTTGTTTCCTGGAAGGTGGCACGGGGACTCAGGCGGCCAGGGTCGAGAGCCAGGTCCATCCTCAGAGAGCTTTGGAGGTCACCTGTAGGCGGTCACAGAAACGGCATTGAGAGAGACAGGAACTCCTTGGGTGGACAACGGGCAGGGTGGGAGAAAGGCGTCTGGGGCTGGGGGACTCCAGAGGTCAGGGTGTCCTGGGTTGGAGGGGAGGGGACTCACGGCTCCCAAGCAGGTTCTTGGAATGTTTGTCAATGTAAAGGCAGATGCTGGACTGTCCCAGGATCTGGTCAGAGACCACCTGCTCCCGACACTCAAATGCAGACCTGGGGATCTCGGCAGGTTTGAACTGCATGCTCACCCCTACCCAGAGCACAGGTCTCGTCCTGCGGGCAGAGCACCGAGCTGAGGACAGGCCCTTGGCTCCTGGGAGCACCATGTGGGGTGGGGTGGGGGGTGGGCACCCCCATCTGGACCTAGGACCACCGGGGGAGCGTCCGAGAAAGGCTGCTCTCACCTGAGCAGGAGCACCTGGCCCCGGGCCCCCACAGCCAGGTCCACCAGTCCATCCTGGGTGAGGTCTTGACCGCCGCTCAGTGCCTGCCCAAAATACTGCAGCCTGGGGGAGAGCTGGGAGCCGGTGATCCGCTGGCCAGAAGAGAAAAGAGTGAATCAAGCTGGAAGGTGGGGGAAGAAGGTGGAAATAAGTAACAAGGGGGATATGGACGTAGGACCATCACAAAGGGAGAGAAGAGGTGAGTGGTGAACAGATGTCACCAAGAAGAACCTGAAAAGAGGAGGTAGGAGTTGGGAGATGATTGCTAAGAAACAGATATAGGAGTGGAGATCGGAAGGGTGTCCTGGTGATCCAAGTGTCATTCATTCAATTAGTCTCTAGTTCCAATTCTGACTCCTCCACGTATGAGCCACGAGGCTGTGGGCAAGGACTCAATCTGTCTGTGCCTCCGTTTCCTCATCTTTCATATAATGATACTATTAGCTCAGAGTTTAGCTGTGCGCAGGAGAGGAATTCCTATGGTTCTTAGAACAGCACCCAGAATACGGCCAGCAGTCAATAATGTATCACAATGCGTATTAAGGCTGAAAGGGACCTTGGAGCTCATCCAGCCTCATCTCCCTTGTTGCAAAGATGCAGGAGAGAGGTTGGGGACAGTGCCAACTCCATGTAGCCTTTAAGAGGCCAACTCCAGACCCAACACCAGACCTCTGACCCCAGGCCCAAGTCCCCTTTTTGTTTCTTGCTGTCACTCTGTCTCTTCAAAGGACAAGAAAAAGCCGGGGTGGGGTAGGGAGTGGTCACACCCACACGCAGATTCACCCTCCTGGGCACTGCCTCCCCTGTAGAACCTATCACCTTCATTCCCAGTGCTCATGTTATGCCCGCTCCCTGGAAGAATGTGCCCTTTAAATATCTGTGCACCAATGGAAGTGGCAGGCATTAAAAGTAATAATAATGGGTGGACGTGGTGGCTCACGCCTGTAATCCCAATACTTTGGGAGGCCAACGCGGGTGGATCACCTGAGGTCAGGAGTTCCAGACCAGCCTGGCCAACATGATGATACCCCGTTTCTACTAAATATACAAAAATTAGCCAGACGTAATGGCACACCTGCAATCCAAGCTGCTCAGGAGGCTGAGGCAGGAGAATCACTTGAACCCGGGAGGAGGAGGTTGCAGTGAGCGGAGATTGTGCCACTGCACTCCAGCCTTGGTGACAGAGCAAGACTCTGTCTCAAAAAAAAAAAAAAAGTAATAATAATGAGCCCGGCACACTGGCTTGTGCCTGTGGTCCCAGCTACTCAGGAGGCTTTGGCAGGAGGATCTCTTGAGCCCAAGAGTTCGAGGCTGCAGTCAGCTATGATTGCGCCACTGCACTCCGGCCTGAGGGACACGATGAGACTCTGTCTCTAAAAAATAAAAATTTTAAAAAGAAAAAGAAAAGAAAAAAGAATAATAACAAAATAAAAAGAGAAATTTACCAATTACTGAGGGAGTCTAGAAAGGCTAGGTGTACCCCCTCTAAATCGAAAATAAAAGTTCAAAAATAAAAATAAAAAAATTTGATTGGTAAAAAATGCTAACGATCATTTAAGCCTTTAGCAAGGCATAATCTTTTTGCCTATGGAGGGTCTTGCTGATGGTGACATGGTGACACGGTTGACTGATCACAGTGGCAACTCCTGGAGGTTGGGGAGGTTATGGCAATTTCCTAAAATAAGACAGTGAGGAAGTTTGCTGCCCGGATGGACTCTTCCTTTCATGAAATTTCTCTGGAGCATGGGTTGCTGGTTGATAACATTTTACCCACAGTAGAGCTTCTTTGAAAGTTGGAGTCAATCCTCTCAAATTCTGTGCTTGTTTATCAACTACTTTTATATAATATTCTTTTTTTTTTTTTTGAGACACACTTTCACTGTTGCTGGAGTGCAGTGGTGTGATCTCGGCTCACTGCAACCTTCGCCTCCCAGGTTCAAGTGATTCTCCTGCCTCAGCCTCCTAAGTAGCTGGGATTACAGAAAACCACCACCACACCCGGCTGATTTTTTTAGTAGAGATGAGGTTTCCCTATGTTGGCCAGGCTGGTCTCAAATTCCCGACCTCAGGTGATTTGCCCACCTCTGCCTCCCAAAGTGCTCGGATTACAGAGGTGAGCCACTGTGCCCGGCCTGTTTATGTAATATTCTTAATCTTGTGTCATCATTTCAACAATTTTCATAGCATCTTCACCAGGAATAGATTCCATCTGAAAAAAAAAAAAAAAAAACCACTTTTTTTCCTCATCCGTAAGAAGCAGGTCCTCATCTGTGCAAGTTTCATCATGAAATTGCAGCAGTTCAGGCTTCACCTTCTAATTCTGGTTCTCTATTTCCACCACATCCGCAGTCACTTCCTCCCCTGAAGTCTAGAACCACTCAAAGTCATCCACGAGAATTGGAATCAGCTTCTCCCGAACTCTTGTTAATGTTGATATTTTGACCCCCTTTCGTGAATCATGAATGTTCTTAATGGCATCTAAAGTGGTAAATTTTTTCCAGAAGGTTTTCAACTGACTTTGCCCAGATCCATCAGAAGAATCACTATGTATGGCAGCTATAGCCTCATGAAATGTATTTCTGAAATAATGAGACTTGAAAGTCGAAATTACTCCTTGGTCCATGGACTACAGAATGGATGTTGGGTTTGCAGGCATGGAAACAACACTAATCTCCATGATCATCTCCATCAGAGCTCTTGGGTGACCAGGTGCATTGTCAATAAGTAGCAAACTTTGGAAAGAAATCTATTTTTCTGAGCAGCAGGTCTCCAGAATGGGTTTAAAACACTTACCCAACTATACTGTAAACAGATGTGCTGTCTCCCTGGCTTTGCTCCATTTCTAGAGCACAGGAAGGGTGGATTTAGCATCATTCTTTAGGGCCCTGGAATTTTCCAAATGGTAAATGAGCACTGACTACAACTTGAAGTCCTACCAGTGGCATTAGCCTCTAACAAGAGAGTCAGCCTGTCCTTTGAAGCTTTGAAGCCAGGCATTGACTTCTCTGAAAGTTCTAGATGGCATCTTCTTCCATCGAAGGCCGTCTCATCTACATTGAAAACCTGTTGTTGAGTGTAGCCACCTTCATCAGAGATCTTCTGGAGAACTTGCTGTGCCTTCTCCATCTGTACTTGCTGCTTCACCTTGTACTTTTATGTTGTGGAGATTGCTTCTCTCCTTAAACCTCATGAACCCTGCTGACTTCCACCTCTGCTGACTTCCAGCTTTTCTTCTGTAGCTTCCTCACTTCTCTCAGCCTTCATAGAACTGAAGAGCATTTGGACCTTGCTCTGGATTTGGCTTTGGCTTAAGGGAATATTGTGGCTGATTTGATCTTCTATCCAGAGCACTCAAAACTTCCTTCATAATAGCAATTAGGCTGTTTCACTTTCTTATCATTCCTATGTTCACTGGAGTAGCACTCTTAATTTCCTTCAATAACTTTTGTTTTGCATTCAGAATTTGGCTGTTTGGTGCAAAAGGCCTTCAGTCCGTCTTGGCTTTTGACATGGCTTCTTCACCAAGCTTAATCATTTCTAGGTTTTGATCTAACGTGTGAAATACGTGGCCAGACATGGTGGCTCACGTCTGTAATGCCAGTGATTTGGGAGGCCAAGGCAGGCAGATCACTTAAAGTCAGGAGTTTGAGACTAGCCAGGCCAACATGGTGAAACCCCATCTCTACTAAAAATACAAAAATTAGCCAGGCATGGTGGCGCGCACTTGTAATGCCAGCTACTCAGGAGGCTGAGGCAGGAGAATCACTTGAACCCCAGAGGGGAAGTTTCAGTGAGCCGAGATCACACCAGTGTACTCCAGCCTGGGTGACAGTGAGACCCGGCCTCAGTAAAGAAACAGTGAGAGACATGTGACTCTTCCTTTCACTTGAACACTTAAAGACCATTGTAGAGTTATTATCTGGCTTAATTTCAATATTGTTGCATTGCAGGGAATGGGAATAGGGAGGCCAGAGGAGAGGGAGAGAGAGACAGGGGAGCTATCGGTGGTGGAGCAATCAGAACACACACATTTATGAAGTTCGCCTTCGTATATGGACATGGTTCATGGTGCCCCAAAACAAGGACAATGGTAACATCGAAGATCACTGATCACAGCTCACCATCACAGACATGATAATTTCAAAAAGTTTGAAACATTGTGAGAATTACCAAACGTAACACAGAGACACAAAGTGAGTGCGTGCAGCTGGGTAAACAGCACTGATAGACTTGCTCAGTGCAGGGTTGCTGCACACCTTCAACGTGTAAAGAATGCAGTATCTGCAAAGCGCATAAAACATGCGCTTTGTGATGGGTCATGGGAGTTGGTACGAACTGTTCGCGGTTTCATGACAACATGTGGGCCCTTGTTATTCTCAACCGTCTTTCACCCTCTTTTTAGATTCCCCTTCAGTTGTTAAACTATATGTTTCTTGTTTATTTGTTTTGAGATGGAGTCTCACTCTGGTACCCAGGCTGGAGTGCAGTGGCTCAATCTCAGCTTACTGCTGTCTCCGACTCCTGGGTTCGAGCCATTTTCTTGCCTCAGCCTCCCGAGTAGCTGGGATTACAGGCATGCGCCACCATGCACAGCTAATTTTTGTATTTTTGGTAGGGACGAGATTTCCCCACATTGACCAGGCTGGTCTGGAACTCCTGACTTCAAGTGTTCTGCCTGCCTCGACCTCCCAAAGTGCTGGGATTACAGACAGGAGCCACTGCACCTGGCCAGTTGTTAAACTATCTTAATGATACTTAAAAGAGATTATAATAACATGACACCTATTGTGTGCCAGGCACTGTGATAAGCACTTCATGCATACTAACTCATTTAATCCTCACAGCAGCAGTTCAGTAAGGTTGGTTCTATTAGTATCACCATTTTACCAATGAGAAAACTGAGCACAGAGACAGTGAGTTACCTGTCAAAGATCACACAGCTGGTGTGTGACAGAACTGCAAGGACCTTCCCTGCCACTTTTTTCTTTTTGGTAACAGCTTTTTTGAGCTATAGACCACATAGCACAAAACTCACCCCTTTAAAGTATATGACTTAGTGGTTTTTGGTATATTTACAGAGTTGTGAAACCACTACCACAATCAATTTTAGAACATTTCCACTACCCCAAAAAGAGACTCCATACCCATTCTCAGTCACCCTCATGCCCCTGACTTCCCCCACACCCAGCCCTGTGAAACTACTCATCTACTTTCCGTCTCTACAGATTTGCCTGTTCTGGACATTTGGCCTGAATACATGTGGCCTTCTGTGTCTGGCTTCCCTCACTTAGCATGTTTTATAGGTGGAATTGCCAGATCACATGGCAACTCTATGTTTAACTTTTTGTTTGTTTGTTTGAGACAGAGTTTTGCTCTTGTTGCCTAGGCTGGAGTGCAGTGCCGCAATCTCGGCTTACCACAACCTCCACCTCCCAGGTTCAATCGAGTCTCCTGCCTCAGCCTCCCGAGTAGCTGGGATTGCAGGCGCCCACCACCACGCCCGGGTAGTTGTTGTTGTTGTTTTTTTTGGTATTTTTAGTAGACATGGGGTTTCACTGTGTTGGCCAGGCTGGTCTTGAACTCCTGGCCTCAGGCGATCCACCTGCCTCGGCCTCCCAAAGTGCTGGGATTACAGGTGTGAGCCACTGTGCCCAGCCTATGTTTAATGTTTTGAGGATCTGCCAGACTGATTTCCAAAGCAACTGCGTGGATTTACATCATCCCCAGCAGTGCGGGAGGATGCCCAGTTGTCCCAATCCTCACCAACACCTGTCATTATCCGTCTTTGTTTCTAGTCATTCTAGTAGGTGAGAAGTGGCATTTCATTATAGTTTTGATTTCTGATGACTAATGACGTTGAGAATCATTTTATCCACTCAGTGGCCCTTTGTACCTCTTCTTTGGAGAAATGCCTATCCCTATCCAAATCTTTTTTTTTTTTTTTTTAACACAGGGTTTTTCTCTTTCACCTGGGCTGAAGTGAAGTGACGCAATCATAGCTCACTGCAGCCTCAACCTCCTGGGCTCAGGTGATCATCCCACGTCAGCCTCCCGAGTAATTGGGACTACAGTTACTACAGCACCACGATGCCTGCCTAATTTTTAAATTTTTTTCTAGAGATGGGATCTCCCTATGTTGCCCAGGCTGGCCTGAAACTCCTGGCCTCAAGTGATCCTCCTGCCTCAGCCTCCCAAAGTGTTGGAATTAGAGATGTGAGCCACCTGGAGCGGCCCCTTTGCCTATTTTTTAACAGGGCTTTCTTGACTTTTGCCAAGGAAAGCAGCCCTTGTTCTCAGGGAACCCTGCTCCCTTGGGTGGAGGGCGGCTGCAGGGATGGGTATACGGTGGGACCTTGATGGCAGAAAGGGAATAAAATCATGTAGCATCCAGGGAGGCGAGGAGCGAGTGGAAGGGTAGGTTGAAACGACTGGACCTAAGTGATGAGCAGCAGGGAGCCCGGAGACTGCACGCCAGGTTGGAGGTCAGGAGGCCGGAGCACCCTTCACCATCCCAGACCCACTCTGAACCTCTGGCAAACCAAGGCTCTTGTCTTCTCAGTGTCCCACATTCCATCTGTAAAATGGGTTTTCTGTGCCTGACCTGTGTACCTTGTAAAACTGGCGAGGGGCTGGGCATGGTGGCTCACACCTATAATCCCAGCACTTTGGGAGGCCGAGACAGGTGGATCACCTGAGGTCAGGAGTTCAAGACCAGCCTAGCTAACATGGCGAAAGCCTATCTCTACTAAAATACAAAAAATTCACCGTAATTCCAGCTACTCCAGAGGCTGAGGCAGAGAATCGCTTGAACCTGGGAGGCGGAGGTTGCGGTGAGCTGAGACCGCACCACTGCTACAAGGTGCTCAGAACTGGGCAAGGGAGGTAGGAAAAGGTAAAAAGGGACAGTTTTCCTGTATGACAGAGCGGGAGAGGCAAGGAGGAGGCTGCTCTAATGACAGAAGCGGGACACGGCCTCACCTGGCTGTGGGAGGGGCCGATGCTAGGTCCCAAGGCTCCGTGAAACAGGTAGACAGCACCCTGGTTCTCTTCCTCTCCTGGGGCCCCGATGACCACGTCCATCAGCTTGTCCCCATTCACGTCCCCCAGCACTGTCAGAGCCGCCCCAAAGCGACCCCAGGGATGGCCCTGCTCCCCGTGGAGAACAGCATCACACCACCACCTGCTCCACTGCAGAACGAAAGCAGTGCCAGGCCCAACCCGGGCAACCCCTCCACCCACACTGGACCCCACCCAGCCCAGGTCCCATCAGCCACTCACCCCCCTGGGCAAGGGACACACAGACACCTGGCCCCCTCGGGTCTGCTCGTAGTAATGGGGGGCCCCGATGAGGATCAGGTCAGTGCTGCCATCGCCGTCCACATCCACGGAGCAGAGGGAGGCCCCGAAGTAGGAACCAATCTGGAGGGCAGAGCCTGGGTCATGCTGCCTGTCCCCGCCAGAGGCAGCCCTGTGGGCCAGGTCCCACCTCTCCCCAGGTACCAGGACCTCCCCCAAGCCCCCCAAAGCCCCTCCATCCTCTTCCTGGCCCCAGCCACTGTCCCCACCCTCATCTTCCCCTCTGGCTTCTGTCACGCCCAACCTGTGTCCCCGTGACTTCGGCCTTCAGCCTCCATTGCCCGGACACCTGGGTGAAGACGGCAGCCTTCCCAGTGTGCTGGTAGCGGGGGGCCCCCAGGACCAGGTTCTGCACCCCTTTCCAGAGAGCCAGCTCGGTGGAGTAACCTGAGGGGCCCAGGTCTCAGCACAAAGGCCCCCATTCCCCCCATCCAGAGCCCTGGACCCCCACCTCAGGCAGCACAGCCCCCATCTCCCCTCCCCAGAACCCTGGACCCACCCTAGGCAGCGCATCTCCCACCTGTCCCCAACCCCTGGTCGTTTCTTACCCAGGTAAGAGTCCCTCATGTCCACATTCTCCTGAGACATGTTGATGAAGGTGGGGTTCATATTTGGGGGATACAGGAAGGCACCTCCAGACCAGGTGAAGCTCCCCACAGCCCCCAGAATGGGGCCATCCTGGGAGGAAAGGATTCCAGGACTGAGCAGAGGCCAGAGCAGAAAGACAGCATGTACAAGAGATACACCTGCCGCCCGTGCCCCTTACCCACCTGGCACCCACCCTGGCCTTCCCTGCTCGCTCCTCCCCCCACCGCACATCATCGGCCTAAGGGGCCCCACTCACAGGCGTGAACACAGCGCTGAAGCCCTCCTGCGCCATCTCCAATTCGAAGGAGCTACTGCTTGTGGTCTCCGTACCTGGGGAAAAGCATGACACTCGAGTGCCAGGGAGGGAGATGAGCTTTGCCAGGTCTAAGAACACTTCAGCTTTAGGAAAAGCTAAGACTGGAGGCCCAGGGAGGGCTGATGCCTATGACAGGGAACAGGCTCTGCCCTCCAGATCAGCTCCAATTTCAGGGCCCCCCTTTGCTCCATGGATGTGGACAGCGATGGCAGCACCGATCTGGTCCTCACCAGGGCCCCCCATGGGTCTACGAGCCGACCCGAGGGGGCCAGGAGTCCGCGTGCCCCTTGCCCAGGGGAGTGAGTGGCTGGTGGGACGTGGGCTGGGTAGGTCCCAGTGTGGGTGGAAGGGTCTCCTGGGCTGGGCCTGGCACTGCTTTTTGTTCTGCAGTGGAGCCAGTGGTGGTGTGAGATCATTCTCTGTGGGGAGCAGGGCCATCCCTGGGGCCACTTTGGGGCAGCTCTGACAGTGCTGGGGGACATCAGTGGGGACAAGCTGACGGACGTGGCTATCGGGGTCCTGGGAAAGCAGGAGAACTGGGCTGCTGTCTACCTGTTTCACGGAGCCTTGGGTTCCAAGTGGAAAAGTGTTACGACTGAGGAGTCCCCAAGCTAAGAGCTCCCTTCAGACTCACCTTCAATGGCAAAGATCTTCTCCTTCAGCTGGTTTTGAATATTTTTCAGAGCATCAAAGTCCTCCACTTTAAATATGTGTTCCTGGGAGGGCTTCGATGCAATGTCATTTAATTCTTTCCAAGAGTTTGTGTTTTGAAAAGCTGATCCAACCTGTCTCCAGAAAAGATCAACTCAGTAAAAATAATAAATCGAATGTTTCTGTGTGCACTGGGTGCAACATCCTCCGATAACCCCACAAGATCAACATGATCACACCCCATGGACACAGGAGAAACATGAGGCCCGGACGGCATCAGGGAGTTTAGGAGAAAGGATCATGGTCTCCAGTCTGGGGCAGAGTTTTCATCCTGAAGGCAGTAAGAGCCGAGAGAGCTGGTGTTTCTATCCTTGAAAGGTATGTTGTTGGTGGTGGTTCACACCTGTAATCCCTGAGCTTTGGGAAGCCAAGGTGGTAGAATTGTTTGAGGCCAGGAATTTGAGACCAGCCTGGGCAACATAGCAAGACCCCATCTCAACCAAAAAAATTTTTTTAAAAAGCCAGGTTTGATGGCACACGCCAGTGGTCCTAGCTACTGGGGAGGCTGGGGTGGAAGGATCACTGGAGCCCAGGAGTTCGAGGCTGCAGTGAGCTAGGATTGCACCACTGCCTGAGTAATAGAGCAAGACCCTGTCTCAAAGAGAAAAGAAAATAAATAGAAAGGGAAGTTGCCCTGAGAGGAAGCCGTGGGAGAAGGGGGAAGCCGTCCCATGCCCTACCCCAATTGCATAGCGGATGATGCCTGCTGCATCAGCCATGGGGATGACATCCTTATAATCCAGGCTGTCGCCTTCTTTCTTCCCATCAGTGATGACAATGAGAATTTTAGTGGCATCCCCACGGGCCCCGTGTGAGGCCTGGAACAATTGGCGCCTATCAGGAAAGAAGAGATCTTAGAGGCCTGTGAACAAAACCACACTAGCCCCTGGTGCCCTTGTGAAAATGAGAAGATGCCTTTTCCTTTGGGAGGCCCTAGTCCCACCCAGAGGCCCAAGCTTGGCAAGGGTATTACGGGCTGGATTTCAGTCCCTGCCTGTCCCCTTCTCGTGGAGACAGATGAGGCCCAAGGGAAGACCTGGGTGCTTTGGGACTGTGCCTGGAAGAAGTCAGGACTCACACGACTTTTTGGATGGCAGTGGCCGTGTGTGTGAACCCTCTCAGTTGGTGAACAGAAGCCAACAGGCCGAGGGGGTTTGAGGTGCGCCTGAATTTCTCAAAAGTGAAGTGTACGTAGAATTCACTGGAGAACTGCATCAGGGAAAACTGGGAGAAGCACACAGGGCCAGGGCTGAGGCCATTTCACCAGGATCCAAGCACCTGCCCCCAGCAGCCTCCCTGCCCCAAAGGCACACCTGGGTGCTGGGTCTCTGGAACTGGCTTATCACAGCTCTCACGAAGTTCATCATCGTGGCAAAGTTGCCGGGGGAGATGCTGCCCGAGCCATCAATCAGGAACACAATGTCCAGCTCCTGTCTTGGGCACTCTGGGGAAGGAGGTGGCACCGGTCCTCCAAGAGACACTCCCAGAACGCAGGACTATGGCCTCCTGGCCACAGGAGCTCACTCTCCCAAAACCCTTCCTCCCCTTCCTCTCCTCATCGGGGGCAGGACTTCCCTAACCCCCTGCCTGGAACAAGGCCCTTCATTCTCTTAAAGTTGCGTAAAGAGGCTGTGATGGGCCGGGCACAGTGGCTGACACCTGTAATCCCAGTACTTTGGGAGGCCGAGGTGGGCGGATCATGAGGTCAGGAGATCGAGACCATCCTGGCCAACATGGTGAAACCCCATCTCTACTAAAAATACAAAAATTAGCTGGGTGTGGTGGCATGCACCTGTGGTCCTAGCTACTCGGGAGGCTGAGGCAGAATTGCTTGAACCCGGGAGGTGGAGGCTGCAGCGAGCCGAGATCGCACCACCACAGCACTGCAGCCTGGCAACAGAGTGAGGTTCCATCTCAAAAAAAAAAAAAAGGCTGTGATGAAGCTGCTCACCCCTGTGCAGCCAGCCCTGTCGATAAAAAAAAGTGAAGGTCAGACTGGGTGCAGTGGCTTACGCCTGTAATCCAAGCACTTTGGGAGGCCTAGACAGAAGAATTGCTTGAGCCCAGGATTTCAAGATCAGCCTGGACAACATAGATGTGACAACCTCACATCTACTAAACATTGTTAAAAATCAGCTGGGCCTGGTGGCTCTTCTCTGTGGTTCCAGCTACTCTGGAGGCTGAGGTGGGAGGATCACTTGAGCCCAGGAGTTGGAGGCTGCCGTGAGCTGTGATTGTACCACTGCACTCCAGCCTCAGTGACAGAGTAAGACTGTCTCTAAAAAAAAAGAAGAAAAAAAAAAAAAAAAAAAACAGGAAGATTTCTCCAATTCAGATGGTAGGAAGCAGAAGGCCTCCCCCTCCACCCTGGATATCTGTGCCCCTCCCTGGACCCATTCCTCCTTCCTCCCTCAATGTCACCCCATCCAGCAATGATACAAACTGGCACCAGTTCCTGGCCAGTGTATGTCCTCACTGCTCAGTGCTGAATGGTAGTTTTGTTAATTTTTTTTTTTTAATTGAGACGGAATCTCACTGTCACCCAGGCTGGAGTGCAGTGGTGCGATCATAGCTCCCTACAGCCTCCAACTCCTGAGCTCAAGCGATTCTCCTGCCTCAGCCTCCCCAGTAGTTGGCACTATATGTATGTAACACCATGCCCAGCTACTTTGTATTTTATATTTATTTTTTGTAGAGATGAAGTCTCACTATGTTGCCCAGGCTGGTCTCAAACTCCAGGCCTCAAATGACCCTCCTGCCTTGATTGTTAATATTTTAAACAAGTCATCACAGGCAACAGCCACACACTGGGCCTGTTCTGTTCTCAGCTTAAATACAGGCCCCCACTCCCTTCCTGTGTGAAGACAGCGTCTATCCTGAGAAGAGGACGCTCTTACAGCACCTGGAGAGGAGACCCCCTTCCATGTGACCTCTCAGCATTCTCTCTGCCCCAGAGGCCTCCACCGGAGAGACAGGTGTCCTGGGCATTCTGATGAATGCCCAGCCCCTGTGGATGGAGTCTGGACCCACGGAGGTGCTGGAAGGTGCACCCTATTTGCAACCAGATGTCAGTCTCACCAAGGGCTTGAGAGCAAATGTGAAACCAAGGGGAGGCCTCAGACTGCCAGGTCTGAAAAGCCCACTGTTCCGCTTCCTTATCTTTCTTCCCCATCACCACCAGGGAAGCCAGGCCCTGCGTCTCAACCTGCATGTGCACACGCACACACGCACATACATGCACACACATGTATACACACACACATATGTACACACACACACACACACGTTGCTCACACTGCACTTTCACTGACCTTTCCTAAACTACTGCACAAACCAATTGGTCATATCCCAGGACCCACTGGATGAAAATAGATCCTCTTCTCTAAAAATAACAGCAGCTGGCCTTCATGGGGCTGTCACCTGGTACTAGCTGCTGTGCTAGCCCCTGGCCATGAATCATCCTATGTTACTTTCAGTGCTGGGTGTGTTATTCTCCCCATCCAACAGAGAATGAAGAAACGGATGCTTGGAGAGGTTAAGGTCACAGGAAAGGTCCAGCGGTGGGCCAGGAACGGGCAGGGTGTGCGGGCGGCAGTGTCGGGAACCACTGCGACACGTGGTAACTCTTTTTCCAGATCCCTTCTTCCTGATCCACTCTGGCAAGACTGTCTCTAGCCCACCGCACCCCCAGTTGGATGTGCGTGAGCTCCTCAAAGACTTGGTGGTCCCGACACTCACCCTGCCTGGACGCCGGGAGCCTCTGGGTGAGCTGGGTGGGGGCCAGGAGGAAGCAGAGTCCAGTCAGGTACATGTTCCTCCCACACCCGTGGTGCACGGTGGGGCCGCAGGCCTGGGGACACAGCGGGCTGCTGGGGGGCTGCTCCTGCTCCCTCCCACCCTCGAATTCCAGCACCTCCACCCTACAAGAGACTCCCAGCCCCCGCGGCCCCGGCTCCTCCCTCCCTTAGAGGCCTCCTGTGCCCTAGGGCCACTCACCAGCAGCTGGGGGGGGCTGGTGGTAGCCGCCAGGGACAGGCCCAGGGACATGTTCACGGCCTCCGGGGGGACTGCAGGGACAGATATGTGCATGGTCACTTTCGGGGGTACAGAGAAGGCTGTGGAAGAGCTGGGCAGGGGTCACCTCCACCTGGGAGACAAGGTCTGATGGTGAAGGGAGCTGTCCGGTTTTGACAGAGCTGCAGGGGTGTGATGAGCGGGGAGGCCTTAAGAGGCCAGGAAGCATGTCTGAGGGTGAGGGTCTCAGACACAGCAAAAGTTGGAAGTGAAACTCCGGTGAGCCCCACGGGCCCCTGGAGCTGGGGAGCCTGGTGGCCCTGCCCTGGGTCCCAGGAGGGGCGGTGACTCACCCTGCAGGCCAATGGGCTCACAGGCACCGGTGCTGTAGCTGCACTGGTAGAGGCTGCCCGTTTGGTTGGCAGCTGTTCTCTCTTGGGGGGCTCCAACCACCACCCTGCGAGGAGACAAAGAACACTTCAGGTAAGAGTGTGGACGCTGCGGCACAGCTGCCGCTCCGGCAAGTGTGCGTTCCCTCTCTAAACCTCAGCTTCCTCATCTGCAAGATGGATTTTCATCATTTAAATTCCACGTGGAAGGGATTTCTGTCTGTTGGATTCTCTGGCGTATGGAGACAATAAACATTTGTTGAGTCTGGGTGTGGTGGCTCACACTTGGAATCCCAGCACTTTGGAAGGCTGAGGTGGGAGGATCGCTTGAGCCCAGGAGTTTGAGACCAACGGAGGCAACATAGTGAGACCCTGTCTCTCTATATTTTTAAATGTATAGAAAAAAAGAAAGAAAAAACAAGTAAGTGTTTGTTGCACGACTGATTCCTACTCACAGGTTGTCGTGTGGACTCAGTCAGCGTCCACCTATGATGAGCCTGGCACTGCACTTACTGCTCTGTAAATGTTAGCTGTGAGGCCGTGCCTGCTTTCAGGGCAAATCTTCATTAGCCAGGGCAGTCGCTACACCAGACAGAGAGGAGAGTTTGCAAATAACAGGGCAGGGCCAGGGGCACGGGGCCCTGAGCAGGGAGAGGATGGATGGAGCCGAAGGCCAGCGCCACCTGGGCCTCACCAGGAGTTGGCATACTGGACCACACTGTCTCCAAACCCAGCGCTGTCCACACGGAAGGCTGTCAGCTCCTCTGTGTCCAAGTTGAAACCCAGAGAAGTTGCTAAGGCTGGGAAAGAGGTGGGAAGAGAGCTTTGGAGAAGGGTCTTCCTCCTGCCTGGCCGCCCTCTACCCCCAGCCCCAGCGCCCCAATCTCCCCTCTGAGCCTGATGCCCAGGGTGCCTGGGTCTTCTGGACACCCAACTCATCCCCTTCTCTCCTTCCCAGGGTCCAGGGAGGCCCCTTGCCCACCATCCGCTATCGAGTTTCAGTTCTCCATTTCTGCAGAGCAGTACCCAGGCTCTAAAAAGGATCTTTCCCCAATGTGCCCCTCAAGTGCTATGAGAGAGACTCCAGGAAAACTTGGGTACCAAAGCATTCTGTCCACAGAGCACAAGCTTGGCACGTTCTATCTATTTTTAAAATCTCTGGAGTGTCGAGACAACTGGCCTCTCTTCCAGCATCTCTGGAACTCCCCCAAAGTTGGTTCATCAATATCCTCTCCCTCCACAAACTCCAAATCTCAAACCCTATGTGCCAGCCTCCCCCTCATGCTTGACTCAGTCTCTCTTCCTACCCAGATCCTAAACCCCCAGCCTGAGCCCCCATTTCAAGGCCCTGGCTCCCTTGGGCCTGGGTCCCCAGCCCTACTTCACTGGGGCCTAGGCTCACCTGTGAACAGGAGGAGCGCTGCCTTTGTCCTGGTCATGACTAGAAGGTCAGACGTGGAGCTCTGAGCTCCTGGGCTGTTGCAGGAAGAGCTGGACCAAGGTACTGAGGAAGCAAGTGGGCAGAGAGGTGGCCAGGGGCAGGAAGAAGGTTGTCAGCATGAGTCAGAGGGGGCGGGCAGAGAACGCGGCTGATCCGAGAATGGGCCGGCCGCCCACACACCCCCAACCCCACCGCAGTCTCTCATCAGATGACTTGGCTTGATGCCCTTTGCTTGGGTGGATGCAAATCCCTGCTCTGCCCCTCCCAGGCTCCCCCTTGACTGCCAGAAGGCACCCCTTGACCTTGAAATTTCAGCCAGACTGGAGGGGGGTGGGGCAGATGCCAACCCCTCAGGACCCTAAAGGAAACCCTGGTGGGAGCCCTTCACTCTGGCCTGGAAAATCTGGGCCAAGGAGTGGGGCATCCGGGTCCCTAAGAGGAGCACAGAGCAAGTATTTGTTCATTCATTCATTCTCTCATTTATTCATCATTTATTTAAGATGCCTAATTTGAGCCTGGAGACGCAAGCCCTCTGCTAGGTGGGGAAGAAAATATAAACCACAAATCCCCAGCCCTGGGGTCAGTGGAGAGGCAAATTTATAAACAGCAAGTTCCCCCGCTGTGAGGGGGAAGCGCAGAGACCACAGGGTGCCTCACTCAGGCTGAGAAGGTGTGGCTTTCTGAGAAGCCTTCCTGGAAGAGGTGGCACTTGAGCTGAGCACTGAAAGCAACCGAAGTCGGGAGGTGACAGGGCAGCCAGACATGGATGAGGCAGGGGACAGGAGGGTCTGTGTGTGAAATCAGCAATGGAACCAAACAGTCAGGGTGGGAAGTGGTAAGAGATAAGGTCAGGGCCACTGGGAGGAAAAGAAGGGGAAGCAGGCCCCAGGCCCTGGAAGCCCCCCTAATATACATCAATTTTTTTTTTTTTTTTAATTTCAGAAACAGGGTCTTGCTCTGCCACCCAGGCTGGAGTGCAGTGGTGTGATCACAGTTCACTGCTGCTTCGAACTCCTGGGCCCAAGGGATCCTCCTGCCTCAGCCTCCCAAGTAGCCAGGACTATAGGATTGCACCACTGCACCTGAATATATATATGTGAGTGTGTGTGTGTGTATATATATATATTTTTTTTTTTTTTTTTTTTTTTAGTAGAGACAGAGTTTCCCCATGTTGGTCAGGCTGGTCTCAAACTCCTGGTCTCAATCAAGCCTCCTGCCTCAGCCTCCCAAAGTGCCGGGATCACAGGTGTGAGCCACCGCACCTGGTGAGAATACATTGATTTTGTCCTGAGGGTAGAGGGGAGCATTGAAGGGAATTCATGAGGACTGAGATCTTCACATTTTCATTTTAGAAAGTGGGTTATATGGGCATGGTTTGTTTGGGAAGCAGCTGGAAACTTATTTGTCAGGAGAGAGATGTTGGGGGTCTGCGGGGTGAGTAGACTGCTGACTGTGGGGATGGGCTGGAGGCTGATCGATCACTGCAGGGAGGACAGAGGTGATGGAGGAGGAAGCGTGGGGGTTAGGCCAATCTCAGTTTTGAGGAAAACAGAGCGTAGTGTTTAAGAGCTTGGACTATTTCAACCTCTCTGTGCCTCAGTTTCCTCATCTGCAAAATGGGAATGATCACGAAAGTCCACACCCCTTGTCGTTGCTGGGAGAGTTGAGTGGTGTGGAGGGCTCGGGAGAGCAGGTGGGAACCTGGGCTGGCAGCTGTGATCATTGCTGTGCTGTGACAGCCGTCCTGGTGGAAGAGGGCATCTGTGGAGCCTCCGAGAGAGAGGTCAGAGGTAGTTGGATGTGTGGGTCTGGACCTCAGAAACAGCCTTGGATTCTGGGCCCATCAGCAGAAGTGCTGGGTGAGGTCCTGGTGAGAGGGTGATGAGGGAGGAGCATGCAGGCCACGGAAACAGCAGTGGTGGCTGCAGAGCAGGAGATGCTGAAGACTGAGGAGGCCCCACAGAGAGGCAGGAGGAGGCCGGGAGAGAGACGGGCAGGCCGGACGGGGGACATGAACCATGGCGCAGCCTGCCAAACATCCAGTGAGGCAGGAGATGAGGAGGTCCCTGGCTCTGGTAGCAGAGGCCATCAGAGATCCCGCAGTGGGCCACGCCGGGATGGCAGGAAGGCCAGGCTGGCATGGGCAGAGGAGGGGCCGGCACGAGGAAGGCGGCAGTGCTGTCACCTGGAGTGAGAGCCTCAGACACACTTCCAAGCAGCATGGCTGGGAGAAGGCCCTAGAGAAAGGGAAAGACAAGGAAAACTGCAGAGAGAGAAGATGGAGGGTTGAATGCCAAGAAGGAAACAGAGACAGAAAATCCCCAAAAAGAGGAAGAAGTAGTGCAAGTTCTGGAGAGGATAAAAGAGGAACTGGCAATTGGGAATGTGGAGGGCTGGGCTTGTGGGCAGGATGAGGGCCAGAGAGCCCTCGCCTTTGAGGAGGCCATGATCCCAGCCTTCTCGACACCCCCTTTCCCTGGGTTGAGGTCCACCTCTGGAGGAGGAGGCAGGAGAGGAGGACCCCAGACGCATGAAAGACCCCCTCTCCTCTCAAGCTGCCCACCGACTTCCACCATGCCCTGGGCTCAGTCAAGGTGAACTTGAATTGGAAGAAAGCTATGGTGAGATCACTCGCTTTTGGAACAGACAACTCAGGTTCAGCAAAGAGGAAGACAGGATGTGTCCTCAACTCACCCCACCCCCTTCTTACAGGTGAGAGCCGTGGGGCTGCAGTCAGGACCTCAGGGTGTCTAAAACTCATAGCCCCACTTCAGTGAATCATGACTGTGAGGTTTCCAGAGAAAGGATGGCAGCTGGGGAAATGATGTAAGTGAGGAAGGAGGGGGCTGCCCATCACCCATCTCCTCAGCCCCGTGGGGCTCTGAGTCAGCAGAGCCCAGTCCCTCATCTAGCCTCCTGGGGTGCTCAGAGCCCAGACTGAGCCCATGGCAAGAGGTCAAGGGCAGAGGGAGGGTCTGGGGGAGTCTGGAGAGTAGCCAGCCTGTCTTGGGCTGATCCTCACCATCCCTGCTCCATCCCTGAACCCAGGGACGCTGGTTGAAAAAGTTTCCAGCAGGGCAGCAGGTCAGGGGGGTGTGGTTCTGACACAAACAGGCGAGGAGGTAGATATGGAGAAGCCAGATCGGATGCTGCTGCCTTAATTCGGATGTGATTTGCCTAAGTGGAACTGAAAAATTTGGGGTCTATCTCCTGTGTCCTTTGTTTTCTGTGGAAAGAAGAGAACAGAAACCTGGTGGGCAGAAACCCTCGGATTTCTGGTCCGTTTTTGCCCCTTGTTCACCCACGAGGCCCAAGTGGAGTTACCCTAAAGTTTCTGCCCTTCCTCTACCTGCCTGCAGTCACTCTCACTTCTCTCTTTGAAGGACAATCCCTGCTGCACCCCCACATTTTCTTAAAATACAATTTATTTTAATTCTAAAGTGTAGAAATACACACAAACAGAGGTACTCGGGAAGACGCTGTGCTCCAAAAACACCCTGAAGGCCTGGCGTTCTGGTGTGGGGACAGTTTGGGAGCACCGTCTGGAAAGCTAGGGAGACGGAAAGGAGAAGCAGGCATGGGGTAACAATATCGGGCGGCCGACACAGGAGCTGCCATGATGACATTTACAGCACCACGCACTTTATTTAAAACAATTTTTTTCTTCTCTCTTTTTTATTTATTAATTTTTTTAGTAGAGATGGGGTTTCCCTATGTTGGCCAGGCTGGTCTTGAACTCCTGGCCTCAGGCAATCCACCTGCCTCAGCCTCCCAAAGTCCTGTGGTTACAGGCATGAGCCACCTCACTCAGCTTCTTTTATAAAATTTTAGATTCAGCAGGTACATGTGCAGGTCTATTACACAGGTATATTGCGGGGTACTGAGGTTTGCACTTCTGTTGACCCTGCCACCCAAATAGTGAGCAGAGTATCTGATAAGTGGTTTTTCAACCCTTGCTCCCCTCCCTCCCTCTTCCCTTCTGGAGACCCCAGTGTCCATTGTTCCCATCTTTATGTACATGTGTACCCAATGTTTAGCTCCCACTTATAAATGAGAATGTGCAGTATTTGGTTTTCCGTTCCTGTGTGAATTCACTTAGGACTATGACCTCTAGCTGCATCCATGTTGCAGCAAAGGACATGATTTCATTATTTTTCATGGCTGCATAGTATTCCATGGTGTGTGTAGCATGTTTTCTTTAACCAATCCACCATGGATGGGCACCCAGGTTGATTCTACGTCTTTGCTATTGCGCTTTATTTATACTAGCTAATCGAACTCTCACAGAAGTCCTGTGACAGGGACTGCTGTCACCCCTATTTAACAGATACAAAACTGAGGCCCTGAGAAGTTGGGTCATCTGCCTCAGGTCACCCAGCTAGTGCGGGCTGAGGACAGAACTCAAGGTGCTAGAGTCTTGACTATTTTGCTAATGACTTTACTTCCTCCTCTCTGCCCTAAAGGCTGCTTGTGTCATATTTGTTCTCTCAACCACTCATCCCACACACATGGGCTGCCCACATGACCCAGTGCTGGCCACTGTGAGAAGCAAGACAAACAGGAAAGGGTCTCAGCCCTCACAGAGTCACACCCCAGAAGGAGATTACACCCCAGAAGTTTTACTAGACAGTAGAGTGACCCAAGGAAGAAAGTGATTAGCTCTGCTTGATGAATTGCAGAGGGAGAGGCCTGAGATGAATGAGGCAGTGCCTGATGCGCCAGAGGCTGGGCAGGGACTGCTGCCTTCCACACACTGGGGCAGTGTCCTTCTAACATTTCCTTTATTGTTTTGTTTTTCAGAAACAAAGTCTTACTCTGTCACCCAGGCTGGAGTGCAGTGGTGTGATCAGAGCTCACTGCAGCCTCAACCTCCTGGGCTCAAGTGATCCTCCCAATTCGGCCTCCTGAGTAGGTGGGACTACAGGTGTGCACCACCATGCCTAGATAATTTTTAAATGTTTTGTGAAGTTGGGGGTCTTGCTGTGTTGCCCAGGCTGGTCTTGAACTCCTGGCCTTAGGCGATCACCCCCACCACTTCAGCCTCCCAAAGTGTTGAGATTATAGGTGTGAGCCACCATGCCCTGCAGTTTTAACCCTTTTATCCCCAGTTCTTCACACAATGCATGATACATGGGAGGCACACAATCCATACTTGGCTCAAGAATGAAGTGAAAGAATGGCAGAGTGTTATCCAGGCAACACAAGGACTGATAGTTCCAGTCCCAGTCACTATTGCAGCTCAGTTATGTGCCTGGGAAACAGCATTTGCTGCAATTGTTCTAAGCTAAGGGTGGGGGATGGGAAGTTAATAATCAGTCTTTCTCAGTGAAGAATAAAAGGTGACACTCTCTAGATGAGAGTACATTGAAGGGAGATACTGCATCTCACTTCTCCTTGTCTCTCCAACAATGGGCATTGGATACCGAGCAGATACAACCAGGAGTCAGTTCCTGTCTGTGGGTGTAGGATGGATAGGTGATGCGAGGGTGAATGGGTTTGTGTGTGGACAGGTGGATGGATGAAAGGATGGGGTGGAGGGTGGATGGGTAAATGGGTGGGTGGTGGGTGAGTGAACAGGTGGATGGGGGAAGGATGGGGTGGTGGGTGGATGGGTAGATGGGTGGGTGAACAGGTGGGGGGTGGAAGGGTAGATGGGTGGGTGGGTGGGTGGGTGAACAGGTGGATGGGTGGAAGGATGAGGTGGTGGATGGGTGGGTAGATGGGTAGGTGGGTGGGTGAACAGGTGGATGGGTGGAAGGACGGGGTGGTGGGTGGATGGGTAGATGGGTAGGTGGGTGGGTGAACAGGTGGATGGATGGAAGGATGGGGTGCTAAGTGGATGGGTAGATGGGTAGGTGGGTGGGTGAACAGGTGGATGGATGGAAGGATGGGGTGGTGGGTGGATGGGTAGATGGGTGGGTGGATGAACAGGTAGATGGGTAGGTGAAGGAGAGACTGCACATGTTTGAAGCGAATGGACCAAATGCTCAGCCCCCTCACCCACAGACCTGCTCAATAATTGCATGAATCAGAAGCCACCTGGAGCAAAGCAGGAGTCGCCTAAGAGGTAAACTAAGTTGAATTGGTGCGAATTTAGAACAAAACAAGGATTTAACTTGAGTGACAGGCAACAGAAAACAAGTCAAGCAAAGGAAAGCAATGAGAAGTTGGGGAACGTGGCCAACGCATCCCTGGCGGACAGGGAAATGCTGGGTCACAAGCAAGGGGAAAAGGGAGGAAGGAGCTCCTGCTGGCAAAGCCCAGGAAGAAATGAGGGCTGTACCTGCTCAGACTCCCACGCTGGCGAGCAATTTCACCAGAATGAGAAGAATATGGATTTAATTTGTACTTAAATTCAGGGAAATAGACACACAGGAGAAAAGGGGAAGTGAAGACAAGTCACTGAGAAACTGGGGAAGAAGGGAGAGAAGAGGAAATATTATAGAAAAGAGGTGGTCATAGAAGGGGGCTTGGGTTTGCAATGTTGGTGACAACACCCATACCTTCCATTTGAAGGCTTCCATTTGAAGGTGGAGGCTCCCCTACATCCACCCATCCACCTGTTCACCCATCCACCCACTCATCTGCCCATCCACCCAGCATCCCATCCTTCCATCCATCCATCTGTCCACACACAAATCCATCCACCCTCCTGTCACCCATCCGTCCTACACTCACAGACAGGAACTGACCCCTGGTTGTATCTGCTCAGTGTCCAATGCCCATTGTTGGAGAGATGAGGAGAAGAAAGCAGGATGGAGTGGGGAAAGAGGCTAAGTACAGGGAGCTCTCCGCTGACCCTGACTCCAGCCTGGTTCCCGAAAGCTGTGAGCATGAATGGGTCCCTCCTTGAGGCTGAAGTGTGGCCCTTGGTTCTCCCTGGGTGGGTCAGTCATTGACCACCAGTCATTCTTCCCCGCTTCCTCCAGCTTATCCTACTGCCACCCAGGAGAAGGTGCGGCTCCCCTGCAGCCAAGACCATTCCCCAGAGACTGGGGACACTTGTGAGCCTTGAGTACCAACACAGCAACTGAGAAATTGCTGTTAACCCAATGTTAACCCTCCAAGCAAGAGTTTTTAAGGGCGAGGTACATTTCAGGAAAGCAGAAGTTACAGGCAAAATCATAAACCAATACCTGGAGGTTATACATTAGTTTGGCCTAAAAAGCTAGGATATCTTGAAGCAAGGCTTACAAGTCATACATGAGTTCAAAGATTCTTTGATTTGCAATTGGTTAAGGAAGCAAGGCTTTGACTAAAATCTTGGGGTCAGCAGGAAGGAATGTTAAGGTCTGGCCTATGGAAGTGACTGTCTCTCCACGGCCCTCAGGAAGAAATTTAGAGCAAAGAATAGTGATCAGAGTTCAGTCTTCAGTTCCATTATCAGTGGCCTACATACCAGCAGATGGCATTTTCCATTTGGGGGTGATATGGTTTGGATTTGTGTCCCCACTCAAATCTCTTGTTGGATTGTAATCTGCAGTGTTGGAGGAGGGGCCTGGTGGGAGGTGATTGGACCATGTGGGCGGATTTCTCCCTTGCTGTTCTCATGATAGTGAGTGAGTTATCAAAAGTTCTCGTTGTTTAAAAGTGTGTAGCATCTCGCCCTGCTCTCTCTTCTTTCCTTCTTCAGCCGTGTAAGACATGACTCCTTCCTCTTCGCCTTCACCATGACTGTAAGTTTCCTGAGGCCTCCCCAGCCATGCTTTCTGTAATGCCTGAGGAACCAACCATTAGCCAATTGAATCTCTTTTCTTTATAAATTACCCAGTCTCAGGTAGTCCTCCGTAGCAATGAAAGAACGGACTAATACAGTGGGAGTCCAGGTTTCTGAAAAACAACTCAGGGATGTATGTTAAAACCCTTGGTTTTCTGGGAAACCACACATCTTGTGGCTCTCACTTCCTTGTTTGCAGTGATTGCTATCTTCCTGCTTACCAGGCTGCTCATATACTTCTCCGGATTAGCAAGGCATCTGGAATTCTCCTTGAAGAAACTCAAGATTTTTCTTTATTTCCATGTGTTGGGGAAGCCAGCAGGCCTCTAAGAGGGGTCCCCACTCTGTCTCAGGCACAGACAACATCTAGTGACCACAGAATGATTTCATCTTAATCCCTTTTTAGGGTAAAAGGGGGTAGCAAGGGAATCCCTAGGAAGGTGGGGTGAGAGAACAGAACAGGGCAGACATCCAGGGTCTCTGCGAGAACTTGAGTCAGTGGGGCCATGCCTGGGGGGGGCTGGGCTGGAGACACCTGTGTGAATTAAAAGAGGGAGAATTTCAAAGAGGAGGAGTAAGGCGGGGTCATCCCACTCAGCTTCTCTCTCCTGGCCCTGACATGTTAGCACAATTGGTCTCAACAGGCAAATGCGTATATGGCAGAACTTGGCAACCAATGCACCCTGTTCACGTTCACTCAGCCCAGCCTGCAGAGGGATCTTATCCTTTAATGGCAGTGGGGGATGGGGGCAGATAAGGGGAAGGATTCTAGCAATTGTTCAAGTCTGCGCCAAGATGGGAATGCCCACAGAGGAAGCAGAAAAGAAGTTGCTCTATTGATCTATTTATCACAGTAGCTGGACCAGATGATTGCAGAAAGACACAAAGATCAACCAAACGAGAGCAGGCAAAGCCTATTCATTCAGAGCTGGCTCTAGCAAAGGAGTCAGTCGCCATCACTTGCGTTTTGGCAGAGACTCAAAAATGGGCAGAACAGTAGGAAAGCTTTGTAGTGGAAAATGGGAAGGCTTCAGGGATGCCCCAAGTAGAAGCTGCTGGACTGGGAGGCTGTACGTCGCCCACTGGAAGCGGGCATCCTGTGCAATTGACTGGGTGACATATTTGGCTTTGTCTGGTTGGTCCTAAGTTAGAAGCAGGGACAAAAACTAGGGAAGCCATCAGTTATTGATTAAGTCCTGGACATGGGGCTGATAGTTATTGATAGGCCTTCTGGGCTGGGTGCGGCAAGCTTTGGGGCAGATGTCTATTTTTATGTCTAGTCTGGCCACTATCCCTTTGTATATTCAGTCTCTTGGGCTCTAGAAAATGTAGAGTATGCCAGGCGCAGTGGCTCACTCCTGTAATCCCTGCACTTTGGGAGGCAGAAGCAGGAGGATCACTCAAGCTCAGGAGCTCGAGACCGTCCTGGGCAACACAGTGAGACCCTGACTTTACAAAAATTTAAAAATCAGGCTCACATCTGCAATCCCAGCACTTTGGGAGGCCGAGGTGGGCAAATCACGAGGTCAGGAGCTCGAGACCAGCCTGACCAACATGGTGAAACCCTGTCTCTCCTAAAAATACAAAAACTAACCAGGCATGGTGGCGGGTGCCTGTAATCCCAGCTACTCAGGAAACTGAGGAAGGAGAATCACTTGAACCCAGGAAGCGGAGGTTGCAGTGAGCTGAGATTGCGCCATTACACTCCAGTCTGGATGACAGAACAAGACTCCATCTCAAAAAAATAAATAAAAATTTAGACTAGCACAGTAATGTAGGCCTGTAGTCCCAATCACTCAGGAGGCTGAGGCAGGAGGATCCCTTGAGCCTAGGAGATCAAGGGTGCAGTGAGCTGTGATCACACCACTGCACTCAGCCTGGGTGAAAGAGAGAGCTCCTGTCTCAAAAAAAAAAAAAAAAAAGAAATGAAAATGTGAAATGGCCCAGTTGGGTACTATATGGTCATAAAGATGTGTTAGGATGAAGGGAAACAGATGTCTGAGAGCCGTCTCTCCTCAAAGAGGGCACAGAGGATAGGAAGCTGGGGAAACCCAAGTCTGTTCATTCATTCATTCCCTTTCTCAGCAATTGTTTGTTACATGTTCCAGGTATTGTCCTAGGGTCTAGGGGTGCAATGGGGCTTCCTGTTCCCTCCGAATGTACAGTCTCCAGGGAAAGAAATGCAGGTTGCCATGGCAGCAAGCAAGAGGCAGAATTTCTCCCAGCTGGGGGATCAAGAGGATCTGGAGGAAGATCACTTCAGCTGAGGCAGGGGTCAGGTGAACGAGAAAAGGAAGTGAGTTCTGGGCAGAGGATACAGCATAGACAAAGGTTGAGAGGTGAGAGGGAGTTAGGAGAACCAGACAGGTCCTGACCTTCCCAGACAGGCCATGCTGAAGCTGGGCTTCTCCGGTAATTACTAATCACAATGCCTTTCACTTTCAGAAGGGTGTTGGTCACCTGAAGTGTGGCTCACCTCGGAAATGTGAGGTTCAAGATGGGGGGGGCGGGCTGGAGCAGAAGCTGAGCCACAGAGGAAGCCAGGGTCTCAAAAGTCACCTCAAAAACAACTGCCCAGGCTCAGGGGCCAGAGTGCTATGTGGCTTTGGGGGACCGGAGTGATTGGAGAGCCGTGTCCTGCCTAATAGGGCGGTTCTGTTGTAGCCTCATATTGCCAAATGTTTCAGTTTTTCTTTTTCTTTCTTTCTTTCTTTTTTTTCCCCCCGTTTGAGGCAGGGTATTGTTCTGTTGTCCACGCTGGAGTGCAGTGGTGCCATCATAGCTCACTGCAACACTGACCTCCTGGGCTCAAGCAATCCTCCCACCTCAGCCTCCAGAGTAGCTGAGACCACAGGTGTGCACCAGCACACCTGGCTAAATTTTTTTGTTGGTTTTTGAGATGGAGTTTCACTCTTGTTGCCCAGGCTGCAGTGCAATGGTGTGATCTTGGCTCGCTGCAGTCCCCACCTCCTGGGTTCAAGCGATTCTTCTGCTTCAGCCTCCTGAGTAGATGGGATTACAGGCACCTGCCACCACGCCCAGCTAATTTTTTGTGTTTTTAGTAGAGATGGGGTTTTGACATGTTGGCCAGACTGGTCTCAAACCCCTGACCTCAGGTGATCCATCAGCCTCAGCCTCCCAAAGTGCTGGGATTACAGGTGTGAGCCACTGAACCTGGCCCCTTTTTGTTTGTTTGTTTGTTTTGTTTGTTTGTTTGTTTTAAGAGACAGATCTTGCTATGTTGCTCAGGCTGGTCTGGTCTTGAACTCCTGGGCTTAAGCAATCCACCCTCCTTGGCCTCCCAAATGCTGGGATTACAGAACTGCACCACCATGACTGGCCTCCACTTTTTCAAGAAAAGCTATAAATACAGATTCCTCTCAGAAATCCCTCAATTTTAAAATGTCAACAACTAATCAAAAACAAACAAACAAGACTGTGTGGGTCAAATAAAACCTGAGAACTGGATTTGGCCCAAAGGCTGTGAGTTTAGAATCTCTTTTCTGAACTGGAAGTGATTACGAGTTAAGAATCTCCAAAAGCAAAGCCTGGGTGTTTTCCCTGGGAAAGGGAAATCCACACCATCCGGGCACACGTCTCTCGGGAATCACTCCAGAGAGGGAGGGAAGTACCTTTCTAGTAGCTTTCTCATGCATCTGCAGGGGGACAGATCATGGCCTATTTCTCTATCAAGTCATCCTGCCACCAGGTGGGAAGGGATGAAGATGGGGGACCTACCCCACAGTGCTCTCAGAGGTGGAGGGTAAATCCCTAGAAACCAAGCCACGGGGCTCATCACAGAAGGTCCTACACATGGAGAAAACAAAACTGCACCTGTGACCATCTTGGGGACTCTCTATTTTGAGTGTTGGCCTTATCATGAGAGGAAAGGTATTGAAATGCTAGGAGCTGGGGTAGCTGCACCATCAAGAGGCCTTCAGAGGCTGGGAGTGGCAGCTCATGCCTGTCATCGCAGTGCTTTGAGAGGCCAAGGAGGAAGCATCACCTGAGGCCAGGAATTCAAGACCAGCTTGGGCAACATAGCAAGATCCTGTCTCTACAAAAAAATAAAACAATCAGCCAGGCATGGTGGCACATGGAACTACAGAATTCCACCTACTGCGGAGGCTGAAGTGGGAGATCACTTGAGCCCAGGAGCTCGAGGTTGCAGTGAGCTGTGATCATGCCACTGCACTCCAGCTTTGGCAACAGAGTGAGACACTGTCTAAAAAAAGAAAAAGAAGAACAAGAAGAAGACTTCAGGCTTTACCACAAGTAGGAGAACAGAATCTTTGGGAAGGTGGTGATATCAGTTACAACACAGATGAGCGCTGTATCAGAGGCTACTGCGCAGTAATAGTATTTTCAACAATACCAGTGTTCTCGTCTCTTTCCTATAATGGCATGAGAATATGGAGTCCAGGGCTGACATGGTGCCTCCGCAGAGGCGGGACCCAGCCTCCTCTGTTCCACTCTTGCATTCTTCAATGTCAAACTCATCTTCGAGGTCCAAAATGGTGCACTGTGATGCCGACACTCCAGCCAGTGGGAAGATGGTGAAAAAAAAGGACACTTCTTTCCTCAAAGGACCTGGCTCCAAAGTTGCTCACTTCACTGCTGCTCACATCCCATCAGCCTGAACCTTGCCAGGCAGCCACGCCAGCTGCACAGGAGGTGGGGAGATGCGCCCTGTAACTAAGGGGCTAAATGCAATATCCATTGCAGTATAACAAACCACCACGCAGGACTGAGACATCAGCAATTGATTATTTCTCACAGTTGCATGAGGTGACAATCCAGGCAGTTCTATGGGACTGTCCAGTGGCTGCAGGTATTGGACAGCTGGAAGGAAGGACCACAGTGGCCTCACGCGTGCACAGTGGCAGTGGCCTCCGCTGTCTCCTCCATAAGGCCAGTCATTCTCCAGTGGGCCATATGGATCATGGCGTGGTGGCCTCAGCATTCCGAGGAGTGCAGGGCAGGAGCTGCTGTGCTCCTAAAGGTCTAGGCTCCAGAACTCACATGACCACACTCCTACTGTATTCTATTAATCAAAGCAAACCACAAGACCAGCCCAGATTCAAGGAGGTAGACAGGCCACACCATGTGGTGTCAGGGGCAGCAATGTCACACTGCAAGGGTGTGGGGCCAGGACTGTAACCATCTCCCATGGTGGCCCAGATTAAGATTCTACTCTAAGTAGGAAAAGGAGGATGGATACTGAAGGGATTCATTTACTCTGAAGCGAGAAATCCCAAAAAATAAAAGCAAACAGACATTCCTGGACTTGGCCACTTATTACCAGATTTATGGTCCTGTGTATTAGTCACTTTGTGGTCATGCTAGGGCAATTCGTCACTTGAAATGATTTACTTTTCTAACCCGTCATAAAGCTCCTATCTGGCTGAATTCAACATAAGCTTCTCATTCGAAGACACCGAGGTGAACTCTGAGCTCACGCGACTTTAACTACCCTGCAAGGATGGGCGGCTACAGGCATGGAGGCTGCAAGGACAGGTGGCTACAGGTATGGAGGCTGCAAGGACAGGTGACTACAGGTGCGGAGGCTTCAAGGACAGGTAACTACAGGTATGGAGGCTGCCAGGACAAGCAACTAGGTACGAAGACTGCAAGGACCAGCACGGAGGCTGCAAGGACAGGCGACTAGGTACGGAGGCTGCAAGGACAGGTGGCTGTAGACATGGAGGCTGCAAGGACAGCAACTACAGACATGGAGGGTGAAAGGACAGGCGACTGGAGGTACGGAGCACTCTTGTTCCTAGAGCAATTCAGGACTTCTGGAGATATTGAGGACTTTTATCTTTCAACATAAGGAAAGAGAGAAATTCTTAACAGATTTTATTTAAGTCAGGCGAGGAAATAGGAAAGAACCATCTAAAGGTGACCATGTATTGTGTCACCCCCAGATACAAAGGGCCATTGTCTCATCAGCCACCTTTTGAGGGCATCTCACTGCACTTTGAGTGAAATTGAGACTCCTCGCTCCAGCTTGTAAAGCACTTGTGCCCAAGCCCTGCCCACTCTCCCAGCCTCCCCTGCCTTCCCCTCTGCCTGGAGGACTTCTGTCCCTGCTTCAGTCAGGTGTCACCTGCCTTGGGGACCCTTCCTTCACCTCCCTAAGGAGTAAGCCCTCTCTCCTCCTGCCACATGTGGAACAAGTGTCCCTCTAAGTCGTGAGTTTCTTGTATTTCAATGAAGATCATGAAATTACCATTTTTTGGCCGGGCACAGCAACTCACACCTGTAATCCCAGCACTTCGGGAGGCCGAGGCAGGTGGATCGCCTGAGGTCAGGAGTTCAAGACCAGTGTGGCCAACATGGCTGAAACCCATCTCTACCAAAAATGCAAAAAATAAAAATAAAAAATTAGCCGGGCATTGTGGTGCACACCTGTAATCCCAGCTACTCAGGAGGCTGAGGCAAGATAATCACTTGAACCCGGGAGGGAGAGGCTGCAGTGAGCTGAGATCATGCCACTGCACTCCAGTCTGGGTGAAAGAGCGAGACTCCACCAAAAAGAAAAGAAAAGAAAAGAAAAGAAAGAGAAGGAAGGAAGGAAGGAAGGAAGGAAGGAAGGAAGAAAGAAAGAAAGAAAGAAAGAAAGAAAGAAAGAAAGAAAGAAGAAAGAGAGGAAAGAAAAGAAAGAGAAAGAAAGAAAAAGAAAGGAAGAAAGAAAAAAAGAAAGAAGAAAAAGAAAGAACCATTTTAGTCCAAAAACATGTCATCAATTTCATATGCTTTAACCTAATATCATAACAGTTAAATAACAGCCACCCTCTCCCCACACTCCCTCATGCCTGCTCTGGGGCCATTCCTCTGAGGCTGTCAGGACAGTAAAAGAGAAAAGCTTTAGAGCTAGGCAGAGCTGGGATCAATTCCTAGCTCCATTCCTTCTCAGCTGTATGAACTCAGGCAATCAGTATGATCTATCTAAGCCTTGGTGTCCTCATAAGTGAAATTCATATAAATACCAAGGACTGGTGTGAGGATTAGAGAGGATGTATGTTCAGCCAGGGTAGTGTTTACTGTGTTTGCAAAGTATGAGAGACAGGCACTGGGCGTCCTCCCTCTGAGGAAGCACCCACCAAAACGTCACTTGCACACACCTTGGCAGCAAGTGCTGCTGGTGCCCTGACCTGAACCAAAAAGACAGTGCCAGGGGCTGTGTTCACCTGTCAGACACGGAGCCGGCAGCACTGGTATCGCTTTCTCTGGCCACTAGAGCCCGCTCTGCTCACACTCAGGGCAGGCCAGAGTGGTATGAAATTAACACCACCCACCAAGAGCAGCCCTCATCCAATAGCTAAGTGGAATCGGTGTCTACGTTCTCCAGTCTTCTCCCTTGGGTGGGGTGATACTGAGGCGCGTGTTTGCACTGCCTCCCAGAACTGCCCAGTGGGATGAAGCTCCAGGAACTCACAGCAGCTTCTCTGTGTATGATACACCTGTTATTGGCAGCCCTCCCTTCCTTGGTATTTCCTGGAGCCATCTCTTTATTTTATTTTTATTTATTATTATTTTTTTAAGATGGAGTCCTGCTCTGTCACCCAGGCTGGAGTGCAGTGGTGCAATCATATTTCACTGCAACATCTACCTTCCAGGTTCAAGCAATTCTCCTTCCTCGGCCTCCCAAGTAGCTGAGATTACAGGCGCCTGCCACCACGCCTGGCTAATTTTTTTTGTATTTTTAGTAGAGACAGGGTTTCACCATGTTCGACAGGCTGGTCTCAAACTCCTGACCTTAGGTGATCCACCTGCCTCAGCCTCCCAAAGTGCTGGAATTACAGGGGCATAAGCCACCATGCCCGGCCTTTATTATTTTGTTTATTTTTGAGAAAAGATCTCACTCTGTCACCCAGGCTGGAGTGCAGTGGTGTGATCATGGCTCACTGCAGTCTAGACCTCCTGGGCTCAAGTAATTCTCCTGTCTCAGCCTCCGAAGTAGCTGTGACTACAGGCACGTAACACCAGGCCTGGCTAATTTTTTTTTTAATTTTTCAGGAGACAGGGTCTCAATATGTTGCCCAGGCTAGTCTCGAACTCCTGAGCTCAAGCAATCCTCACACCTTCACCTCCCAAAATGCTAGGATTTCAGGTGTGAGCCACCGTGCCTGGCCTGCCACCTCTTAAATATGCTTGTTTCACTCAAATTTTGGGTTTGCTTCTGGGAGAACCCAAACTTCCAGGAACATATCCTATAAATTATCCTTACCTATATGCAAAAATGACATATATTTGATTTATTAACTCAGCATTGATGCAATAACAAGAGATTGAAAATAATATATCAAAAAGAAGACTGGTTAAATACACTATGGTACACTCACACAATGGAATACTATGCAGCGGTATAAAAGAATAAAAAAGTAATTTATGTCAATATGAACCGATGTCTGAGAAACATTAGTGAAAAAAAGCAAGATACAGACCAATATAAAGTATGCTACCATTTGTGTAAAAAACGTGTGTGTGTGTATGTGTGGTGTGTGTGTGTGCACACGTGCGTACATTTGCACATCACCTGGAATCTGAAGGAAACCTCAAAACACAAGCGTGACTACCTTTAAGGAGGTGACTTGAATATCTGGAAAGGGAGACTTTTCACTGTACACTCTTGAATGCTTTTTGATTTTTGTACCGTAGACAGGCTTATCCATTGAAAAAATTAAAGTCACATTGAAATAATAAATGAATCCATAAAGGGAGATTCATCATTCCTCAGTGGACATCTTTACTGGGCATCAGCGCTGGTGTGGAGTGGGTTTGGTGAGGCTCCTGGTTCCACCCACGGCTTCTCACGGAATCTCCATCCAAGCTGCGCTGGCTCCCGCAGACCCCGCAGGCTCTCCGGCGACAGGAAGTCCCACTTCCTTCAGTGGAGAGGAGCTGCTGCGTTTCCCTCTGTGTTCACCCACAGGATTGACCGTCCCCTCTTCCGGAGGAAAACCCAGCAGCGGCTTCACCCACGCACAATGGAGCCCAGGCAGTTCCCTTCTGCCGGAGAGGCTGCGCTGCCGCCACCTACCCACACGCCAGAGACATCTGAGTCACACACATGAGCCATACACCCCTGAGCACACACATGCACTCACACACATGCACACACATATACATACGCTTACACACATTTGCACACACTTGGACACACTCACATACTTGCACACACACGTGGACACGTGAGTGCACATACACGCACACATGTGCACACGCTTGCACATAGACACTTGCACACACTCACACACATGCACATACACACTTGCACACACACAAATGTAAGCCCAAGCTGGTCCTGTCTGGGGGAGACTTCGCCGTCCGGTGTGTCCAGCAGCCTGGGGGCTATGTGTGGTCTGGGCAGAGTCCTGCTGGCCACGGAGAGGCAGCTCGGTCGGTCGGGAAGGAGCCACTACTGGGGTTCGGCCCCCGGGGGACCCCCTTCACTCATCATGTCCTTGTACTGCCGCTTGAAGAAGCCGAGCTGCGGGGCAGAGGAGGGCAGTGAGGGTGACAACAGGCAGGGAGCGGGCGACTCCGCAGACCAGGGGGAGGGGGCGGGAGGGCCAGCACGGGTCCCAGAGCGCGCAGCGGAGACAGAAGGGACCCAGGAGGGCGGGGCGGGAGGAGAGTGACATCCGCTTCAGGGCCTGGAGAGAAACAGAAACTACAACAAGGAGGGCGACTACGCATTTGGTGGCGTTTGTACCTGGGGCGTTCTCAGGGCGCCCTGCGCATGAACCTGGCCACCCTCCCTAAGACGGACTGAGGCGCAGAGAGACTCCCGGACTCGCCCCAGTCACAGAGCTGGCAGCCCCGCTGGAGAAACCAAGGCACGGAGCTGCAGTGCGAGGCCCTAGAGGAGGAAGGGAGGGGTGGGGGAACGGAGGGGAGCACCTTGTACAGCGCGGCGGTGATGAGGGCCAAGAGCAGCAGCCCCCCCACAGAGCTGCCCACGATGAGCGGCAAGGGGTTGGGGACCTCGAACGGCTCCACTTTGGTCTCCGTCTGGGGGAGGAAGGAGGGACGTCAGGGGAGACGACTCCGGATTTCTGGGGGTTCCCCATTCACACCATGTGCACCCCTGAATCAAGTGGGGAACCCCTCCTCAAGTCCCCCAGAATCCCAGCCCTCAGTCCTCCTCCCCCACCTCTTCTCCCTCCTCTCCCTCCTCCCTCGGTTTCTCTGTCCTCTTTCTCTCTTTCTGCCTCTCTATCTCCATCTCTCACTGTCTCTGTCTCACTCTGTATCTGTCTCTGTCTCTATCTCCATCTCTCCCTGTCTCTGTCTCGCTCTGTATCTGTCTCTGTCTCTATCTGTCTCTATCTCCATCTCTCACTGTCTCTGTCTCTCTCTCTCTCTCCTTTGTATCTGTCTCTGTATCTGTTGCTCCCTCTGTCTCTATCTCTCTGTCTCTGTCTCTCTTTATGTCTGTCTCTCTCCTTATGTCTCTCTGTTGCTGTGTCTCTCTCTCTCCCTCTCTCTTTGTGTCTCTCTGTCCCCTCCCCCAAAGATCTCCACAAGCCCAGCCCTTCTCCCTCCAATAGTTCCTCAGCATCCAAGACAGGTACCTGGGCCTTCACAAACGCCCCCTGTCCCGGAAGCAGGGTGAACGTGGAATTGTTAAACAAGATCTCAGCTGTGCTCACGACCAGGAGGTGGTTATGCGAGGTCTGTGGAAGAGAGCGGGTGTGCACTGCACCTGGGCCCCTGAGCACCACGCCTGTGCCCGGCGAAGCATCAGGACCCCACACACCTTGATGTACCAGTCAAACGAGAGGTTGCCTTTGAGGGTGGCATTGAATTCTTCCTGGATGCCAAAGAACGGGATGTCACACTGGATTATCTGGCAGACAGCGATGGAGCAGTTCTGGGGAACGCAGGAGAGGAGGGGACGGGTAAGGAAGCAGAAGGCAAAGAACACCCCTCCCCGTGTGCTCAGAGACCATACAGGTTGCAGCAGGGAAGCGCGCTGGGTCTCCATATGGCCCTGGGACTGATTTAGCTTCTCACCACCACTGGGTCCTTCCGAAGCTTAGCCAGAAAGTCGGTGTGAGGGGTGGGAAATCTTTCCTTGGTGTGGCACGTACTCGAGAGGCTCTGAGGAAAGAGACGCACTGAGAAGGGGCAGAGATGAAGGCGCCAGGGCCGGTCTCTCAAGAAGTGAGATGGCTTAGGTCCAGGAGGGAGGGGGAGCGGCTCCAAAACCCAACAGCGGAAACAGAGGTGAGAGGAAGGCGCAGGGCGCTGTGGGAGTCAGGACGAGCTCCGCTCACCTCGGAGAAGGTGACCTGGGGGCGGTCCCATATGATCGTCTGGTTCAGCCGGACGGGCACCGAGAACTCCAGGCTGATGGGGAGGCTCCTCTGCCCCAGGTTGCTGACCTGCACCGGGGAGGGCGGGGTCAGGGCTCTGGCCTTCCTCCCCCACCAGCCTGGAAAATCAGCCTCCCCTCCCTACGGGGCAGGCCACAGGCCGAGGCGTCCTGCCCCTTCCTGTTTGAGAGAGTCGAGTGTACACCTAATATACATTCCAGTGCCACATGGCCTGGTCTCCAGTCCTAGGTCTCCCACTTACTCGGTGGGAGACCTCGGGCGTGTTCTGTAAACCTCTCTGAGCCTCAGTTTCTTCATCTGTAAACTGGGGATCATGACAGTGCCCCACAGAGTCGTTACGAAGGTAACACAAGATAATTACGTGTGTGCATGTCACATACATACGTGCGTGCATGTGTACATACTGACAGCAGCGTGGACCAAGTCTGGCACACCACACGCGCCTTGCGCACATTTCCCATCCCTGTTTCTGCATTGTCTACCATCGATTTTCCTCCCCAGCCTCCTTCTCGGGACCAAGATGCCCCAGCTCCCCACCTGATATTGATGCTGCATGACGCGACTGGTATTCTCTGAGGCCGTGAAGTTGAGATATTTAGTGGAGACCTCATGGCTGAAGGGAGAAAGAAGGGACAGGAGGTGACAAAACATGATGGGTGCCCTGGGAGGGTGTCTCAGGCTAAGTGTGTAAGGAGCGAACAGGCACATGGGTAATGGGTATGAAGGCCTGGGGGGTAGAGATGTGGTAGAGTGCAGGGGGGATGGGGGAAGCAATGTGTGCTGGACACACAGTGCGTGTCCATTTGGGCCACTTATACACACATGCACAAATGCACACCCACGAACGCATACACACATGCACGTAGACCCTCAGACACACACACACGCACACAAATACACACCCATGCACATATACATGCACATAGACCCTCAGACACACACACGCACAAATACACACTCATTCACATACACACATATGCACACATAGCTCCTCAGATACACATACATGCACAAATACACACCCATGGACACACACCCATGCACACATACATGCACATGGATCCTGTCACACACACACATGGACATAGATCCTCACACACACACACAAATACACACCCATGCACACATACATGCACACAGATCCTCAGACACACATGCACAAATACACGCACAAGGATCCTCACACTCACAAACATGCACAAATACACACCCATGTACACATACACATGCACATAGATTCTCACACAAATACACACCCATGCACACATACACACATGCACATAGATCCTCAGACACACAAATACACACCCTTGCACACATACACATGCACATAGATCCCACTCACATGCACAAACACACGCCCATGCACACATACACACATGCAAATAGATCCTCAGACACACACATGCACAAATACACATCCATGCACACAAACATGCACATAGATCTTCACACACACCCATGCGCACATACACACCCATGCACACATACACATGCACATAGATCCTCAGACTCACACACACACAGACATGCAGACTCATGCACACAGATCAGTCATGTCCAGCCCAGAAGGGAGGCTCAGCTAAAGTCCTGAAGCCAGCACCTGGTGACCACCATGTAGACAGCATATTTCACTGGCAGCTCCCGTTGGAATTTGGTTTTGTTGGTTCTGGACATGTTGTTCTCACTGGAAAGAAAGAGAGAGCTCCAGCAAGCTCTTGAGAATGGACAGTCTTTCCTCCTCCCTCTACCTCACTCCCTGCCTCCAATCAGCCACCAAGTCCTGTTATCTCTGCGTCTGAAACCCCGCTGCTCTCCAACTCCTGCCCCCGCCTAGCCCAGGCCCATCCCTCTCCACCTGGATGTCTACAGCCACTTTCCTCTAACTGGTCCCTGAATTCACACCTGCTCCCACCCCAATGGTCAGCCCTCCTGAAGAGTGATGGTTCTAACATGCCAATATGATTATGTCACTCCCAGAGGCGAAACTGCAAATCCCTAGCAACACCCATCAGCCATTTTGGGACATGGCCTGTATCTAACCACCACCAGCTCCTTCAACCCTGCATTTCATGCTGAGGCCACTCTTAAACACACCTTGATCTTCCCATCCCTGGTATCTGCTTCCTGCCTTCCATCTTCATGCCCGCCCTCAGTTCATGCTTTTGCTTTGTCTGAATATATTTTCTTTTTTTCCCCCTTTCATTTTCTTTTCTTTTTATTTTTATTTTATCTATTTTTTGTTTTTTTGAGACTGGGTCTCACTCTGTTGCCCAGGCTGCAGTGCAGTGGCACAATCTCAGCTCACTACAGCCTCACTCTTCCAGGCTCAAGCAATTCTTGTGCCTCAGCCTCCTGAGTAGCTGGGATTACAGGCATGCACCACCATGCCTGGCTAATTTTTGTATTTTTTGTAGAAACAGGGTATTGATATGTTGTCCAGGCTGATTTTGAACTCCTGGGTTCGAGTCATTGTTTTGCCTCAGTCTCCCAAAGTGCTGGTATTACAGGGCTGAGCCACCACATCCAGCTCCTAAATATATTTTCTTTAGGAATCTTCTCTGAACACCAGACTCCCAAGAACACTGGCCATCCGCCATCTAATCTTGCATCTCATACTGGATTTGAGATGCAAGATTAATGGCTAGTTTTCTTGCCTGTCTTTGCCACTAAATTATCATCTCTGAGAAGGCAGGAACTACCAACGTGTGATCCACCACTGTCCCACCAGCACTCAGCACAAGACCCAGCACGTGGTAGGTGCTCAGTGAGTGTTTGCTAAGTGAACAAATGCGTTGAAGGGAGAACCAGTGGGCAAAGGGCAAAGGCCCACCCTGGGCCAGGAGCTGGGGCCTCAGAAGGGCAACTGCATGCAGAAGCCTGGCAGACAGCACCTGGTCACATTGGCCTTGAGGAGCAGTTTGTGTCCAAGGGAAGCCTTAGAGTCCACATCAAATGTGATATTAAAGGTGACCTGGAATGGGAGAAAGGAGAAGCAATGATAGAAATAGGAGAGAAGAAATAACCCAAATGCCCGTCATCTGATTAATGGAGACATGAAATATGGTCCATCCATACAACAGGATATTGTTCACCAAATAAAAAGCAACTAAGGCCGGGCATGGTGGCTCACGCCTGTAATCCTAGCACTTTGGGAGGCTGAGGCAGGTGGATCACCTGAGGTTGGGAGTTCGAGACCAGCCTGGCCAACATGGCGAAACCCTGTATCTACTAAAAATACAAAACTTAACTGGGCCTGGTGGCAGGCACATGTAACCCCAGCTACTTGGGAGGGTGAGGCACAAGTCGCTTAAACCTGGGAGGCAGAGGTTGCAGTGAGCCAAGATTGCATCACTGCACTCCAGTCTGGGTGATGAAGTGAGACTCCATCTCAAAAAACATATTAAAAAATTTTTTAATGTAAAGCAATGAAGTAGTGACACATACAACGATGGAATGGTCCTTGCTAAGTCCTTGCTTAATACTATGCTAGCGAAAGGGCCACACACGGCATCATTTCATTTATATGAAATGTCCAGAATAGGCAAATCTATAGGCGCAAAGTAGATTAGTGGTTGCCTAGAGCTGGGGGAGATGGGAGGATTGGGGTTGAGGGCCAACGGGAACAGAGGCTCTTTGTGACGTAATGAAGATGTTCTGAAATGGATCATGATGATGGATGCAAGACCCTGTGAATTCGCTCAAAGCCACTGAACTGTATGCTTTATTTTATTTTATTTTATTTTATTTTATTTTATTTTATTTATTTTTGAGACAGGGTCTCACTCTGTTGCCCAGGCTACAGTGCAGTGGTGTTATCGTAGCTTGTTGCAGCCTCAACCACCCAGGCTTAGAAGATCCTCCCACCCCAGCCTCCCAAGTAGCTGGGACTACAGGTGTGCACCACCACCCCCAGCTAATTTTTACAGTTTTTGTAGAGACAGGGTCTCGCCATGTCACCCAGGCTGGTTTCAAACTCTTGGACTCAAGCAATCCTCCTGCCTCAACCTCCTAAAGTGCTAGGATTACAAGCATGAGCCACTGTGCTGAGTTTGAAATGTATGCTTTAAATAGGTGAATTGGATGGTATGTGAATTATATCTCAATAAAGCTGTTTTGTACAAAAAGGAATCACTACTAAAGAAGAGAAGAAGAAAAGAATCCCCAAAGAAATCAAAGAAAAAAGGAGGGGAGGAGCCAGGAGTTCTGACCTCTGAGTTTTCTGGGAAGATGGGGTGGTTTATGCTGCAGCTGGTGCTCTTCAAGGACCCAGGCACTTCGGTGGAGGAGGCAGACTCACAGGCCAGGCGCCAGGATCTCTGTGAGCGCTGGTTCTGGAAGGCAAGGGAGGCAAAGGCGGTGATGTCCACCTCCAGCCATGAGGACGGTGAAGCAAAGGTCAGATGGAGCCTGAGAAGGATGTGGTTACCTGGAGCCTGGACACCTTCCGGTAGGACAGGCCAAGCGGGAAGAAGAAGGTGACCTGTGTCCTATAGGAGTCCTCGCCGTCATTTCTCACAGTCACTGTCACGTTGAACTCCCGGGGCCCACCCACCACGAGGCAGTCCAGGCTGTGGGAAGAAGACAGGCCGGGGGTGGGGCACTGGGGGCTTCCCTGTGGCAAAGCCTGCTTCAGCGGAACGGAGACTCAGGCACTGGATGAGAGACAACAGTAGAGGGGCAGCCACACGGGACCTCAGAGCCCAGGAACACCCGGCTCCCTTGGGGGCCAGGAGGAGAACACAGCGGGTTATGGTACGGGTCCTCCTCTGGAGGAGGCGAGGAGGAAAGGAAAGGAAACTCACCTCATGAAACTGAAGGTGATGCTGAGGTCATCCTGGCAAATGCTGTCATTGCCACAATTCTTCTCAAAGGGAAACTTTTAAAAATGAATATGATCAAATGAAAGGAAAGGAAATAACCAAATGTTGTGAAATTAAACAATAAAATAAAATGTTGAAGTAAAATTAGATGCAATCAAATAAAATGACTTTCAACCACCTTGGCCTCTGGTCTCTTCCACACCCCTGCAGGACCCCAACTCCAGACTCACTGAGGCTATGAAGAGTCTCTGAGCATCCTCAGCCAGCACTGGCCGGAGGTTCCCGAAAGCAGACAAGGGAGTTCCCACCAGAGAGAAGTTCAGGCGCAGCACAATGGGGCTCACTGGGTCCTCGATGCAATCCTAAGAGATAGCCGGGATTTGGGGATCTGCCCTCCTTAGCTCCCCAAGCCCACCCCATGCTTGGAGAACACAGGGTTCTGGCCACTCTCCTGCTCACCGGCAACTGTAGCTTCAGGGTCTCACAAGTCTGGGTCAGCCCCAAGGTCTTCGTCTGCCTGCGCGTGCTGTTCTTTGTCTCACCGAAGACAGCGCGGGAATGTGGGCGGCCGGAGTCCAGAGCCAGGTCGTAAGTCACAACACTCTGGATCTGCCCTGAAGGGACAGGGTGGCACAGCGGGTGAGCGGCCTGCACCTGGGAGCCTGGCAGATGGGAGCTCGAGGCCCAGCTCCTCTGCTTCTCAGCTGTGTGACTTGGGGTATGTTGTCTGAACTCTCTGAGTCTCCCTCCCTCCCTCCCTTCCTTCCTTCCTTCCTTCCTTTTTCCTTTCTTTTTTTTCTTTCTTTCTTTCTTTCCTTCTTTCTTTCTCTTTCTTTCTTTTCCTTCCTCCCTTCCTTCCTTTCCTTCCTTCCTTTTTCCTTCTTTCCTTTCTTTCCTTCCTTCCTTTTCTTCCTTTCCTTCCTTCCCTTCTTCCTTCCTTCCTTTCTTTTTTATTTTTTATTTTCTTTTTTGAGACAGAATCTCGCTCTGTTGCCCAGGCTGGAGTGCAGGGGTGCAATCTTAGCTCACTGCAACCTCTGCCTCCCAGGTTCAAGCAATTCTCCTGCCTCAGCCTCCCGAGTAGCTGGGATTACAGGCACATGCCACCACGTCCTGCTAATTTTTGTATTTTTAATAGAGATAGGGTTTCACCATGTTGGCCAGGCTAGTCTCGAACTAATCCACCTGCCTCAGCCTCCCAAAGCACTCAGATAAAAGGCGTAAGCCACTGCGCCTGGCCTCCATTCTTTATTTTTAAAGTGAGGATAATAATGATAATAATGACACCCTCCCAATGGTAAAAAGGAAATGAAACAGTGCTTATCAACTATTTAGCACAGTGCCTTTTATACAATAAGTGCTCAATAAATGGTAGCTATTCTGTTACTCAATAAAAAATTTACTGTATTTTTCTGGCTACTTTAAATTTTTTTTCTCTCTGTCTTTGGTCTTCAGCAGTTTGATTATAACATACATTGATATAATGTCCTTCATATTTATCCTGCTTTGATTTTGTAAAGAATCTTGATGTCTTTCATCAGTTTGGGGAATTTTTTTTTTTTAATGGACTTTCACTCTTGTCACCCTGGCTGGAACGCAATGGGGCGAGCTCAGGTCACTGCAACCAACCTCTGCCTCCCAGTTTCAAGCAATTCTGCTTCAGCCTCCTGAGTAGCTGGGATTACAGATACGTGCCACCACACCTGCTAATTTTGTATTTTTTGTAGAGACAGGGTTTCACCATGTTGGCCAGGCTGGTCTCAAACTCCTGTCCTCAGGTGATCCACCTGCCTCGGCCTCCCAAAGTGCTGGGATTACAGGTGTGAGCCACTGCAACTGGCCAGTTTGGGGAAATTCTTTTTTTTATTATTCTTATAATTTTATTAGTATGCATAAATGGTTAATGGACGGTTATTGGACAGATTAGTATGCATAAACGGTTACCAACTTGACTGACCTATCTTACCTACCCTGTAGAGAAAGTATATGTTATTTTAGCTAACTTACCCAATGTCTGTTCACAAGCTGGCTAAAACTATCATCTTGGACCTAAGTTGATACAATAAATAAATCTAACTGATATAATCACCCATTATATCTTAACAAAAAATAAATTAAAAACCATTAGCTAAAATAATGTCACTTTTCTTCAGCTTTTAAAATGCCTGTCCAACTTGCTTACTGGGATTAGAAGCAGAAGCCTGACAAAGAAGCATAAGATAAAAATACTGTGAGACTGTCCATCATTGATGCTTTGTTGATGGGACGTTCTCTCATACTGATGTATCAAAAATACATTTTGAAGAGTAAAGGAAGAAATATCCTCATCCAGTTCTTAAATTCCTTACCCCTTAAGTGTCCACATTAATAAGTCTTATGTCCAAGTGAAACATCATGACAATATCTGAGTTTTGCAATGTACAGGACACTGAAAGGCAAATCAAATAGCAAAGTACTTAAGAATCTGGGAAATGCTACTCAATCCCCTTTTTCTGCTTTATTCATCTGGACACAAGTACATAACCCTGGAAACAGAAAACATACTCTTGCGGTATTTCCAGAATAATAACAATTAACTTTTCCACCATGAATAAAAGCAGCCCATGCAGCCCAGGCCAATTACACAGAAATAGGCAGCTCCTATAAAAAGAGTAGCAGTCCTCTGGTCTGTCTCTCATTATCGCAAAGGTGGTTATCTCCACTGCAGTGTTGGCCCAACTTCCTCCACCAGGAGGTGGGAATAGACATTCTTGAACAGAAGACAGTCTGATCACTTTCATTTTTGCAGCAGGATTTGTTCCAGTATTTATAATGGCATTTCAGTGAGTCACCTATTTCACTGCATATTCTGATCAAATGACATCCAAGAGCTTAAGAAGATCATCACCCTGACTGTATATGAGCAAAAGGCTTGGCCTGGTACAAACTCTGGACAATCAATCAGTTGAGAGAAGTCTGTTGGTGGCACATTGCGTGGAGGAGGGCCTGGAACTGGCCACTTTTCTGGTTCTATCTTTTTTCTCATTTTCTCATCCACGATTTCTACTTCTGTGCTATCCTTCAGTGCTTCTAAGATGTGATTAAGGTTTGTAATGAGAGCCTGAACACGCTGAAAACCAGCAATCAGGGAAATAGGCAAGAAACCTTGTTCATCCATCTTTCCCCGAAGAAAGAAGTCTCGTTCCAAATTTTCTACACTGAAGTAATATTCAATTTGATGCTTAATATACTCTTTAAGCAATGCTTCTTCCACAGGATACACCTGTACACCTGTACCATCATCACAGTAATACATCATGCTGGTATTAAGTCCTGTTTGAAATGGTCGATCAGTCCTTTCACCATGTTCTTGATAACCATATGAATAGTCAAAGTTCAGTCGAGGATTTCCTCCTCCTCGTCCTCTTCCCTGTCCTCGGCCTCTTCCTCGACCTTTAAAGGAACCTCGGATATTACCACCCTCACTTCTCACACTAGAAACTTCATCTTGATCATCTCTTTTTTTCTCTGTCTCACCTCCAATTTCGTGTATCATTTCTCCTATTGTTATGTGTTGGTTTATTTGCTTCAGGTTGACATCTTGAGCTGTTCCGGGATCCAGGTCTTTCTTGACTCTCTGATCTTACATCATCTAAGTAGAGTGGTACCCACTTGTGCTTATTAGCTCTCTTTCGTTGATTACTTGACTGAGCCTCATCCTCACTGACATTTTCACCAGGACCATTTAACTTTGTTTCCCGATTTTCTTTGCTCTCATTGTTACTTCTCTTTTCAACCTTCTCTTCTTTTTCTTTTCTATTTTGTGGCTTTTTATTTCCTTGGCTGAGGACACTCTGAAATCCAGTGTTCGCTGATTCACTTGGCGTTGGCCAATTCTCCATATCGCTGAAATCACTAGCCTTGTTGGATTTCTTTGTCTTGCGTTTTCCTGCTTTTATAATTTTGAGGGAACCGAACTCGGCTCCTTCCCTCGCCGGGCCACCCGCGGGAGTCGAGGGATTCGACCGCCCGGGTGGCCCTCGGCCCGAAGGCCTGCCCCGCCCCAGCGGCCCTCTGAGTGCGAGGGAGGACTAAGGGGACGACTCCCCGCTCACGGGCTGAGGCCGCTCCTACTGCGGGCTCAGGGGTGGGGCGCGCACCAGGCCTCTGTGGCTCGCGGCCTGTCCCCGCGGCGACGGTGGCCAAGGGCCTGGGCGGGCGCGCACACGGCGCCGGGAGGACCGGGCGCTTGATTTGCCCTTAGGCCCTAAAGCTGGGTGGCGGCTAGGCTAAGGGAGGGGACGCGGTGTCGCCCCCTGGCCTGGGGCGGCTCCCAAGTGAAGTTGGAAATTCTTTAACATCTTTCCTATTCCATCCTATTCCATCTTTGCTATTCTGTCTTTCCTATTCCATCTTTCCTATTTTCTTTCTCTCTCTCTGTCTCTTTCTCTCTCTCTCCTCCCCCACCACCACTTTCTGTAATTCCAATTACATGTTTGTTAGATCTTTCACCATAACCCACACATCTCTTATGATGTTTTTCTGTATTTTTCATTCTTTTTACCTGCATATTTATCCAGATACTTTCAAATGACTTGTCTTCTAGTTCACTAATTCTCTGTTCTGCTTCTAATCTGCTATAAATCTATTTACTGAATTCTTCATTTCAGTCATTGCGTTTTTTGGTTCTAGAGTTTCCATTTGACTCTATTTTATGAATTCCAGGTTTTTGATGAAGTTCTCATCCTTTCCCTTTTTTCTTGAAGATATTAATTATAGTTACCTTTTTAAAATTCCTATCCAATCACTCTAATTTCTGAATCACCTGTGGGTCTGTTTCTATTGTATATTGTTTCTCTTGGTTGCTACTCAGTTGTCTCAATGGAAAGACCAAGGCATTTACCAAGGCCTCTCAAATCTCTGTCCCACCAGCACGGGGGAGCTGCCGAATTCTCTGATCAGTTCTTTGGCTTTTCAGTTGCTGTTTTCTACTGGGTTTCTTGGAGTACTGACCTGGGCATTCATGTCTTAGGAGTCAGCCAAAGAGTAGAGGGGGATTTCTATGTAGGTTTGGGGGTAACTCTTCTTCAATTCCCTACTCTTTAACATTTTGCTCTTAATTTCTAGCCATGCTGGCTGCCCTCATATCTGGAATGCTATCTCCTCAGCCCAGAAAAACTGCTCCTAGAAAGGTAATTATTTTTTAGGGATGGGTCTTTCTATGTTGCCCAGGCTGGCCTCAACCTCCTGGGCTCAAACGATCCTCCAACCTCAGCCTCTCAAGTTGCTGAGACTACAAGAAATTGCCATCATGCCCAGCTAATAATTTTACCTTTAAAGAGGATACAATTCTTTCTAGTACTGTCATTACTAGAGACAGTTATTCCTACTACTGTCACTACTAGAGACAGTTATTCTTAGTATTGTCATTACATTCTCCTACCCCAAACACAATTCTACTCTTTGAGAATAGGAACAAGGGAAGAAGTCACCAGTGATAAAATGTGTATGTGAGTGCTTTGTAAATTTCTGTTTAGCTTCATCAATTCAATCTCCCCAAATAGGTTTTCTCTCCATTTATTAAAAAACAAAAACATGGTTTGTTCACAGGCATGGGGACCTCAGTTCTCCGGAGAACTGAGGGAGTAAGAAAGTGCCACATGCCCACCTCTTTAGGGAGGTCCACTGGACTTCCCCACCCAGCAGGGCAATAGCCTGCTCATTCAGGTAAGGCTTGGAGAAAGTTGTCAGAGCCTATGAGAACTCAGTTCAGGACAACCAGAAGGCTGGGCAGAGTGGGTTGCAGCACCCATTCATGTCCTCGGTCATTTAACCTCTTGAGACTCACCTTCTCTTAGCCGATCCCGTGTGCTCTTCTGGACACGGAGGCAGACTCTGACCTCCCCAGCTTCCTTGCCTTTCACCATCTGATCATTACACTCAAATACATTCCTTGCCACTTCCCTGGGATTGAACTCCATAGTTGCCTCGACTCTCAGTACTGGCTGGGACCTGCAGGGACACCAGAAAACCATCAGGGACCTTCAAACAAGAAACATTCCTTCAAAGGAGAATGTCTGGTTGACTCCAAAAGGCATTCTCACCTGAACAACAGCACGTGCCCCTGGGCTCCTACAGTCAGGTCCACCAGTCCATCCATTGTGAGGTCCTGCCCCCCACTCAGTGACTGACCAAAATACTGGAGCCTGGGAGCGAGCTTGGAGCCTGCTATCCGCTGAGGGCAAAAAAGAGGTGGAGAGAGAGGGGGTAGGAAAGACAGGAGATATATAACTCAGTCATCCAGCATGACCCAGACAGAGGTTCTCTAAGCTCTACTCAAGTCTCATCTCTTGCAACCAACCAAGGAACTAGGGCAGCTTAGACCTTATCAAGGAATTATTTACCTTTAGACCACAACCTCAAGAGGATACCCATAATTTCTTTTTTAAAAAAACTTTAAAAATAAAAACAGGGTCGGCCGGGCGCGGTGGCTCAAGCCTGTAATCCCAGCACTTTGGGAGGCCGAGACGGGCGGATCACGAGGTCAGGAGATCGAGACCATCCTGGCTAACACGGTGAAACCCCGTCTCTACTAAAAATACAAAAAAAAAAAACTAGCCGGGCGAGGTGGCGGGTGCCTGTGGTCCCAGCTACTCGGGAGGCTGAGGCAGGAGAATGGCATAAACCTGGGAAGCGGAGCTTGCAGTGAGCTGAGATCTGGCCACTGCACTCCAGTCCGGGCGACAGAGCAAGACTCCACCTCAAAAAAAAAATAAATAAAAATAAAAAATAAAAAATAAAAAATAAAAACAGGGTCTCACTTTGTGGCCCAGGCCGGTCTTGAACTCCTGGGCTCAAGCAATTCTGCCCTATCAGCCTCTCAAGTGCTAAGATTATAGGTGTGAGCCACCACACCCAAACCCAAGTTTCTATTAATTACCTGCATTTCCCTGGGTACAGGGAAAAGTAAAAGTATATTATTCAGCTCAGCTGAATTTCATTTATGTAGCCAGAATAATGCAAATACTGAATGCTGAACTAACCAAAATGATCACGTAAACATGAGGAGTGAATGGGGGTAAAAGAGTGCTACTATGTGGCAAAAGGAAAACTGAAAAAGAGATCAATCTCCACCTTCCATGGTGGGAAGTCAGTGCTAAAACAAAAATCAAAAAGTAGCAAAATTATTATTATGTAATTTGAACAGATAGAGAATTGAAAGAGCTGAAAGTGGTTCTGTCAAGAGCAGGGGAAATGAAGCCAAAACCATAGTGTATGTGGAAATTGTTGTTTTTTTAACAGTGAGCTTTTTGGAACTATTTTGACTCTTTAAAGTATGTGCAAGAGTAATACTGAAAAACTAACAGCCAAATAATAAATTTTAAAGAAATTTTAAAAGTGATTTTGTCATGTCCTTAATGCCAAGTATGGTATAAAAGTTATAAGACAAAGATATTAAAAATAACTATAGCTAAAATTGGGCCGGGCGCGGTGGCTCAAGCCTGTAATCCCAGCACTTTGGGAGGCCGAGACGGGCGGATCACGAGGTCAGGAGATCAAGACCATCCTGGCTAGCATGGTGAAACCCCGTCTCTACTAAAAATACAAAAAAAAAAAAACTAGCCGGGCGAGGTGGCGGGTGCCTGTGGTCCCAGCTACTCGGGAGGCTGAGGCAGGAGAATGGCATAAACCTGGGAAGCGGAGCTTGCAGTGAGCTGAGATCTGGCCACTGCACTCCAGTCGGGCGACAGAGCAAGACTCCACCTCAAAAAAAAAATAAATAAAAAATAAAAAATAAAAAATAAAAAATAAAAACAGGGTCTCACTTTGTGGCCCAGGCCGGTCTTGAACTCCTGGGCTCAAGCAATTCTGCCCTATCAGCCTCTCAAGTGCTAAGATTATAGGTGTGAGCCACCACACCCAAACCCAAGTTTCTATTAATTACCTGCATTTCCCTGGGTACAGGGAAAAGTAAAAGTATATTATTCAGCTCAGCTGAATTTCATTTATGTAGCCAGAATAATGCAAATACTGAATGCTGAACTAACCAAAATGATCACGTAAACATGAGGAGTGAATGGGGGTAAAAGAGTGCTACTATGTGGCAAAAGGAAAACTGAAAAAGAGATCAATCTCCACCTTCCATGGTGGGAAGTCAGTGCTAAAACAAAAATCAAAAAGTAGCAAAATTATTATTATGTAATTTGAACAGATAGAGAATTGAAAGAGCTGAAAGTGGTTCTGTCAAGAGCAGGGGAAATGAAGCCAAAACCATAGTGTATGTGGAAATTGTTGTTTTTTTAACAGTGAGCTTTTTGGAACTATTTTGACTCTTTAAAGTATGTGCAAGAGTAATACTGAAAAACTAACAGCCAAATAATAAATTTTAAAGAAATTTTAAAAGTGATTTTGTCATGTCCTTAATGCCAAGTATGGTATAAAAGTTATAAGACAAAGATATTAAAAATAACTATAGCTAAAATTGGGCCGGGCGCGGTGGCTCAAGCCTGTAATCCCAGCACTTTGGGAGGCCGAGACGGGCGGATCACGAGGTCAGGAGATCAAGACCATCCTGGCTAGCATGGTGAAACCCCGTCTCTACTAAAAACACAAAAAACTAGCCGGGCGAGGTGGCGGGCGCCTGTAGTCCCAGCTACTTGGGAGGCTGAGGCAGGAGAATGGCGTGAACCCGGGAGGCGGAGCTTGCAGTGAGCCGAGATTGCGCCACTGCACTCCAGTCTGGGCGACAGAGCAAGACTCCGCCTCAAAAAAAAAAAAACTATAGCTAAAATTATGTTACTGGATACACAATATAAATAACTGTAAATTGTGAATCAATAACTATTGAGGACCGTGCCGGGGGTGGTGGAGAATGAACAGACACAAGAGACAAAGACAAACAGAGAACATGGCGGCCGCGCCTAGAGCCTCCGCCTCACTTTATTTATACTCCATAAACCCCACGTCAGCAAAAATAACACAATGCAAAACAAACTTTCTGCACCCAGATGTAACCTTCTGCTTAGTTCCTTGTCTCTAAGCTCTTTCTTATTTGTCTGCCTTCTTGGCGCCTACTAGAGTTCATTAAAAGTTCAACTAGAGATACTGTCCTTGACTACTGGAGTTCATTAAAAGTGCAACTAGCTAGAGATACTGTCCTTGAGCCTTATCTATTCTTAGCATATTGTTTTCAATGGCCCCTGCAAATAACATAAAACATGTAATGGGGAATAAAAGTATAGGGTGTATGTGATTTCAGTTCAGTTGTTATCAGCTTAAAATAGACCATGATAATTATAAGATGTTTTGTGGAAAACACAAAGAAAATACCTTTAGAAGTTGTATACACAAAAAGAGAACAGAATGAAAGCATATTAATACAAAAATTAACAACAATAAAACCCAAAGGAAGACAGCAAGAGAAGAGGGACAAAAGACCTACATGACAAACAGAAAACAATTAACAAAATGGCAGTAGTAAATCCTGCTCTGTCAATAATTACTTTAAATGTAAACAGAAGTAAACTCTCAAAACAGAGTGGCAGAATTAATAAAAATACAAAATCCAATTATATGCTGTCTACAAGATACCCACTTTGTAGTTACTGACACTTAGGCTAAAAGTAAAGGAGCAGAAAATGCTATTCCATGAAAATGGCAACCAAAAGAGAGCAGAATGACATGCTAATATCAGACAAAATAGACTTTAAGTCAAGAAACAAATGATGATATTATATAATGATGAAATGGCCATTTCACCAGGAGTTGTAACAACTAATTATATACACACCCATCAGTTATTTATATTGTGTAACAACTAATTATATACACACCCATCAGACATCTAAATATATAAAGCAAATAATGACAGAACTGAAGGGAGAAATAAACAGCAATTCAATAGTAAGAAACTTCAAAATCCTACCTTCAATAGCAAGTAGAACAACTAGGAAAAAAAAAAAAGAGAGAGAGAGAGAAATAGTACATTTGAATGACACTATGGACCAAATGGCCTTAACAGACATATACAAAATACGCAAGCTAACTACTGCAGAATATACATGCTTCTCAAGCACACATGGACCATTCCCCAGGATAGACCACATGTTAGGTCACAAAACAAGTCTTAACAAATTTAAAATGATTGAAATTATATCAAGAATCTTTTCCGGCCGGGCACGGTGGCTCAAGCCTGTAATCCCAGCACTTTGGGAGGCCGAGACGGGCGGATCACAAGGTCAGGAGATCGAGACCATCCTGGCTAATACGGTGAAACCCTGTCTCTACTTAAAAATACAAAAAACTAGCCAGGTGACGAGGCGGGCGCCTGTAGTCCCAGCTACTCGGGAGGCTGAGGCAGGAGAATGGTGTAAACCCGGGAGGCGGAGCTTGCAGTGAGCTGAGATCCGGCCACTGCACTCCAGCCTGGGTGGCAGAGCAAGACTCCGTCTCAAAAAAAAAAAAAAAAAAAAAAAAAAAAGAATCTTTTCCAACCACAATGGAATGAAACTAAAATTCAATACCAGAAGAAAAACTGGAAAAAACATACATATGTAAAAATTAAACAATACACCCTTGAACAACCAATGGATAAAAAAAAGAAATTAGAAAATAATGTGAGATAAATGAAAATAAAAGCGTAATATGCCAAACTTACTGGGAAGCAGCAAAAGCAGTACTAAAGGGAAGTTCAGAGTGATAAACACCTAACTTTAAAACAAAAAGAAAGATTTCAATTACAAAACCTAACTTTACACCTCGAGGAATGAGAAATAAAAGAACAAACTAAACCTAAAGTTAGTAGAAGGAAGAAAATAATAAAGATCACAGAAAAATAAATCAAATAGAGAATAGGAAAAAAATCAATGAAATTAAGTTGATTTTTCAAAAAGATAGAATTGACAAGCTTTGGTCAGGCGCGGTGGCTCATGCCTGCAATCCCAGCACTTTGGGATGTCGAGGCAGGTGGATCACCTGAGGTGAGGAGTTCAAAACGAGCCTGACCAACATGGTGAAACCCTGTCTCTACTAAAAATATGAAAATCAGTCAGGTGTAGTGGCACATGCCTGTAATGCCAGCTATTCGGGAGCCTGAGGCAGGAGAATCACTTGAATCTGTGAGGTGGAGAATGAAATGAGCTGTGATCATGCCACTGCACTCCAGCCTGGGCAACAGAGCAAGACTCTGCCTCAAAAAAAAAAAAAAAAAAAAGAATTGACAAGCTTTTAGGTAGACCAAGGAAAAAGGGAGAAACAACAGATAAGTGAAATTATAAATTAAAGAACATACAACTGATACCATAGCAGTAAAAGGGGTCATAAGAGACTACTGTGAACAATTATATGTTCACAAACTCGATAACCTTGAAGGAATGGATAAATTCCTAGAAATATACAACCTACCAAGCCTGAATCATAAGGCAATAGAAAGTTTAAACAGATCTATAATGAGTAAGGAGATTGAATCAGTAATCAAAGTCCTCCTAACAAAGAAAAGCCCAGGACCTGATGGCTTCTCAGGCAAATTCTACCAAACACTTAAAGAAGAATTAATATCAATTCTTCTCAAACTCGTCCAAAAAATTGAAGAGGAGAGAATACTTCCAAACTTATTGTATGAGGCAAGCACTATCCTCACACTAAATCCCAACAAATACACCATGAGAAAAGATCACTACATGCCAATTTCCCTATTGAACGTAGATCCAAAATCCTAAATAAAATACTAGCAAACTAAATTCAATAGCGCAAAAGGATCATACATCATGACCATGTGGGCTTTATTCCTGGCACACAAGGATGGCTCAACATATGCAAATCAATAAATGTGATGTACCACAATAACAGAATAAGGAATAAAAATAACATGATCATATCAATAAAAAAAAGAAAGCATTTAATAAAATTAAACATCTGTCTTAGCTTATTTGGTATAACAAACAACATAGACTGGATGAGTTACAAGCAATAGAAATTTATTTCTCATAGTTCTGAAGACTTGTGACATCCAAAATCAAGGGGCAAGCAGATTCAGTATCTGGTGAGAGCCTATTTTCTGGTTCATAAGCAACCATCATTTTGCTTTGTCTAAGGGCAGTAATCCTATTCATGAAGGCCACACTCTTATGACCTAAACACCTTCCAAAGGTCGCATCTACAAATACCATCACACAAAGAATTAGGCTTCAACATATGAATTCAACTTATGGCTTCAGCATATGAATAGCAAGACACAAACATTCAGGCCACAGGAAGAGCCACTCATGATTAAAAACCCTCAACAAACTAGAAATACAGGGAAATTACATCAACATGATAAAGAACATAAACAAAAAGTGTCTGGTTAACATCATACCCAGTGGTGAAAAATTTATTTTACCACTAAAATTAGGAACAAGGCAAGGATGCCCACACTCACCACTTCTATTCAACACAGTACTGAAAGTCCAAGTCAGAGCAATTGGGCAAGAAAAAGATAAGAAACGCATCCAAGTTAGAAATAAAGAAAAAAATTGTCCCTGTTTGCAATTGACATGATCTTATATATAAGAAACTTGTTACAAATACTCTACAAAAAAGTTATTAAATTTAATAAACAAATTTAGTAAAGTTATGGAATACAAAATGAACATATAAAAATTAGTTGTATTTCTATACACTAATGACAAACTATCTGAAAAAGAAATTAATCCCATTTACAATGGCATCAAAAAATAAAATACTTACAAAGTTAATATAACCAAGAAGGTGAAAAATATGCTCACTAAAACTATAAAACATTGATGAAAGAAAATTAAGACAAAAATCAGGGGAAAGATATCTCATATTATAGATTGAAAGAATATTTTTTAAAGGTCCATACTACTCAAAGTGATCTATAGAGTCAATGTAATTCCTACCAAAATCCCAATGGCATTTCTTACAGAAATAGGAAAAACAATACTAAAATTATGAAGTCACGAAAGACCTGAAACAGCCAAGACAATCTTGAGCATAAACAATAAAGGTAGAGGTATCACACTACCTGACATCAAAATACACTACAAAGGTATAGTCAGCAAAACAGCACGACACTGGCATAAAAACAGAGATATTGACCAATGGAACAGTATAGAGAGCTCAGAAATGACCCCATGCATTTACAATCAACGAATTTTCAACAAAGGTGCCAAGAGCATACAATGGGGAAAGGACAGTCTTTTTAACAAATGGTGTTAAGAACACTGGATATCCACAGGCAGAAGAATAAATGAGCCTTTATCTCAAACCAAATACAAAAATCAAAAGCATTGGGCTGGGAGCAGTGGCTCATGCCTGTAATCCCAGCACTTTGGGAGACTGAGGTGGGTGGATTACCTTAGATCAGGAGTTCGAGACCAGCCTGACCATCATGGTGAAACCCCGTCTCTATTAAAAATACAAAAAATTAGCTGGATGTGGTGGCACATGCCTATAAGTCCAGCTACTCGGGAAGCTGAGGCAGGAGAATCTCTTGAACCTGGCAGGCAGAGGTTGCAGTGAGCTGAGATTACACCACTGCACTCCAGCCTGGGCAATAGAGCTAGACTCTGTCTAAAATAAAATAAAACTTAAAAATTAAAAAAAAATTAAAAAGTGAGTTAAAGGCTTAAATGTAAGAGCCAACACTATAAACTATTAGAAGCAAACATAGAGGGAAAGCTTTGACATTGGTCTGGGCAATTATTTTTTTATATGATCCTGAAAGCACAAGCAACAAAAACGAAAACAGACAAGTGGAATTGCATCAAACTAAAAAGCTTCTACACAATAAAGGAATAATTAACAGAGTGAAGAGACAACCTAGAGACTGGAAGAAAATATTTGCAAACCATACAACTGATAAATGGTTAATATCCATAACATATAAACAACTCAATAGCAAGATAATAAATAACCCAATTTAAAAATGGGCAAAGAGGGTCGGGTTCGGTGACTCACGCCTCTAATCCCAGGACTTTGGGAGGCTGAAGCAGGTGAATCACTTGAGGTCAGGAGTTTGAGACCAGCCTGGCCAACATCGTGAAATGCCATCTCTACTAAAAATACAAAAATTAGCTGGGTGTGGTGGTGGGCACCTATAATCCTGGCTACTCAGGAGGCTGAGGCAGGAGAATCACCTGAATCCAGAGGCAGAGGTTGCAGTAAGCCAAGTTCATGTCACTGCACTCCAGCCTGGGTGATAGAGTGAGACTGTCTCAAAATAAAAGAAAAACAAAACTGCCCCCTACTACCACAGGAGGACCAGCCTAACCATTTGCTGCAAAAGTTGGCTGTCATTGATCTTGTGAAAACTACTATAAATTTCATATGCAACCAAAAAAGAGCCCATATAGCCAAGACAATCCTAAGCAAAAGAACAAAGCTGAAGGCATCACACTATCTGACTTCAAACTATACTACAAGGCTACAGTAACCAAAACAGCATGGTGCTGATACCAAAACAGATATATAGACCAATGGAACAGAACAGAGGCCTCAGAAATAACACCACACATTTACAACCATCTGATCTTCAACAAACCTGACAAAAACAAGCAATGGGGAAAGGATTCCCTATTTTATAAATGGTGCTGGAAAAACTGGCTAGCCATATGCAGAAAGCTGAACCTGGGTTCCTTCCTTACACCTTATACAAAAATTAACTCAAGATGGATTAAAGACTTAAATGTAAAACCTAAAACCATAAAAACCCTAGAAGAAAACCTAGGCAATACCATTCAGGGCATAGACATGGGCAAGGACTTCATGTCTAAAACACCAAAAGCAATGGCAACAAAAGCCAAAATTGACAAATGAGATCTAATTAAACTAAAGAGCTTCTGCACAGCGAAAGAAACTATCATCAGAGTGAACAGGCAACCTACAGAATGAGAGAAAATTTTTGCAACCTATCCATCTGACAAAGGTCTAATATCCAGAATCCACAAGGAACTTAAATTTACAAGGAAAAAACAAGCAACCCCATCAAAAAGTGGGCAAAGGATATGAACAGACACTTCTCAAAAGAAGACATTTATGCAGCCAACAAACATATAAAAAAAAAAAAAGCTCATCATCACTGGCCATTAGAGAAATGCAAATCAAAACCACAATGAGATACCATCTCACGCCAGTTAGAATGGTGATCATTAAAAAGTCAGAAAACAACAAATGCTGGAGAGGATGTGGAGAAATAGGAATGCTTTTACACTGTCAGTGGAAGTGTAAATCAGTTCAACCATAATGGAAGACAATGTGGTGATTCCTCAAGGATCTAGAACCAGAAATACCATTTGACCCATCAATCCCATTACTGAGTATATACCCAAAGGATTATAAATCATTCTGCTATAAAGACACATGCACAGGTATGTTTATTGAAGCACTATTTACAATACCAAAGACTTGGAACCAACCCAAATGCCCATCAATGATAGACTGTATAAAGAAAATGTGGCACATATACACCATGGAATGCTATGCAGTCATAAAGGAGAATGAGTTCATGTCCTTTGCAGGGACATAGATGAAACTGGAAACCATCATTCTCAGCAAACTAACACAGGAACAGAAAACCAAACACCACATGCTTTCATTCATAAGTGGGAGCTGAACAATGGGAACACATGGACACAGGGAGGGGAACATCACTGGAGCCTGTTGTGGGGTGGGGATCAAGGGGGAGGGAGAGCATTAGGACGAATACCTAATGCATGTGAGGCTTAAAACCTAGATGACGGGTTGATGGGTGCAGCAAACCACCATGGCACTTGTATACCTAGGTAACAAACCTGCACGTTCTGCACATGTATCACAGAGCTTAACGTATAATTTAATTTTTTTTTTTTTTTGAGACGGAGTCTCGCTCTGTTGCCAGGCTGGAGTGCAGTGGCGTGGTCTTGGCTCATGGCAACCTCCGCCTCCTGGGTTCAAGCAATTCCCCTGCCTCAGCCTCCCAATTGGCTGGTATTACAGGCATGTGCCACCAAGCCCAGCTTATTTTTGTATTTTTAGTAGAGATGGGGTTTCACCATGTTGGCCAGGCTGGTCTTGAACTCTTGACCTCGTGATCCGACTGCCTCGGCCTCCCAAAGTGCTGGGATTACAGGCATGAGCCACCACGCCTGGTTCAATGTATAATTTAAAAAACAAATAATAAATAAATAAAACATGAAGATTAAAAAAAAAAAAAAGACTGCCCCCTACTACCACAGGAAGACCAGCCTACCCATTCACTGCAAAAGATGGCTATAATCGATGTTGTGAAGGCATTACTGAGCAGATCAAGATCTCTGCGAATGAACACTAAAGATGTTCTGAATAAATTATAGTCTGGTGGAGTGCAGTGGCTCACACCTGGAATCCCAGCACTTTGGGAGGCCAAGGTGGGAAGATCACTTGAGCCAAGGAGTTGGAGACCAGCCTGGGAAACATAGGGAGATCCTGTCACTGCAAAAGAAATTTAAAAATCAGCCAGGCATGGCGGCATACACCTGCAGTCACAGTCAGGAGGCTGAGGCAGGAGGCTGAGGCAGGAGAATCACATGAGCCTAGGAGTTCAAGGCTGTAGTGAGCCATGATTGCACCACTTCACTCCAGCCTGCGTGACAGACCAAGACCCTGTCTCAAAAATAATAATAATAATCATAAATACATTTTAATCCAGTGGCATTTTAGTGTCTTTTTTGAAAACAAAAATTACATGTAATGTTACATTCGTGCCTGTTCTGTTGACAGCATTAATTGATCCATTGGATTTATTTTCTTTTTTTTTTCTTTTTGTGACACAACTTTTAGTCTCACTTGCTTTTATGTGTGTTTTTCAGACCACAATTAATAATTATATTGAAAATGTAGAAGCAATTGTCTTGAAGTATGTTCATATATTATTGGACACTAACACTAACTACATTGGACTAACTTGTGTGAACTCTCTGTTAAATATGATTTAAAAGCCATTAACAGTACCTTGCAGCCAGGCATGGTGGCTCACACCTGTAATCCCAGCACTTTGGGATGCTGAGACAGGCAGATCACAAAGTCAGTAGTTCTAGACCAGACTGGCCAATATGGTGAAACCCCATCTGTACTAAAAATACAAAAATTAGCTGGGCATGGTGGCACATGCCTGTAATCCCAGCCACTCAGGCGGCTGAGGCAAAAGAATCTCTTGCCCAGGAGGCAGAGGTTGCAGTAAGCCAAGACCACGCCACTGTACTCCAGTGTGGGCAACAGGGCAAAATTCTCCATCTCAAAAAAAAAAAGAGAGTTTACCTTGCATTAGCACTCTTAAAAATGCTAATAGACATCACTATTAGCTGTGAAGGTTTGAGTTTTATATGTCCGCACCGATATTCTTATCAAAAATTTCTATATTAGCTTCAAATATTCAGTTTAAAACTCAAACTTTGAGATTTTTGTAGTTTTTAGTTGGTTCATTTTGAAAATTTAATACGTTGATGGAAGTTTTAAATTATCATCGTTATTTTACAAAATGATGGAGGAGGAGCTAAAAATCCTTGTTAGTTAAGAGAATTATGAAGGGTCAAAAAACTTCCTCATTAGGACACAAGGAAAAAGGATAGCCTGCTAAATCATGCAAAAATGCTTTTTGGTACCTTGGATTAGTCATATAATAGCTATAGCAAGAAATAGATACCATGAACAGACCAATAACAAGCAGAGAGATTGAATCAGAAAGAGCCCAGAACCAGAAGGTTTCACAGCTGCATTTTAACAGACATTCAAAGAATTGGTACCAATGCTATTGATGCTATTCCAAAAGACAGAAAAAGAGGGAATCCGCCCTAAATCATTCTATAAAGCCAGTATCACACTAATACCAAAAACAGAAAAGGACATAACCAAAAAAAACTACAGAACAATATCCCTGATGAACATAGAAGCAAAAATCCTCAACAAAATACTAGCTAACCAAATCCAATAGTACATGAAAAAGATAATACATCATGATCAAGTCGGTTTCATCCCAAGGATGCAGGAATGGTTTAACATATGCAAGTCAATAAATGTGACATATCACATAAACAGAATTAAAGACAAAAACTATGTAATCATCTCAATAAATGCAGAACAAGCATTTGATAAAATCCCTTTATGATAAAAAATAAAGCTTTCAGTAAATTAGACATAGAGGGGACTTATCCCAAAATAATAAAAGCCATATCTGAAAAACCCACAGCCAACTTCAGATTGAAGGGGGAAAAGCTGAAAGCATTCCCCCTAAGAACTGGAACAAGACAAGGATGCCCACTTTCAGCACTTCTATTCGACACAGTACTGAAAGTCCCAGCCAAAGCAATCAGGCAAGAGAAAGAAACAAAGGGGTCCAAACTGGAAAAGAAGAAGTCAAACTAGAGCTGTTTGTCAATTATATGATCGTTTACCTAGAAAATCCTAAGGGCTCATCCAAAAGATTCCTAGATCTGATAAACAATTTCAGTAGTCTCAGGTTACAAAACCAGTGTATGCAAATCAGCAGCACTGCTATACACCAACAACAAAGCTGAGAATCAAATCAAGAACTCAATCTCTTTTATAACAGCTACAAAAATAAAATAAAATACCTAGGAATATAGTTAACCAAGGCGATAAAGCTCCATACAAGGAAAACTACAAAACACAGCTGAAATAAATTATAGATGACACAAACAAATGGACACATGCTCATGGATAGGAAGAATCAATATTGTGAAAATGACCATATTGCCCAATCTACAGATTCAATGCAATTCCCATCAAAATAACAACATCATTTTTCACATAACTAGAATAAAACAATCCTAAAACTCATATGGAACAAAAAAAGAGCCCAAATAGCTAAAGCAATATGAAGCAAAAAGAACAAATCTGGAGGCATCACAGTACCAGACTTCAAATTATACTACAAGGTTATAGTTACCAAAACAGCATAGTACTGGTATAAAAATAGGCACTTAGACCCATGGAACAAAATAAAGACCCCAGAAATAAAGCCAAATACTTTCAGCCAACTGATCTTTTACAAAGCATACAAAAACAGAAATTGGGAAAAGGACACCCTATTCAATAAATGCTGCTGAGAAAACAGGCAAATCACATGCAGAAGAATGAAACTGGATCCCCTTCTCTCAACTTATACAAAAATCAACTCAAGATGGATCGAAGACTGAAATCTAAGACTTGAAACCATAACAATTCTAGAAGATAACATTGGAAAAACTCTTCTGAACATTGGTCTAGGCAAAGAATTCATGACTAAGACTCCAAAAGCAAATGCAACAAAACCAAAAATAAATAAATAGGACCTAATTAAACTAAAAAGCTTCTGCACAGCAAAGAAATAATCATCAGAGTAAGCAGACAACCCACAGAATGCAAGAAAATATTTGCCAACTACGCATCTGACACAGGACTACTATCCAGAATCTATAAGAAGCTCAAACAAATCAGCAAGGAAAAACAAATAATCCCATCAAAAAGTGGGCAAAGATTATGAATAGACAATTCTCAAAAGAAGATATACAAATGGCCAACAAACATATGAAAACAATGCTCAACATCACTAATCATCAGGGAAATGCAAATTAAAACCACAATGAAATACCACCTTACTCCTGCAAGAATGGCCACAACTAAAAAGTCAAAAAACAATAGATCTGGCATGGATGTGGTGAAAAGGGGACACTTTTACACTGCCAGTGGGAATGTAAATTAGCACAACCTCTATGGAAAACAGTAAGGAGATTCCTTAAAGAACTAATAGTAGATCTACCATTTGATTCAGTAATCCCACTACTGGGTATCTGCCCAAAGGAAAAGAAGTCATTATATGAAAAAGATACATGAACATGCATGTTTATAACAGCACAATTCACAACTGCAAAGATATGGAACCAACCAACCTGTGGTACCCATCGACCAATGAGTGGATAAAGAAAACATTTTCTATGTATATACATATATATACACACACACATATATACACACACACACACACACACACACACCATGAAGTACTACTCAGCCATAAAAAGGAACGAAATAATGTATTTTGCAGCAACTTGGATGGAACTGGAGGCCATTATTGAAGTAACTCAGGAATGAAAAACTAAATATATGTTTTCATTTAAAAATGGGAGCTAAGCTATAAGGATGCAAAGACAAGAGTGATATAACGGACTTTGAGGACTTGGAGAAGGGGAGTCTGGGAAGAGGTAAGAGACAAAAGACTATATATTTGGTACAGTGTACACTGCTTTGATGGCAGGTGCACTAAAATCTCAGAATTCACCACTATAGAATTCATCCATGTAACCAAAAAACACTTGTACTCCCAAAAGCTACTGAATTTTTTTAAAAAATCATATAATGACTATAGTTCACTCAGTACTTGCTTAAATTTTAGATAATAACTATAGTCCATTCAGTACTTGCTTAAATTTTAGAAAAGCTATACAAATTACTGGTACATAACTTGAAGATTGCTCTGGCTGGGTGCAGTGGCTCACATCTATAATCCTAACACTCTGAGAGGCCAAGGCAGGAGGATGGCTTAAGACCAGAAGACCAGGCTGGCCAACATAGTGAGACTTCATCTCTACAAAAAATTGAAAAATTAGCCAAGCGTGGGGGTGCACACCTATATTCTCAACTACTTGGGTGGCTGAGAAGGGAGAATTGCTTGAGCCCGGGTGTCAAGGCTGCAGTGAGCTGTGATCTCGTCACTGCACTCCAGCCTGGCCAACAGAGGGAGACCCTGTCTCAAAAAAATAAAAAGAAAGCGACAGAGACAGAGAGAAAGAGAGAGAGAGAAAAAGAAAGAAAGAGAGGCCGGGCGCGGTGGCTCAAGCCTGTAATCTCAGCACTTTGGAAGGCCGAGACGGGCAGATCACGAGGTCAGGAGATCAAGACCATCCTGGCTAACACGGTGAAACCCTGTCTCTACTAAAAACTACAAAAAACTAGCCGGGCGAGGTGGCAGGCGCCTGTAGTCCCAGCTACTCGGGAGGCTGAGGCAGGAGAATGGCGTAAACCCGGGAGGCAGAGCTTGCAGTGAGCTGAGATCCGGCCACTGCACTCCAGCCTGGGTGACAGAGCGAGACTCCATCTCAAAAAAAAAAAAAAAAAGAAGAAAGAAAGAAGGAAGGAAGGAAGGAAGGAAGGAAGGAAAAAGAAAGAGAGAGAGAAAGAAAGAGAAAGAAAAGATTGTTCTTCCTTAAGAAAGAGAAAGAGAAAAAGAAAGAAAAGATTGTTCTTCTTTTAAGAAAGAAAAGAAAAGAAGAAAGGAAAGGAAAGGAGAAAAGAAAGAAAAGAAAAGACTGTTCTTCCTTTGGCTAATTAAGTAATGCCCTCACAGCACTAGATTACACAGTGCACTTACTAGATAAACTCAATAGTGCCTCTAGTTGGATTGATTGAGGATGTCTGAAAAGCGCTCACAGAGTGCAGTGCCTGTTATTGCACAACAGATGAGCATTTTCCTTTCTACACTGAGAATTTTCTTCTGTTTTTAGTGTGGTTTATTTTTGGCTCAGAAATAGTTGCTATGATGAAAATATTCCTTTTTAGAAAAGACAGTAGCTACAACATCATTTTGAAAGAACCATGAGCATGAGCTATTTTTAAAAGCCATAAGAAGTGATTTGTTTATTTGTCAGGGTTAATTCTTGATTATGTTAACACTGTTTTATGACAAGGTGACTTTTTTAGATTAAAGTCAAAGAGGTTCTATATTTTTATCATTACAGATCACAGTCACGACATAGTGAGTTCTGCATACTGACTAATGTACTGAAACCTTAAATAAGTTAGTAAGAAAAGCAATAGTTTTCTGAAGCCATGATATGGGTGATACACAGTTCATACTCGGATTATAATAAAGCTCTTCATAATTGTGAATTATAGAACACTACTTTTTATAAAACCATATTTTTAGGGATATTTAGGAGTGATATAGAACTGGTAAATTAGTAAAATAAGTTTTACTGGATTTTTGTACATAATCATCTCTAGTACTCTGGAAATTGAGGATTCATTATGCTGTGATCAACTTCAAATACTTTTTAGTTCCAAATATATGAGTTAATAAACCTTGCTTTTACAAGTATGTGCCAAATTGGGCAACATCAACGGATTTTCTAAAACTAATGTAAGTGTCTTTCATTTAATGTTATTTGACTCTAATAAAATGCAAGATTTTTATATATAAATGACAAAGTTATAGTACTTAAAATAGTATGGTACTAGCATAAAGATAGACATATAGACCAATGGAACAGAATAGAGAGCCCAGAAATAAACCCATCCATATGGGTCCAACTGATTCTCCAAAATAATACCAAGAATACACAATGGGTAAAAGATACTCTCTTAGACAAATGGTACTGGGAAACTGGATATACGAATGCAAGAGAATGCAACTTGACTCTTATATCATACACAAAAATCAATTAAAAATGAATTAAAGACTTCAATGAAAATGTAAAACATCTAGAATAAAACTCAGAGGAGAAGCTGTAAAGACGGTGGTTTGAGCAATGAGTTTATGGTTATGATACCAAAAGTACAGGCAACAAAAATAAGCAAATCTGACTGCATCAAACCAAGTGAGACTTCTACAGAGCAAAGGCAACAATAAGCAAAGTAAAATATAACCTACAGAATGGGAAAGAGTATTTGCAAACTATGTATCTGATAAAGGGTTAATCTCCAAAATATATAGTGAACTCATACAACTCAATAGCAAAATATCTAATAACTTTTTTTTTTGAGACAGGATCTCCCTCTGTCTCCCAGGCTCGAGTGCAGTGGCACAATCTCGGCTCACTGCAACCTCCGCCTCCCGGGTTCAAATGATTCTCCTGCCTCAGCCTTCTGAGTAGCTGGGATTACAGGCGCGCACCACCACAGCCCGGCTAATTTTTGTATTTTCAGTGGAGATGAGGTTTCACCATGTTGGCCAGGCTGGTCTCAAACTCCTGACCTCAGGTGATCCACCCGCCTCGGCTTCCCAAAGTGCTGGGATTACAGGCATAAGCCACCGCGCCTGGCCTTAATAACTTGATTTAAAAATAGGCTTAAGAGCTTGAAGAGACATTTTTTTCAGACACAAAAATGCCCAATAGATACGTGAAAAGATGCTCAACATCAGTAATCATCAGGGAAATGCAAATCAAAGCCACAATGAAATATCACTTGCACACCTGCTAGCTGGCTATTGTCAAAAAAACAAAAGACAAGTGTTAGTAAATACATGGAAAAATCGGCATCTTTGCACACTGTTGGTGAGAAGGCAAAATGGTGCAGCCCCTAGGGAAAATAGTATGTAAGTTCCTCAAAAAATTAGAAATAGAACTACCATATGATTTAACAATCTTCCTTCTGGTTATTTATCCAAAGGAATTGGGATTATGATCTCAAAGAGATATGAACATGCCCATGTTCATTGCAGCACTATTCACAATAACCAGGATGTGAAAACAACCTAAATGACTATCAATAGATGAGGGATTTTTTCCTTCCCTCTCCACCAGGAAATGATGGATTTTTTTAATGTGGTATATACATACAGTGGGATACTATTCAGCGTTAAAAAAGAAAGACATCAGCCTGGGCAACATAGGAAGACCCCATCTCTACAAAAAATAAAAATAAATTAGACAGGCATGGTGGCATGGGCCCACAGTCCCAGCTACTCAGGAGACTGAGGTGGGAGGGTCGCTTGAGCCCAGGAGGCTGAGGCTTCAGGGAGCCGTGTTTGCACTGCTGCACTCCAACCTGCATGACAGAACAAGACTTTGTCTCAAAAAAAAAAAAAAAAAAAGGAGGAGGAGAAGAAAAAGAAGAAAGATATTCTTTCATTTGCGATGACATGGATGAACCCGGAGGACATTATTCTAAGTGAAATAAGCCAGTCACAGAAGGATAAATATGGCATGGTTTCACTTATATGAGTTATTTAAAATAGCCAAACTGGCCGGGTGCAGTGGCTCACGCCTGTAATCCCAACACTTTGGGAGGCCAAGGCAGGTATTGAGCCCGGGAGCTCAAGACCAGCCTGGACAACATGGCAAAACCCAGTCTCTACAAAATATACAAAAACTAGCCAGGCATGGTGGTGTATGCTTATAATCCCAGCTACTCGGGAGGCTGAGATAGAAGAATCGCTTGAACCCAGGAGGTAGAGGTTGCAGTGAGCCGAGATTGTGCCACTGCACTCCAACCTGGGCGACAGAGTGAAACTTCATCTCAAAAAATAAAAAAATAAGACAACCAAACTCATTGAAGCAAAGAATATAATGGTGGCTGCCAGGGGCTGGAGAACAATGAGGAGTTGCTGATCAATGGGTATACATTTTCAGTATGCAAGATGAAGTTCAAGAGGTCTGCTGTACAACATTGCGCCAATAGATGACAGTATTACATTGTACATTTTAAAATCTGTTAAGATTTTAAATAAAAAAATTTTTTAACATAAAGAAAGAAAAACGTGAGGCTGGTAAAAACCCAGAGACTAGAGGCCAGAAGACTAGACGGCCTCAGGTGGCTGTGGTGGGAAAGAGTATGACACAGGGAAGATGGAACCAGACTGTAAGGGTCCCTCTAGACAGTGAGCTCCACCTGGCAGGAGACAGAAAGCCAACTTACAGAAGAAAACAGTTGTTAGGGCCAGAATATAGGGCGACAAGTCATCAGAATGGGCTCTATGCCTTGCAAGACTCAGTGCAAAAAAATGTAGGACCCCTTGTTGAAAAATTATTAAGAATTGAAGATGGCAATAGCAGAGCATGAAGCCAAGCACAGGGCCCTTCTGAAAGAGCGGCACGTGTGACTGCACAACTCCACATCTGTGAAGTGTGCAATACTGTAAGGTGGCCAACCTCATAGGTTTCCCAGGATGTGAGATTTCAGCGCTAAATCTGGGACAGAGCTAGGCAAACTAGAGCTCTTGGTCACCTTACCACGACCAAGATTCAGAAGAAAGGAATGCCTGCATCCCAATACTGCTAGCTTGCTATGTGCCATCGCTGGGCCTTGCTCTACTCATCTGCAAGGTGGGAGTGATGAGGCTATCATGCACCTCCTATTGCTGTAGAAATAATCAATCTGGAACTAAGAGTCTTTGAGATTTTTGTGAAGTGTGTGTGTGTGTGCATGCACGCGTGCATGCACGTGCAAGTCTGACTCTGTCACTCCAGCTGCTGGAGTACAGTGGTGTGACCAGGGCTCACTGCAGCCTTAACCTCCCAGGCTTAAGCAATCCTCCGGCCTCAGCCTCCAGAGTAGCTGGGACCATGAGTGTGTGCTACCACACCTGGCTAATTTTTTTTTTTTTTTTTTGGAGAGATGGGTTCTCACTATGTTGCCCTGACTGGTCTTGAACTCCTGGGCTTAAACAATCCTCCCAACTCAGCCTTCCAAAGTGCTGGGATTACAGGCATGAGCCACCAGGTCCAGTCACATGTTATTATTTTTGAAGGTTCTGAAAGGCGTACTGTGAGAACTTATCTAGCAGCTGTGGGCACACTGAATTAGAAGGAGAAAGATCAACAAAGAGGCTACTGTCATGACAAGGACAGTGATCGGGTCTCACCTGGCTATGGGAGGGGCTGATGCCAAATCCTGAGGTTCCATGAAACAGATAAACAGCACCCTGGTTGTCCTCCTCTCCTGGGGCCCCAATGGCCACATCCGTCAGCTTGTCCCCATTCACGTCCCCCAGCACTGTTAGGGCTGCTCCAAAGCGGCCCCAGGGTTGGCCCTGCTCCCCGTAGAGAACAGCATCACACTGCCACCGGCCCCTCTGCTAAACACAAACAGTATCAGGCCCAAACCCAGGCGACCCCGCCACCCACACCGGGCCCCACCCAGCCCAGGTCCCATCGCCACTCACCCCCTGGGGCAAGGGGCACACAGACACCTGGCCCCCTCGGGTCTGCTCGTAGTAATGGGGGGCCCCGATGAGGACCAGGTCGGTGCTGCCGTTGCTGTCCACATCCACGGAGCAGAGGGAGGCCCCGAAGTAGGCGCCGATCTGAAAGAGACAGGGCCATAATCACACACCTCTTCCCACCTAAAGCAGATGTGGGGGTTTTCTCTCTGTGAAGAAAAGTTATGTCTGCTGGAGAATCCCTCTGGAGAAGATGTGATCTTCTATATGGTTCATGATAAATTATCATTTGAATGTGCTACCAGCTAAAGGAACCTATATAATAAACCTGGCAGAGTGGTTTCTGCCTGTAATCCCAGCTACTCGGGAGACTGAAGTGGGAGGATCCCTTGAGCCAAGGAGTTTAAGGCTGTAGTGAGCTTTGTCACCACTGCACTCCAGCCTGGGCAACAGAGCAAGACCCCAATCTCTAAGTGTGTGTGTATATATATATATATGTTTTTAATAATTTAAAAGATAAAAAATAATTTAAAAGATAAAAACATATATATATGTTTTTAATAATTTAAAAGATAAAGAATAAAGAAGCCTATAGTAGAGTCAATGAGCAATGTGTGAGGATTTACCCCAGATGGTATTCCTGGGAGATTATTAAGGCAGCAAAGAAGGATTTGGGTTGGAAAATACAGATAGAAAATTCTAGAAGAGCAGACAGAATACCACCCTTTCAATATATTAGGAATCTTTAGGGGGGTAAAAAGTCAAAGTTGGCACTCTAATAAGGCTAATAACTAGCTTAGATTAAAAATAACTATTGCTACCCAGGAATATTTGTTGTGATATTAAGAAATGCTGTTTACCTACAAGTAAAAAGATGTTTCGAATATCTTCAAGGTCAATATGTAGAATTCATCCATAAAATTCACCTATTTAATCACCCATTCATTCATTCATTTATTCATTCATTCAACAAACGTGTTCCTTATTGCTAAGCACACAGCTGGGTAATAGAGAAACAGCGCCTTCCAGGGCCTGAGCTCAGTGCAGCCAGGTGGAGGGGAGGAGAGTAATCGATGGATTAACAGGGAGATGTGTGCAGCAGTTTCAAACTGGGACAAGTTCTAGGAAGGGAATGTGCAGGGGACATCATGCCACGGCTCTGCAACGTGATTTCTGCCTCATACACCATTGAGGGATGACTCATTGATAATTCAATACAGGCATTTAAGCTTTATCCTAAAGTCAACGGAATTTTGATTGTTTTTTTGGGTCAGATTTATTGGGGAAGAGTTTACATACAATAAAATTCAGGCTTTTAGTACATAGTTTTATGAGTTTTGACAAACATACAAAGTCATATAACTGGCCGGATGCCTCCCAGCACTTTGAGAGGCCAGCGGGTGGATCACCTGAGGTCAGGAGTTTGAGACCAGCCTGGAAATCATGGTGAAACCCCGTCTCTACTAAAAATACAAAAATTAGCTGGGCATGGTGACTGTAATCCAGCTACTTGGGAGGCTGAGGCAGGAGAATTGCTTGAACCCAGGAGGTGAAGGTTGCACTCCAGCCTGGGTGACAGAGCAAGACTCTGTCTCAAAAACAATAAAGTCATGTAACCAACACCACAGTCAAAACAGAAAATAGCTTCTTCATCCCCAAAATATTCCCTGCTGCCCCATCATAGTCGATCTCTCCCCTCCAACTACCAACATCTGGCAACCACTCAACTGTTTTCTGCCCTTATTGGCTTTTCTGGAATGTCATATAAATGGAATTATATTGTATGTGGCCTTTTTAATTTGGCTTCTTTCACCTACAATAATGCATTTAAGATTCATCTGCGTTGTTGCATGTATTAGTAATTTGCTCTCTCTTGTTGCTGATTAGTATTCCCATTGTATAGGTGTGCCACAGTTGGTTTATCCATTTCTTAGTTGAAGGACATTTTGGTTTTTTCTAAGGGGTGATTATTAATAGAGCGACCAGAAACGTTTGCATACAGGTTTTCATGTGGACATCTGTTTTCATTTCTCTTAAGTAAAGGCTTAGGAGGCTGGGCGCAGTGGCTCACACCTGTAATCCCAGCACTTTGGGAGGCTGACCACGAGGTCAGGAGATTGAGACCATCCAGGCTAATACAGTGAAACTCTGTCTCTACCAAATATAGAAAAATTAGCCAGGCATGGTGGCGGGCGCCTGTAGTCCCAGATACTTGGAAGGCTGAGACAGGAGAATGGTGTGAACCCAGGAGGCGGAGCTTGCAGTGAGCCAAGATCATGCCACTGCACTCCAGCCTGGGCAACAGAGTGAGACTCTGTCTCAAAAAAAAAAAAAAAATCCTTAGGAGGGGAATTGCTGGTATGATAACCATATGTTAAACTTTTAAAGAAATTGCTTATTTTGAATTAATTTTTATATAGCGTGAGGTGTGAATAGAAGTTTATTTTTATTTTTTTACTATGAATGTCCAATTGTTCGAGAACCATTTGGTGAAAAACTCTTAAACTATCTTTGCACCTTTATTGCAAATTAATTGGTAAAGTGTGACATTAATGTAAAATGTGTGGGGAGGAGAAGTTAAAGGGTCGAATTTTTGTATGTGGTCAAAGTTGTTATTAGCTTGGCATAGACTGTTATAACTATAAGATGTTTTATGTAAGCCTCATGGTATCCACAAAGAAAAAAAAAACTGTGGTAGATACACCAAACGTAGAAAAAGGAATCAAAACATATCACAACAACAACAAAAAATCAAATCACAAAGGAAGACAGCAAGAGAGGAAGGAAGAATGGAAGAATGGAACAAAGGAACTACAAAGCAGTCAGAAAACAATAAACAAAATAGTAATAATAGTCCCTACCTGCCAATCATTAATTTATATGTAAATGGATTAGATTCTCCACTCAAAAGACACAGAGTGGCTGAATGGATCTTGTAAAATCCAACTATACGCTGCCTATAAGAAACTCAATTTAGATTTAAGATCACACATAGGCTGAAAGTGGAAGGATGGCAAAAGATATTCCATGCAAATGACAACCAAGGGAGATCAGGGAGAACTATGCTTATATCAGAAAAAATAGACCTTATCTTAAAACTGCCACAAGAGACAAAGAAAGTCATCATATAATGATAAATAAGTCAATTAATCAAGAGAATGTAACAATTGTGAATATATATGTACTCAACATCAGGGCACCTAAATACATAAAGCTATATTACCAGAACTGAAGGGAGAAGTAGGCAGCAATACAATAATAGTATTATCATTATTATATTCTAATAATAGTAGGGAACTTCAATATCCCACTTTCAACAATAGTTCAGACAGACAGAAAATCAATAAAGAAACAACAGACTTGGACAATACTATAGACCAGATGGATCTAACAGACATTTATAGAACATTCCATTCAGTAGCAGCAGAATACACAGTCTTTTCAAGCACATGTAGAACATTTTCTAAGTAGATCATACGTTAGGCCACAAAACAAGTCTTAAGAAATTCAAGATTTGAATCATATCAAGTATTGGCCAGGCACAGTGGCTCACGCCTGTAATCCCAGCACTCTGGAAGGCCAAGGTGGACAGATCACCTGAGGTCAGGTGTTCAAGACCAGCCTGACCAATATGGTGAAACCCCGTCTCTACTAAAAATACAAAAATTAGCCAAGCTTGGTGGCGGCCATCTGTAATTCCAGCTATTCAGGAGGCTGAAGCAGGAGAATAACTTGAACCCGGGAGGCAGAGGTTGCAGTGAGCCAAGATTTTGCCACTGCACTCCAGCCTGGGTGACAGAGCAAGACTCTATCAAAAATAAATTTAAAAAAATAAATAGATAAACAAATCATATCAAGTATTTTTTTCTGACCCAATGGTTATGACACTAGAAATCAACAAGAGGAAAATTTAAAAAGTCAAAAATAGGTGAAAATTAAACAACACATTGCTGAACATCCAGTGGGTCAAAGAAGAAATCAAAAGAGAAATCAAGAAATATCTTAAGAAAAATGATGATGAGAACACAACATACCAAAACTTATTGGATGCAGAAGAAGCAGATTTAAGAGGGAAGTTCATAGAGTTAAACACCTACATTAAAAATCACCTAAATATTGATTGGTCGTTTCTGGTGGTATGGAAATTTTTTGTTTTATTCTTATAACATGTTTGTGTTTCTGATTTCTACATGATGTTACACTCCATTTATAATAAAAATTAAAAAACACACTTTTACTTTAATTTTGATAGGAAGGAAGGAAGGAAGGAAGGAAGGAAGGAAACAACTTTACACATCAAGGAAATAGAAAAAGAAAAAAAACTAAACTCAAAGTCAGCATAAGAAATAAATGATACAGATCAAACCAGAAATAAATCAAATAGTGGCTAGAAAAATAATAGAAAATGTCAATAAAACAGAGCGTTACTTTTTTATTTATTTTTATAAAGGTGCAGTCTCATTATGTTGCCCAGGCTAGTCTCAAACTCCTGGGTTCAAGCAATCCCCCCACCTCAGCCTCCAAAGTGCTGGGATTACAGATGTCAGCCACAACACCCAGCCAGAGTTGCTTTTTTAAAAAGATAAATGAAATTGACAAACTTTTAGCTAAAGTAAAGAAAAAAAAACTCAAGTAAATAAAATCAGAAATGAAAGAGGAAGCGTTACAACTGATGCCACCAAAATACAAAGGATCATGAGAGATAACTATGAACAATTTAATACCAAAAAATTAAATAAACTGGAAGAAATGGATAAAATTCTAGAAAAATACAACCTACCAGGACTGAGTCAAGAAGAAATTTTAAAATCTGAAAAGACCAGTAATAAATGAAGAGATTGAACCAGTAATCAAAAACCCCCCAACAAAGAAAAGCCCAGGACCTGATGCTTCATAGGTGAATGCAAACATTTAAAGAATTAACGTTGCCAGGCGCAGTGGCTCATGCCTGTAATCCCAGCACTTTGGGAGGTCAAGGTGGGTGGATAACTTAAGGTCAGGAGTTCAAGATCAGCCTGGCCAACATGGTGAAACCTTGTCTGTACTAAAAATACAAAAATTAATCAGGCATGGTGGTGAGCACCTGTAATACCAGTTACTTGGGAGGCTGAGGCAGAAGAATCACTTGAACCTAGGAAGCAGAGGTTGCAGTGAGCTGAGATTGTGCCATTGCACTCCAGCCTGGGCTACAAGAGCAAAACTCCATCTCAAAAAAAAAAAAAAAAAAAGAATTAATGTCAATCCTTTTCAAACTCATGTAAAAAAAAAATTGAAGAGCAAGGAACACTTCCAAATTTATTTATGAGTCCAGCATTACCCTGATACCAAAGCCAGACAAAAATTCTACAAGACGTAGTTATAGGTCAATATCCCTGATGAACATAGACGGACAAATCTTCAACAAAATACTAGCAAACTGAATTTGATAGCACATTAAAAAGATAATAACTGGCCAGGCGCGGTGGCTCACACCTGTAATCCCAGCACTTTGGGAGGCTGAGATGAGTGGATCATGAGGTCAGGAGATCAAGACCATCCTGGCTAACACAGTGAAATCCCATCTCTACTAAAAATACAAAAAAAGAAAAAAAAAATTAGCCAGGCATGGTGGTGGGCACCTGTAGTCCCAGTTACTCAAGAGGCTGAGGCAGGAGAATTGCATGAACCCAGGAGGTGGAACTTGCAGTGAGCCAAGATCGCACCACTGCACTCCAGCCTGGGCGACAGAGCAAGACTTTGTTAAAAAAAAAAAAAAAAGATAATAACCATGATCAAGTGTGATTGATCCCTAAGATGCAAGATGCAAGGATGATTCCACATATGCAAATCAATTAATGTGACATATCACAGTAACAGAATGAAGGACAAAAACCACATGATCATCTCAATATACACACACCAAAAAAAAAAGCATTTGACAAAATTCAACATTATTTTATGATACAAACTCTCAATAAATTCACTACAGAAGGAATGTACCTCAATATGATAAAGGCCATATATGACAAGCCCACAACAAACATCATACTCAATGGTGAAAAATTGAAAGTTTTACCACTAAAATGAGGAAAAAGGCAAGGATGCCTACTCTCACTACTTCTACGTAACACAGTACTGGAAGTCCTGGTCACAGCAATTAGGCAAGAAAAATAAATGAAAGAGACCCAAATCAGATATAAAAAAGGAAATTTGTATCTGTTTACACTTAAAATGATATACATATATATATATATATATATGACCCTAAAGACTCCCCCAAAAAAGAACTACTAAAACTAATGAATAAATTCAGTAAAGTTACAGGTTACAAAATCAATGTCAAAAATCAATAGCGCTTCTATACACTAACAATGAACTGTCTGAAAAAGAAATCAAGAAACAATCTCATTTACAATAGCATCAAAAAAAAAAAAAAATACCTAAGAGTAAATTTAACCAGAGAGGTGAAAAACATGTACACTGAAACGATAAAACATTGATGAAGGAAGTTAAACAAGACAAAAATAAATGGAAAGATATCTTATGTTCATGGATTGGAATATTAATGCAATATTCTGATTCAGTACAATCCGTATCAGAATCCCAATGGCATTTTTTTACAAAAATAGAAAAAAATATTAAAATTTATATAGAACCACAAAAGACCCCAAATACCCAAAGCAATCCTCAGGAAAAAAATACTGGAGGCATCACAATTCCTGATCTCAAAACATACTGTGTCAAGAAAGCTCTAGTAATCATTAACAGCAAGGTGGTGGCATAAAAACAGACACATCAACCAATGGAACAGAACAGGGAGGTTAGAAATAAAACTATGCATTTATGGTCAATTGATCCTCAATAATGATGCCAAGAATATGCAAAGGAGAAAGGACAGTCTCTTCAACAAATGGTGTGGGGAGAACTGGATATTCATATTCAAAAGGATTAAATTAGATCTTTATCCCAAATCATATACAAAATCAACTCAAAATGGATTACAGACTTAAACACAAGACCTGAAACTATAAAACTACTAGAAGAAAACAAAGGGAAAAGCTTCTTGACCATCAAGCTTTTGAGCAATGATATTTTGGATATGACCCCAAAAGCACAGGCAACAAAAGCAAACCAGACAAATGGGGTAGCATCAAACTAAAAAGTGTCAGCTTAACAACGAAAGAAAATTTCAGGCCAATATTCTTGATGAACACTAATGCAAAAATCCTCAACACAATACCTGCAAACCAAATCCAGCAGCACATCAAAAATCTAATCCACTGTGATCAGGTAGGCTTCATCCCCAGGGTGCAAAGTTAGTTCAACATATGCAAATCAATAAATATGATTCATCACATAAACAGAACTAAAGACAAAAACCACATGATTACCTCAATAGATGAAGAAAAGGCTTTAATAAAATTCAACACCCCTTTATGTTAAAAATTCTCAATAAACTAAGTGTTGAAGGAACATACCTCAAAATAATAAGAGCCATCTACAACAAACCCACAGCCAATATCATACTGGATGGACAAAAGCATTCCCCTTGAAAGCCATCACAAAACAAAGATGCCTTTGCTCACTAGTCCTATTCAACATAGTATTGGAAGTTCAAGCCAGAGCAAACAGGCAAGAGAAAGAAAAAAGGGCATACAAATAGGAAGAAAGGAAGTCAAACTATCCCTGTTTGCAGACAACATGATTCTATATTTAGAAAACCCCATAGTCTTGGCCCAGGAGCTCCTTCAGCTGACAAATAGCTTCAACAAAGTTTCAGGATACAAAATCAATGTACAAAAATCACTAGCACTCCTATACAACAACAAGAGCTGAGAGCCAAATCAGGAAGGCAATCCTATTCACGGTTGCCCAAAAAAGAATAAAATAACTAGGAATACAGGATAACTGGCTAGCCATATGCAGAAGACTGAAGCTGGACCCCTTCCTCACACCATATACAAAAATAAACTCAAGATAGACTAAAGACTTAAATGTAAAACCCAAAACTATAAGAACCCTGAAAGACAACCTAGGCAATACCATCCTAGACACAGGAATAGGAAAAGATTTCCTGACAAAGACACCAAAAGCAATCTCAACAAAATCAAAAATTGACAAATGGGATCTAATTAAATGTAAGAGCTTCTGCACAGCAAAAGAAACTATCAACAGAGTAAACAGACAACCTACAGAATGAGAGAAAATATTCACAAACTATGCATCCAACAAAGGTCTAATATCCAGCATCTAGAGGGAACTTAAACAAATTTACAAGAGAAAAACATCCCCATTAAAATGTGGGAAAAGGAAACGAACAGACACTTTTCAAAAGAAGACATACATGCAGCCAACAAGCATATATTAAAGAAGCTCAATATCATTATCATTAGAGAAATGCAAATCAAAACCACAATGAGATACCATCTCATACCAGTTAGAATGGCTATTAGTAAAAGTAAAAAAATAGATACTGGTGAGGTTGTGGAGAAAAGGAAACACTTATACTGTTAGTGGGAGTGGTAAATTAGCTCAACCACTTGGGTAAAGCAGTATGGCAACTCCTCAAAGAGCTAAAAGCAGAACTACCATTCCACCCAGCAATCCCATTACTGGGGATATACCCACAGTAATATAAATGATCCTACCATTAAAGACACATGCACCTGAATATTTATTGCAGTTCTAGTCACAACAGCAAAACATGGAATCAACCTAAATGCCCACCAATGGCAAACAGGATTTTTAAAAATGTGATACATATACACCATGGAATACTATGCAGCCATAAAAAATAGCAAGATCATGTCTTTTGTGGGAACATGGATGGAGCTGGAGGCCATTATCCTTAGCAAATTAACACAGGAACAGAAAAACAAAGACTGCATGTTCTCACTTATTAGTGGGAGCTAAACAATAAGAACTTATGAACACAAAGAAGGAAACAACAGACACTGGGGTCTACTTGAGGGTGGAAGTTGGGAGGAGGCAGGAGCAGAAAAAATAACCATTGGGTACTAGGCTTAATACCTGGGTGATGAAATACTCTGTACAACAAACTCCCATGATACGTGTTTACCTATGTAACAAACTTTCACATGTACCCTCAAACCTAAAGTAAAAGTTAAAAAATAACAAAATATCAATCAAATTTTTTAAAATTAAATAAATAAATAAAAAGTGACAGCTGCTTAATGGTATGTATCAAGATTCTTTTCAAAATTCTTTTGGATATTCAACTTTTTTATTTTTATATGCATTTTAGAATTGGCCAAAGTCTTCAGATTATACTTTCAGGATTTTTACTTTTTCATGTATGCATAATAATTGCACATATTTATAGGGAACGTGATATTTTGATACAAGCATACAATGTGTGATGATCAAATCAGGGTAACTGGGATATCCATCACCTCAAGTATTTATCATATCTTTTGCTGGGAACATTCCAATTCCACTCTTGTAGTTATTTTGAAATATACAATAAATTATTGTTAACTGTAGTCACCCTACTGTGCTACCAAACACTAGGTCTTATTTTTCCTAACTGTATTTTTGTACCCATTAACCATCCCCACTTTAACCCATCCTCCTCACTATCCTTCCCAGTCTCTAGTACCATCATTCTACTCTCTACCTTCATGAGATCCAATTTTTTTTTTTAGCTCCTACACATGAATGAGAACATGCAATATTTGTTTTTCTGTGCCCGGGATGTTTTACTTAACATAATGTCCTCCAGTTCCAATCCTGTTATGGCAGATCACAAGACATCATTCATCTTATGGCTGAATAATATTCCTTTGTGTACTAGAAAAATGCAAATAAAAACCACAATGAAATATCATCTCATTCCAGTTAAAAGGGCTTTTATCGAAAAGACAAATAATGATGGATGCTGGCAAAGATGCAGAGAAAGAGGAACTCTCATGCACTGTTGGTGGGAATGTAAATTAGTAAAGCCACTATAGAGAACAGTATGGAGGCTCCTCAAGAAAACTAAAAATGGAACTACCATATGATCCAGCAATCCTAGTGCTGGGTATATTGCCAAAGGAAAGGAAATCAGTATACTGAAGAGATAAACTGCACTCCCATGTTTATCACAGCACTATTCACAATAGTCGAGATATAGAATCAACCTAAGTGTCCATCAACAAATGAACGGATAAAGAAAATGTAGTACATGTGCACAATAGAATATTATCCAGGATTTTTATTGCATTGAATCTGTAGATCAACTCAGGAAGAACTGACACCTTAACAATATTGGAACTCCAATATTCGAATCCATGGCCACAGTGTATCTCTCCATTTATTTAGGTCTTTTATTTCTCTCATTAGTGTTTTGTAGTTTTCAGCATAAAGTTATCATACATGTTTCATTTGATTTCTACCTAAATATTTCATGGTATTTGATGCTACTGTAAATGGTACTTTTTCATTTAAATTTCCAATTGTTCAATTATATTATAGAAATACAACTGACTTTTATAAGTTGCTCTTATATCCTGAGAACTTACTGAATTATCATAGCTTTTTTATAGATTCTTTGGAATTTTCCATGCAATTGTATCATCTGCAAATAGAGATGGTTTTCTTCCTTTCCTCTCTGTATTTTTTTTTCTTGCTTTATTGCATTGGCTAGGTCTTCCAGTACAATGTTGAATAGGAATTATAAAAGTAGATATTCTTGCCTTGTTTCCAATTTTAGGTGAAAAGCATTCTCTTTCACTTTAAGTATAATCCTTGCTAGAGAATTTTTGTAAATGCTCTTTTTTCAGGTTGAGGCAGTTCCCTTCAGTTCCTAGTTCGCTGAGAGTATTTTTAATCATGAAAGGATGTTGTATGTTGTCAAATTCTAGTTCTATATCTGTTCAGGTGGTTACATGTTTTTTCTTCTTTAATCTGCTGTTATGGTGAATCACATTGTTTTCTTCAAAGTAGCTTTTATAATTTAGATTAAATGTACAGACCATAAACTTTACCATTTTAAAGTATAAGGTACACTGGGTTTTAGTACATTCACAATGTTGTGTAATCATCACCACTACCTCCAGAACATTTCCATCTTACCAGAAAGAAATTTTGTATCTGTTAGCAGCACTTCCAATCCCCAATCCAACCCCCAGCCCCTGGAAACCACTAATTTATTTTCTGGCTCTATGGCTTTGTAAGTTTTGAATTGTAAAGTGTGAACCCTCCAACTTTGTTCCCCTTTTCTAAGATTGTTTTGAATACAAGATCAATATGTAAGAATCAGTTGTATCTCTTCTTCTTTTTTTTTTTTTAGAGGGAGTTTCGCACTTGTTGCCCAGGCTGGAGTGCAATGGCATGATCTCGGCTCACCATAACCTCTGCCTCCCAGGTTCAAGCAATTCTCCTGCCTCAGCCTCCCAAGTAACTGGGATTACAGGCATGTGTCACCACACCCGGCAAATTTTGTATTTTTAGTAGCGACACGGTTTCTCCATGTTGGTCAGGCTGGTCTCAAAATCCCGACCTCAGGTGATCCACCTGCTTCGGCCTCCCAAAGTGCTGGGATTACAGGCGTGAGTCACTGGGCCCAGCCAGTTGTATTTCTATATCATTGAACAATTGAAAATTTAAATTTAAAAACCAGTACAATTTACAATAGTGCCAAAGGCCATGAAATATTTAGGTATAAATCTAACATATGGGTCCCTTCTGTTTCCATATGAACTTCAGGATCAGCTTGTCCATTTCTGCAATATTGATATTTAGGATGTTGAACAAGCCCTGCATGTCTGGGATAAACCACACCTACCCCTCTTCCCGTTTTCTCCCACCACTCCTCCCACCTCCATACACCCATATTCTGACCCTCCGTTCCATTCTGTCTCCCTCCTCTGGCCCCTTGCTTCCCCACACCCCTTTCACTTTTCTTTTGCTTCTGTCTCAGGCCTTGGCTTAGCTGCCACTTCCTCCAAGAAGACTTCCCTACTGCCTTTCTGTGGGTGCCCCTCCCACTTGTTCTCATAACTCCCAGACCGACCCAGTTTAAGCATCTATTACTCTTGATGGTAATGTGCGTGTACTTGTGTGGGGTGGGGGAGTTGACCAGCCAGCCTTCCTCATGTGGTCCTGACCACACACCCAAAACAGAGAAATGGCATCCAATCCACACTTGACTTCCCATAATTCCTCTACACTTTCTTCCCCACCCCATCCCTTATACATATCAGGCATTGACACCATCAATGACCAATATGTGTTTAGAAAGACATATTGAGAGACATATTGAGACACATAGAGAGACACGTGAAGAATTTGACTATTGGCAAAGAATTATGACAAGTTGTTCAGGTATCATGACAAACTGATTTTATCTTCATACAATGTGTTAATACAAGTCAAAGAGAACCACTGACAAAAATTTTAAAAACACACAGAACTACAGGCAGACACGAAAAATGAAGTACCTGGGAACACAGCTAACCAAGGAGGTGAAAGTTCTCTACAAAGAGAAATACAAAACACCTTTGAAAGAATCAGAGATGACACAAATAAATGGAAAAGTATTCCATGCTCATGGATTGGAAGAATCAATATAGTTAAAATGACCACACTGCTCAAAGCAATTTACAGATTCGATGCTATTTGTATCAAACTACCAATGCCATTGTTCACAGAATTAGAAAAAAACTATTCTAAAATTAATATGGAACAAAAAAAAGAGCCTGAATAGCCAAAGCAATCCTAAGCAAAAATAACGAAGCTGGAGGCATCACACCACCCAAATATGAGGCTATAGTAACCAAAACTATAGGTATTTGTACCTATAGTATGAGGCTATAGGTACAAAGACAGACACATAGACCAATGGAATAGAACAAAGAGCCCAGAAATAAAGCCACCCACCTACAACCACCTGATCTTCAATAAAGACTATGAAGCAAGCAATGAGGAAAGAACTCCCTATTCAATAAATACTGTGGAGATAACTGGCTATCCATACACAGAAGAATGAAACTGAATCCCTTCCTTACACCTTATACAAAAATCAACTCAAGGTGTACTAAACATTTAAATGTGATTAAAGACTTAAATCACATGGATTAAAGATTTAAATGTGAGCCCTCAAACTATTAAAATCATAGAAGAAAACCTAGGAAACAATTTTTCAACATCAGCCTTGGCAAAAACTTTTGGCTAAGTCCTCAAAAGCAACTGCAACAAAAACAAAAGCAACAAGTGGGAACTAATTAAACTAAAGAGTTTCTGTAGAGCAAAAGAAACTATCAACAGAGTAAACAGAACATTTACAGAATGGGAGAAAATATTTGCAAACCACATCTGACAAAGGTCTGAAAAAGGAACTTCAACAAATCAACAAGCAAAAAACAAATAACCCCATTAAAAAGTAGGTAAAGGACATAAACAGACACTTCTCAAAAGAAGACATACAAGTAGTCAAAAAACATTTGAAACAAAAGTTCATTATCACTAATCACCAGAGAAATGCAAATCATAAACCACAATGAGATACTATCTCACACCAGTCAGAATGCTATTATTAAAAAGACAGTAACAGATGCCGGTGAGGCTATGCAGAAAAAGGAATGCTTATACATTGTTGGCTGGTGGGAATGTAAATTAGTCCAGCCACTGTGGAAAGCAGTTTGAAGATTTCTCAACGAATATAAAACAGGGCTACTATTCAACCCAGCAATCTCATTACTGGCCATATATCCAAAAGAATATAAGCTGTTCTACCAAAAAGATACATGCTCATATATTCATCACAGCACTATTCACAATAGAAAGACACGGAATCAACCTAGGTGTCCATCGATGGTGGATTGGATAAGAAAATGTGGTACATATACACCATGGAATACTACGCCACCATAAAAAAGAATGAATCATATCCTTTGTGACAACATGGATGCAGCTGGAGGCTATAATCCTAAGTGAATTGACACAGGAACAGAAAATCAAATACTGCATGTTCTCACGTATAAGTGGGAGCTAAACATTGGGTATACATAGACATAAAGATAGGAACAATAGATACTGCAGACTACCAGATGGGGGAGCAGGAGGTGGGTTGAAAAACCACCTATTGGTCCAGGCTCAGTGGCTCACGCCTGTAATCTCAGCATTTTGGGAGGCCAAGGCAGGAGGATTGCTTGAGCTCAGGAGTCCAAAACCAGCCTGGGCAACATAGTGAGACCCTGTCTCTAAAAAAAACAAAAACAAAAAGAAAGAAAGAAAAGAAAAAGAAAAAAGAAAAACCACCACAGGTACTATGCTCACTACCTGGGTGATGGGATCTGTAGCCCAAACCTCAGCAACATGCAATGCTGCATGTAACAAGCCTGTACGCGTACCCCTGAATCTAAACATTGAAATTATTTTTTTTTAATTGAGACAAAGTCTTGCCCTGTCGCCCAGGCTGGAGTGCAGTGGTATGATCCCAGTTCACTGCAACCTCTGCCTCCCAGGTTCAAGCGATTCTCCTGCCTCAGCCTCCTGAATAGCTGGGACAGGCACACGCCACTATGCTTGGCTATTTTTTTTATTTTTTATTTTTTATTTTTAGTAGAGACGGAGCTTCACCATATTGGCCAGGCTGGTCTCAAACTCCTGCCCCCAGGTGATCCACCTGCCTCAGCCTTCCAAAGTGCTGGTAAGGGAGTAGACCACCCCTCATGTTGTCTTATGCCCAATTTCTGCCTCCAAAGAAAGAAGTAAAAACTAAAAGGCAGAAATGAAATCCACAGGCAGACAGCCCGGGACCACGCTCTGGGTCTGGTTAAAGATTGACCCCCTGACCTAACCGGTTATGTTATCTATAGACTCCAGATATGGTATGGAAAAGCGTTGTGAAAATCCCTGTCCTGTTCTGTTCCGTTCTCATTACCAGTGCATGCAACCCCCAGTCACGTACCCGCTGCTTGCTCAATCGATCATGACACCCTCACGTGGACCCCCTTAGAGTTGTGAGCCCTTAAAAGGGACAGGAATTTCTCACTCTGGGAGCTCGGTTTTTGGAGACCTGAGTATTGCTGAAGCTCCCGGCCGAATAAAGCCCTTCCTTCTTTAACTCAGTGTCTGAGGGGTTTTGTCTATTGCTTGTCCTGCTACATTTCTTGGTTCCCTGACCATGAAGTGAGGTGATTAATGGACAGTCAGGGCGGCCCCTTAGGCCTGCCCTGTGGAGCATCCCTGCGGGGACTCTGGCCAGCTTGAGCAATGCAGATGCTGACAGCACTCCTGGGTAGGCAATTGCCCTGGTGGAATGCTTTGCCAGAGCAGTGTGTGACAGGCCCCCACAGAGGATCAACGCAGTGGCTGAACACCAGGAAGGAATTGGCACTTGGAGTCCAGACATCTGAAACTTGGTAAGACTGGTCTTTGGAACTTGCCGACTCCATTTGAGTGGAAGCGTGGCCTGATCACCCATGATGTGCCTGTACTGGCATTTTGGTTTTTAACTTGACTTGGATTGCTTGATACTTTGGTTTTGGTTTTGACCTGGCTTGGATTTCTTGATACTCTGATTTTGGTTTTGATTCTGGTTTGGTGTAAACTGTAAAAGTGTGTGTGTGCCCTTTTTACTCGTTCTTTGTTTTGTGGTGTGTGTGTGGTGTAAGCGCGGTATTTTGTCTCAAGGAAGCATGGGTCAGGCACAAAGTAAGCCCACCCCACTAGGAACTATGTTGAAAAATTTCAAGAAAGGATTTAAGGGAGACTACAGAGTCACCATGACACCAGGAAAACTTAAAACTTTGTGTAAGACAGACTGGCCGGCATTAGAGGTGGGTTGGCCATCAGAAGGAAGCCTGGACAGGTCCCTTGTTTCAAAGGTATGGCACAAGATAACCTGTAAACCAGGGCATCCAGACCAGTTCCCATACATAGACACTTGGTTACAGCTAGTTTTAGACCTCCCCCTACCCCCACCACAATGGTTGAGAGAACAGCAGCATAAGCAGCTGGAAGAGGCAAGGAAAGACCAGCAGAGAACAGAAAGGAAAGAGACAGAGAGGAAAAGAGGCAAAGAGAGAGAGGAAGAGATAGAAAGGAAGAGACAGAGAGACAAAGAGGGAGTCAAGGAGGGAGAGAGAAAGACAGAGGCAGAGAGAGAAAGGAAGAGACAGAGGCAAAAGAAAAGTCAAAGAGAGAGAGATAGAAAGTCAAAGAGAGAAAGGAAGAAAGAAAGAGAGAGAGATGCAAGTAGTTAAGAATAAAACAGTGTACCCTATTCCTTTAAAAGCCAAGGTAAATTTAAAACCTATAATTGATAATTAAAGGTATTCTCGGTAACCCTATAACACTCCACACCACTTTGTTGTCAGTGTAAACAAGGGCGTATCCCAAAAGCACTGAGGCCTTCCTATCAAAAATCCTTAACCCAGTAATCCACAGATGGCCCAAATGCATTCAATCTGTAGCGGCAACTGCTTTGCTAACAGAAGAAAGTAAAAAAAATAACTTTTAGAGGAAACCTCATTGTGAGCACAGCTCACCAGTTCAGAAGTATCCTAAGGAAAAAAAAAAAAAAGATGATTTAACATTAAGCACTGAAAATTCCCTCAACCCAGCAGGTTTCCTAACAGGGGATCTAAATCTTAATTACCATACAAAGGTCCGACCAGACCTAGGAGGAACTTCCTTCAGGACAGAACTGTAGATGGTTCCTCCTGGGTAACTGAAGGAAAAAAAAAAAAAAGCCATCTATACCAATTCTAAGTTAATTTGAACTAAACAAGGTCTTATTAATAGCAAAGGATAATTGAAATCCCAAACCTACAAGGTTTTCAACAAAAGCAAAGTTTGCTAAAAGTTAAAGTTTAACATGTATTATAGTAACTTCTAATCTTGTGGCCCTAGACAGTCTAGTCCACAGACATAAAAGAAGTTCGCTTTGGAAAAGAATGGTTATCTTCGAAAAAAAAAAAAACGGAGGGGGGGAACTGGAGGAGGGGGCAGAATTTATGTAAAAAGAATGTTATATGGTAAATTCTTGTCCTGAAATAAATTAACTGGTTGTTTAAAGAAAGAAATGTTTGTAATAAGTCTGAAAGTTGAGGCATGTCAAAGAATTGCTTATGAAAGTCATGAAAGAGAAAAAAAAGTTATAAAAAATTTATGCAGGAAATGTTGTATAATTTAAACAGTACTCCTGAGTACTGTTTGGACGAACGGAGGCAAGATGGTGCACTTTTGGGTTCTTCATCGCCCCCCCCCAACTTTTCCCGCGCGCGCGAAAATGCAGCCGGCGACCCGGGAAGGTGCAGACCAACTAGGCATGCGCCAGGTGATGTCAATCCGAAGAGACCAAGATTTACCTGGTCGCACCTGCGGAACGCCCCCGACACACCCGTGCCCCGCCTATCGCCCTCCCACTCCTAGAAAAGCCGCTCCGGACGAATGCCACGCACCTCCGTCCGAGAGCTACACGGGCGACTCTGTGGGCCTCATTTGCCGGAGGCCGACAGACCTCTCCCCACCCACCTTCATCCCCTGAAGCTAGGTGACCAAAATAAACTTGCAGTTTTGCTCCTACACTTGCCTAGTCGCTGGTTCTTTTGTGCCCGCTCTGGTGGTCTTAGAAAAACAAGTCAAGTACTATTTAAAAAACAGTTTATGTCCAAAGTGTATAAGGAAAGTAAAATATATCTTTGGTAAAAAAAATTATAAAGAGGCATAAGAATGTAAATTTTTACCTACATTAAAAGGTTAAAAGATTCTTTTGTTTTGAAGGTTTAAGCAAGTTTTAAAACGTTAATTGTAAAGAAAACGCTGTGTGTAAACATATTAGCTAAAGTTAAAGGGGTATCATCCAGTTTTTCTGTGAACTGAACATTAAAATAAAAACACAATGGGTTTTTCTTAAAGCACTAACCTGCTCTGTAACAAAGGTTATAAAAGGTTAAAAAAAAAGTCTACAAAAATCTTACCTTATGGTCAGACTTTAAAAATTGAATAAATATGTCTACAAGGTTTTATTAAAACTAAGTTTAACATTAAAAACATACTAATATAAAGGTGAAATTTAGCTTATCTGGTATAAAAATCATATAGGAAGCATTGTCAAATATAAAATGGTGTTTGGCTTCTTTGGTCTAAAAACTAATAAAAATAGGTGCTAAAGGAAATTTCTCAGTAGAAAGGCACTGAGGACTATGAAGTCCACTGCTGATGTCCCCACATTTAAAACAAAAGGTTAATTTCTTTAAAATTATATACTTGGTTTATCTTCCACTTTCCTTTCCCTCAAAACCAAAAATCTTTTAGCACATGTACCACCCCTAGAATTTCTGGTAAACCACCACCAGCCTAAAGATCACGTTCTCATCAAAAGCTGAAAAAAATGGAAACTCGAGCCAGCCTAGGAAGAACCCTACCTTGTGCTGCTAACTACTGAGACTGCTGTTTGTACAACGAAGAAAGGATGGACTCATCACAACCTAGTCAAGAAAGTGCCACCCTCTCCAGAGTTGTGGGCCGTAGTCCCAGGGGAAAACCCTACCAAACTAAAGCTAAGAAAAATTTAATTCTTTCATCTATTCTATTACTCTTTCTTCTTTCCTCGCTCTATTGCTCACCATCTAGTTGTTAACCAAACCAATTTCGCCTCAAACTACTGCAATTAATGCTTGCCTTGTTATACCCTGTAGGGACACGCCAAGTCAAAGACAGCTCTCTACTTCAAAAAAGTACCTCTGTCGCTCCTGACTCTCCTCACACTGGGCATTAGTAAATTAGGACCATTTAATCTGGGGAAATTTTGGTAAAGACTCCAGTGTCAACCAGCAGTCTTGCCCTGCAATGTAGAGCTTTTATGCTGTAGTTGGTCCAAAGTTCTGTGGACCACGAAAGAGCAAGGATGGACTGCCCCAACTGGTTTTTGTAATTTCCTAAAATCATACATTCATTTTTTCTAAAGGATCATAGAAATTAAAGACTTAAACTTTGGCAATTAAACCAGGATACCAAGATGCAAATGCCTGGTTGGAATCGATCAAATATTCCATTGGCACGTTAAACAAAAGCAATTGTTATGCTTGTGCACATGGCAGGCCAGAGGCCCAGATTTTCCTCTTTCCACTAAGGTGGTCCTCCAGTCGACCAGGTGTGGGCTGCATGGTAGCTTTTTTCCAGGATTCTACAACCTGGAGCAATAAGTCGTGTCAAGTTCTCTCGGCTATATCCCAAAGTCCAGCACCCTGCGGGTCAGCCCCCGAGGGGCATCCAACTTCCATCCCCCAACACTAAGTTCATTTCGTGTCTCTCACAACAGGGAGGAAACTTAGCGTTCCTTGGAGACCTGAAGGGATGCAGTGAGCTTAAGTATTTTCAAGAGCTTATCAATTAGTCAGCCCTTGTTCATCCCCGAGCAGATGTGTGGTGGTATTGTAGTGGACCTTTACTGGGCACTCTCCCAAATAACTGGAGTGGCACTTGTACCTTAGTCCAATTGTCTATTCCTTTCACCCTGACATTTCATCAACCAGAGGGAGGAAAAACAAGCCATCGTAAAGTGAGAGAAGCCCCTTATGGGTCTTTCGACTCTCGCATCTATTTAGACACAATTGGAGTCCCAAGGGGAATACCAGATCAATTTAAAGCTTGAAATCAAATAGCTGCAGGATTTGGGTCAATATTTTGGTGGGTGACAGTTAATAAAAATGTAGATTGGATAAACTACATTTATTACAACCAACAGCAACAAGCTTTTCGTGAGTTAAAACAAAAACTCATGTCAGCCCCAGCCCTGGGGCTACCTGATCTGACAAAACCCTTTACACTCTATGTGTCAGACAGAGAAAAAATGGCAGTTGGAGTTTTAACCCAGACTGTGGGGCCCTGGCCAAGGCCCGTGGCCTATCTCTCAAAACAACTAGACAGGGTTTCCAAAGGCTGGCCCCCAAGTCTAAGGGCCCTGGCAGCAACAGCCCTGTTAGCACAAGAAGCAGATAAAATAACCCTTGGGCAAAACCTGAATATAAAGGCCCCCCATGCTGTGATAACTTTGATGAATGCCAAAGGACATCATTGGCTAACAAATGCTAGATTAACCAAGTACCAAAGCTTGTTATGTGAAAATTCCCACATAACCATTGAAGTTTGCAACACCCTAAACCCCACCACCTTGCTCCCAGTATCAGAGAGCCCAGTTGAACATAACTGTGTAGAGGTATTGGACTCAGTTTATTCCAGTGGGCCCAACCTCCAAGACCATCCTTGAACATCAGTAGACCGTGAGTTGTACGTGGACGGGAACAGCTTCACCAACTCCTGCAAAGTGATTCTGAAAAAGACGACAAGCCCTACTCCAGTCACACCCAGAAGCTGACTGGTCCACACATGGCCAAAGCATGAGGAAACTCATCACGGGACTCGTTTTCCTTAAAATTTGGACTTGTACAGTAAGGACTTCAACTGACCTTCCTCAGACTGAGCACTGTTCCCAGAGTATACATCAAGTCACTGAGGTAGGACAAAAGTTGCTACGGTCCTATTATTTTATGGTTATTATAAGTGTACAGGGACTCTAAAAAGAACTTGTTTGTATAATGCTATTCTATACAAGCTATGTAGCCCAGGAAATGACCAACCTGATGTGTGTTATGACCCATCTGAACCTCCCATGACCATAGTTTTTAAAATGAGATTAAGGACTGAGGACTGATGGGGGCTCATAAATGACACGAGTAAAGTGTTAGCTAAAACAGAAGAAAAAGGGGTGCCCAAACAAGTGACCTTGAAATTTGATTTTGCCTGCACTGTCATTAATAGTAATAAGTTGGGAATAGGATGTAGTTCTCTTAATTAAGAAAGAGGCTATATGGCAGAAAATAAGTATATTTGTCATGAATTAGGACTGTGTGGAAATAAATGTGGATACTGGTCTTGTGTCATTTAGGCTACTTGGATAAAAAATTAAAAAGAATCATATATACCTTCAGAAAGGGAAAAGTGGTCCTTCCTGTACCAGTGATCAGTGTAACCCCTTATAACTAGTAATAACCAACCCCCTTCATCCTCACTGGAAAAAAGGGGAGCATGTAACCCTAGGAATCTATGGGGCTGGACTGGATTCTCGAGTAAGTATCGTGGTTTAAGGAGAAGTTTATAAACACTCTCCTGAGCCAGTATTTCAAACCTTCTATTATGAACTGAATGTGCCAGTACCAGAAATTCCAGGAAAAACAAGAAATTTGCTTTTGCAATTAGCTGAGCATGTAGCCCAGTCTCTCAATATCACTTCATGTTATGTATGTGGAGGAACTGTAATGGGAGATCAATGGCCATGGGAAGCCCGAGAATTAGTATCTAAAGATCCAGTTCCTGACAAATTCCCAGCTCAAAAGAATCACCCTGATAACTTCTGGGTCCTAAAAGCCTCAGTCACTACACAATACTCTATAGCAAGAGTGGGGAAGGACTTCACATTTCCTGTGGGAAGACTCAGCTGTCTTGGGCAAAAACTGTATAATAGTATGACAAAAACAGCCACCTAGTGGAGTTCAAACCACACTAAGAAAAACCCATTTAGTAAATTCCTAAAGTTGCAAACCATGTGGACCCACCCGGGGTCCCACTGGGACTGGACAGCCCCCACTGGATTATACAGGGTATGTGGGCATAGAGTTTATACCAAATTACCTGACCAGTGGGCAGGTAATTGTTATTGGCACTATTAAACCATCTTTCTTCCTACTGCCCACAGGAGAACTCCTGAGCTTCCCTGTCTATGCTTCCCATGAAAAGAAAAGCATAGCTATAGGAAATTGGAAAAATAATGAATGGCCCCCCTAATTATACAATATTATGGGCCTGCTACTCAGGCACAAGACGGCTTATGGGGATACCGAACCCCCATTTACATGCTCAAATGAATCATACAATTACAAGCTCTCTTGCCGGGCGCGGTGGCTCAAGCCTGTAATCCCAGCACTTTGGGAGGCCGAGGCGGGCGGATCACGAGGTCAGGAGATCGAGACCATCCTGGCTAACACGGTGAAACCCCGTCTCTACTAAAAATACAAAAAAAAACTAGCCGGGCGAGGTGGCAGGCGCCTGTAGTCCCAGCTACTCGGAGGCTGAGGCGGGAGAATGGCGGGAACCCGGGAGGCGGAGCTTGCAGTGAGCCGAGATCGCGCCACTGCACTCCAGCCTGGGCGACACAGCGAGACTCCGTCTCAAAAAAAAAAAAAAAAAAAAAAAAAAAAAAAAAAGCTCTCTTAAGAATAATCACTAATAAGACTGGCAGAGCCTTGACTATTCTGGCCTGGCAAGAAACTCAGATGAGAAATGTTATCTATCAAAATAGATTGGCTCTCGACTACTTGCTAGCAGCTGAAGGAGGGGTCTGTAGGAAATTTAAGCTTACTAATTGCTGTCTACATATAGATGATCAAGGGCAAGTAGTTGAAGACATAGTTAGAAATATGACAAAACTGGCACATGTACCCGTGCAAGTGTGGCATGGATTTGATCCTGGGGCCATGTTTAGAAAATTACTCCCAGTGCTAATAAGATTTAAAACTCTTAGAATAGGAGTTATAATAGTAATAGAAACCTGCTTACTGCTCCCTTGTTTGCTACCTGTACTTCTTCAAATGATAAAAAGCTTCATCACTACCTTAGTTCACCAAAATGCTTCAGCACAAGTGTACTATATAAATCACTATCGATCTGTCTTGCAAGAAGACATGGGTAGTGAGAATAAAAGTGAGAACTCCCACTATTGAGTGAGAGTCTCAAAGGAGGGGAATAAGGGAGGAGACCACCCCTCATATTGTCTTATGTCCAATTTCTTCCTCCAAAGAAAGAAGAAGTAAAAACTAAAAGGCAGAAATGAAATCCACAGGTGGACAGCTCAGCACTGGGTCCTAGGTCTGGTTAAAGTTCGGCCCCTGACCTAACCAGTTATGTTATCTATAGATTCCAGACATGGTATGGAAAAGTGTTGTGAAAATCCCTGTCCTGTTCTGTTCCACTTTGATCACTGGTACATGCAGCCCCCAGTCACGTACCCCCGCTTGCTCAATTGATCACAACCCCCTCACGTGGACCCCCTTAGAGTTGTGAGCCCTTAAAAGGAACAGAAATTGCTCACTCTGGGAGCTCAGTTTTTGGAGACATGAGTCTTGATGAAGCTCCCGGCTGAATAAAGCCTTTCTTTCTTTAACTCGGTGTCTGAGGGGTTTTGTCTATGGCTTGTCCTGCTACACTAGGATTACAGGCATAAGCCACCATGCCCCGCCTGCAATTTTTTTTTTTTAAGAACTACAGGAAGAGAAGGTTCCCAGATGGCTGAATAGGAACAGCTCCAGTCTACAGCTGACAGCATGAGCGACGCAGAAGATGAGTGATTTCTGCATTTCCAACTGAGGTACTGGGTTCATCTCACCGGGGCTTGTCAGACAGTGGGTGCAACCCATGGAGCGTGAGCCAAAGCAAAGGAGGGCATCGCCTCACCCGGGAAGTGCAAGGGGTCAGGGAATTCCCTTTCCTAGCCAAGGGAAGCTGTGACAGATGGCATGCAGAAAATCAGGACACTCCCCCCAATACTTCACTATCCCAATGGTCTTAGCAAACGGCACACCAGGAGACTATATCCTGCACCTGGCTCAGAGGGTCCCATGCCCATGGAGCTTCACTCACAGCTAGCACAGCAGTCTGAGATTGAACTGCAAGGTGGCAGTGAGGCTGGGGAAGGGGCGTCTGCCATTGCTGAGGCTTGAGTAGGTAAACAAAGCAGCCTTGGAGCTCGAACTGGGTGGAGCCCACCACAGCTCAAGGAGGCCTGCCTGCCTCTGTAGACTCCACCTCTAACGGCAGGGCATAGCTGAACAAAAGGCAGCAGAAACTTCTGCAGACTTAAAAGTCCCTGTCTGACAGCTTTGAAGAGAGTAGCAGTTCTCCCAGCATGGAGTTTGAGATCTGAGAATGGACAGACTGCCTCCTCAAGTGGGTCCCTGACCCCTGAGTAGCCTAACTGGGAGGCACCTCCCAGTAGGGGCCGACTTACACCTCATACGGCTGGGTGCCCCTCTAAGACACAGCTTCCAGAGGAAGGATCAGGCAGCAACATCTGCCATTCTGCAATATTTGCTGTTCTGCAGCCTCTGCTGGTGAAACCCAGGAAAACAGAGTCTGGAGTGGATCTCCAGCAAACTCCAACAGACCTGCAGCTGAGGGTCCTGACTGTTAGAAGGAAAACTAACAAACAGAAAGGACATCCACACCAAAACCCCATCTGTACGTCACCATCATCAAAGACCAAAGGTAGATAAAACTACAAAGATGGGGAGAAACCAGAGCAGAAAATCTGAAAATTTTAAAAATCATAGTGCCTCTTCTCCTCCAAAGGAACGCAGCTCCTCACCAGCAATGGAACAAAGCTGGACAGAGAACAACTTTGATGAGTTGAGAGAAGAAGCCTTCAGACGATCAGTAATAACAAATTTCTCCGAGCTAAAGGAAGATGTTCAAACCCATCGTAAAGAAGCAAAAAACCTTGAAAAAAGATTAGACGAAAGGCTAACTAGAATAAACAGCATAGAGAAGACCTTACATGACCTGATGGAGCTGAAAACCTTGGCACAAGAACTACGTGATACATGCACAAGCTTTAGTAGCCGATTCAATCAAGTGGAAGAAAGGCTATCAGTGATTCAAGATCAAATGAATGAAATGAAGTGAGAAGAGAAGTTTAGAGAAAAAAGAGTAAAAAGAGATGAACAAAGCCTCCAAGAAATATGGGACTATGTGAAAAGACCAAATCTACGTCTGATCGGTGTACCTGAAAGTGACAGGGAGAATGGAACCAAGTTGGAAAACACTCTTCAGGATATTACCCAGGAGAACTTCCCCAGCTTAGCAAGGCAGGCCAACATTCAAATTCAGGAAATACAGAGAATGCCACAAAGATACTCCTTGAGAAGAGCAACTCCAAGACACATAATTGTCAGATTCACCAAAGTTGAAATGAAGGAAAAAATGTTAAGGGCAGCCAGAGAGAAAGGTTGGGTTGCCCACAAAAGGAAGTCCATCAGACTAACAGCGGATCTCTCGTCAGAAACTCTACAAGCCAGAAGAGAGAGGGGGCCAATATTCAGCATTCTTAAAGAAAAGAATTTTCAACCCAGAATTTCACATCCAGCCAAACTAAGCTTCACAAGTGAAGGAGAAATAAAATCCTTTATAGACAAGCAAATGCTGAGAGAGTTTGTCACCACCACGCCTGCCTTACAAGAGCTCCTGAAGGAAGCACTAAACATGGAAAGGAAAAACCAGTACCAGCCACTGCAAAAACATGCCAAATTGTAAAGACCATCGATGCTAGGAATAAACTGCATCAACTAATGAGCAAAATAACCAGCTAACATCATAATGACAGGATCAAATTCACACATAACAATACTAATCTTAAATGTAAATGGGCTAAATGCTCCAATTAAAGGACACAGACTGGCAAATTGAATAAAGAATCAAGACCCATCAGTGTGTTGCATTCAGGAGACCTATCTCACATGCAGAGACACACATAGGCTCAAAATAAAGGGATGGAGGAAGATCTACCAAGCAAACGGAAAACAAAAAAAAGCAGGGGTTGCAATCCTAGTCTCTGATAAAACAGACTTTAAACCAACAAGGATCAAAAGAGACAAAGAAGACCATTACATAATGGTAAACGGATCAATTCAACAAGAAGAGTTAACTATCCTATATATATATATGCACCCAATACAGGAGCACCCAGATTCATAAAGCAAGTCCTTAGAGACCTACAAAGAGACTTAGACTCCCACACAATAATAATGGGAGACTTTAACACCCCACTGTCAACATTAGACAGATCAATGAGACAGAAAGTTAACAAGGATATCCAGGAATTGAACTCAGCTCTGCACCAAGCAGACCTAATAGACATCTACAGAACTCTCCACCCCAAATCAACAGAATATACATTCTTCTCAGCACCACATCGCACTTATTCCAAAATTGACCACATAGTTGGAAGTAAAGCATTCCTCAGCAAATGTAAAAGAACAGAAATTATAACAAACTGTCTCTCAGACCACAGTGCAATCAAACTGGAACTCGGGATTAAGAAACTCACTCAAAATCGCTCAACTACATGGAAACTGAGCAACCTGCTCCCTGCTCCTGAATTACTACTAGATACATAACTAAATGAAGGCAGAAATAAACATGTTCTTTGAAAATGAGAACAAAGACACAACATACCAGAATCTCTGGGACACATTTAAAACAGTGTGTAGAGGGAAATTTATAGCACTAAATGCCCACAAGAGAAAGCAGGAAAGATCTAAAATTGACATGCTAACATCACAATTAAAAGAACTAGAGAAGCAAGAGCAAACATATTCAAAAGCTAGCAAATGGCAAGAAATAACTAAGATCAGAACAGAACTGAAGGAGATAGAGACACAAAAAAACCTTCAAAACATCAGTGAACCCAGGAGCTGGTTTTTTGAAAAGATCAACAAAATTGATAGACCACTAGCAAAACTAATAAAGAAGAAAAGAGAGAATAATCAAATAGATGCAATAAAAAATGATAAAGGGGATATTACCACCGACCCCACAGAAATACAAACTACCATCAGAGAATACAATAAACACCTCTATGCAAATAAACTAGAAAATCTGGAAGAAATTGATAAATTCCTGGACACATACACCCTCCCAAGACTAAACCAGAAAGAAGTTGAATCCCTGAATAGACCAATAACAGGCTCTGAAATTGAGGCAATAATTAATAGCCTACCAACCAAAAAAATTCCAGGACCAGATGGATTCACAGCTGAATTCTACCAGAGGTACAAAGAGGAACTGGTTCCATTCCTTCTGAAACTATTCCAATCAATAGAAAAAGAGGGAATCCTCCCTAATTCACTTTTTTTGAGGCCAGCATCATCTTGATACCAAAGCCTGGCAGAGACACACACACACAAAAGAGAATTTTAGACCAATATCCCTGAAGAACATCGATGCAAAATTCCTCAATAAATTACTGGCAAACTGAATCCAGCAGCACATCAAAAAGCTTATCCACTATGATCAAGTTGGCTTCATCCCTGGGATGCAAGGCTGGTTCAACATACGAAAATCAATAAACATAATCCACCATATAAACAGAACCAAAGGCAAAAACCACATGATTATATCAATAGATGCAGAAAAGGCCTTCGACAAAATTCAACAGCCCTTCATGCTAAAAACTCTCAATAAACTAGGTATTAATGGGATGTATCTCAAAATAATAACAGCTATTTATGACAAACCTACAGCCAATATCATACTGAATGGGCAAAAACTGGAAGCATTCCCTTTGAAAACTGCCACAAGACAGAGATGCCCTCTCTCACCACTCCTATTCAACATAGTGTTGGAAGTTCTGGCCAGGGCAATCAGGCAGGAGAAAGAAATAAAGGGTATTCAATTAGGAAAAGAGGAAGTCAAATAGTCCCTGTTTGCAGATGACATGATTGTATATTTAGAAAACCCCATTATCTCAGCCCAAAATTTCCTTAAGCTGATAAACAACTTCAGCAAAGTCTCAGGATATAAAATCAATGTGCAAAAATCACAAGCATTCCTATACACCAATAACAGACAGAGAGCCAAATCATGAGTGAACTCCCATTCACAATTGCTTCAAAGAGAATAAAATACCTAGGAATCCAACTTACAAGGGATGTGAAGGACCTCTTCAAGGAGAACTACAAACCACAGCTCAACAAAATAAAAGAGGACACAAACAAATGGAAGAACATTCCATGCTCATGAATAGGAAGAATCAATATCGTGAAAATGACCATACTGCCCAAGGTAATTTATAGATTCAATGCCATCCTCATTAAGCTACCAATGACTTTCTTCACAGAATTGGAAAAAACTACTTTAAAGTTCATATGGAACCAAAAAAGAGCCTGCATTGCCAAGACAATCCTCAGCCAAAAGAACAAAGCTGGAGGCATCATGCTACCTGACTTCAAACTATACTATAAGGCTACAATAACCAAAACAGCATGGTACTGGTACCAAAACAGAGATATAGACCATGGAACAGAACAGAGCCCTCAGAAATAATACCACACATCTACAACCATATGATCTTTGACAAACCTGACAAAAACAAGCAATGGGGAAAGATTCCCTATTTAATAAATGGTGCTGGGAAAACTCGCTAGCCATATGTGGAAAGCCAAAACTGGATCCCTTCCTTACACCTTATACAAAAATTAATTCAAGATGGACTAAAGACTTAAATGTTAGACCTAAAACCATAAAAACCCTAGAAGGAAACCTAGGCAATACCATTTAGGACACAGGCATGGGCAAGGAATTCATGACTAAAACACCAAAAACAATGGCAACAAAAGCCAAAATTGACAAATGGGATCTAATTAAACTAAAGAGCTTCTGCACAGCAAAAGAAACTACCATCAGAGTAAACAGGCAACCTACAGAATGGGAGAAAACTTTTACAATCTACCCATCTGACAAAGGGCTAATATCCAGAATCTACAAAGAACTTAAACAAATTCACAAGAAAAAAATCAAACAACCCCACCAAAAAGTGAGCAAAGGATATGAACAAACACTTCTCAAAAGAAGACATTTATGCAACCAATGGACACATGAAAAAATGCTCATTATCACTGGCCATCAGAGAAATGCAAATCAAAACCACAATGAGATACTGTCTCACACCAGTTAGAATGGCAATCATTAAAAAGTCAAGAAACAACAGGTGCTGGAGAGGATGTGGAGAAATAGGAATGCTTTTACACTGTTGGTGGGACTGTAAACTAGTTCAACCATTGTGGAAAACAGTGTGGCGATTCCTCAAGGATCTAGAACTAAAAATACCATTTGACCCAGCCATCCCATTACTGGGTATATACCCAAAGGATTATAAATCATGCTGCTATAAAGACACATGCACACATATGTTTATTGTGGTGCTATTCACAATAGCAAAGACTTGGAACCAACCCAAATGTCCATCAATGATAGACTGGATTAAGAAAACATGGCACATATATATAAACCATGGAATACTATGCAGCCATAAAAAAGGATGGTTCATGTCCTTTGTAGGGACATGGATGAAGCTGGAAACCATCATTATGAGCAAACTATTACAAGGACAGAAAACCAAACACCACGTTCCCTTTGAAAACTGGCACAAGTGTTCTTATTCATAGGTGGGAATTGAACAATGAGAACACTTGGATACAGGGTGGGGAACATCACACACCGGGGCCTGTCGTGGGGTGGGGAGACTGGGGAGGGATAGCATTAGGAGATATACCTAACGTAAATGACAAGCTAATGGGTGCAGCACACCAACATGGCACATGTATACATATGTAACAAACCTGCACGTTGTGCACAGGTACCCTAGAACTTAAAGTATAATTTAAAAAATAAAAATAAAATAAAAAACTATAGGCATCATATCATGGGTGCAGTCCTATTTCAGGAATTTGCAAGAATGATTTTGACTACAGAGTTTTGCCTCACTCACTAGTTCTCACATACTATGTGACCATGCTGCTTTTGCAGGGGTGTATTCAAAATAATGAACATCTGGGCCTGCACAGATACTGAGCAGGGGCATAGCTGGAGCAGATCCTAGAGGGTCTGTGAAGTGTCCTTCCTGACCTCATAGTTGCTGGATCATGGGGAAGCCCACAGAGACTAGGGAAGCACCAGAGTGCATGGGTGAGGGAGAATCCACCATTTACCAATGAATACGGAATTAGTTCAATATTTTATTAACTAACAGGGCTATCCTGGTTATATATGGGTGGAATACCAGCTCTGAGTACAGGAAGACCCATAGAGAGCTCTGTACAGGCAAGCATTGTTATTTATCGTTGTTAAAAAGCTGAGGACACAGCTTTCTCAAATGCTGTGTCCCACAACTTCCCAGCTCACAGCCTCCAAAGGCTCCTTTACAAGAGGGCCATGCACGTCATCTGAATGCCCCTCCTGGAATCTCTAAGCCCCCAGGGCGTCTCTGTTTGCACATTCATGCTCCACAAACCACACTCACCTGGGTGCCCTTGACATTGGCGTTGGACTCCCACATGCCAGTGTTCTGCCTGAACATTGCCACCAGGCCGACGTGCTGATATCGAGGTGCCCCCAGAACCAGGTTTTGCACCCGGTTCCGCAAGATGACGGTGGCAGCATAACCTGAAGGTGGGGGTCTGAGAAGTGAAGTGCATTCCCTGACCCCTCCTCCACCATGCAGACCCACTCCTTGAGTAGGCACTGGGGCAGCCCCATGCTCGCTGTGTTGGGGTAACTGATCCCTACACTATATTTCTCTTTATGAACATAATTACAATTCAATTTAGAAGTTTCTGGCCGGGTGAGATGGCTCACACCTGTAATCCCAGCATTTTGGGGGTCTGAGGTAGGCGGATCACCTGAGGTCAGGAGTTCCAGACCAGCCTGGCCAACATGGTGAAACCCGGTCTCTACTAAAAATACAAAAAAAGGCCGGGCACGGTGGCTCACACCTGTAATTCCAGCACTTTGGGAGGCCAAAGCAGGTGGATCACCTGAGGTTGGGAGTTCGCGACCAGGCTGACCAACATGGAGAAATTCCGTCTCTACTGAAAATACAAAATTAGCCAGGCATGGTGGCACATGCCTGTAATTCCAGCTACTCAGGAGGGTGAGGCAGGAGAATCGCTTGAACCTGGGAGGCGGGGGTTGTGGTGAGCCAAGATCGTGCCATTGCACTCCAGCCTGGGCAACAAGAGCGAAACCACATCTCAAAAAAAAAAAAAAAAAAAAAAAAAAAATTAGCCAGGGGTGGTGGTGCATTCTTGTAACACCAGCTACTCGGGAGGCTGAGGTAGGAGAATCGCTTGAGCCCGGGAGGCAGAGGTTGTAGTGAGCCAAGATTGTGCCATTGCACTACAGCCTGGGCAACAAGAAAGAAACTCCACCTCAAAAACAAATAAACAAAAAATTGAAGTTTCTGTCTTTAAAGCTATCCCAAGAACCTATGAAAGACCCAGACATCTATGCTAGTTGACTTATGCCAAATCCTGACCCCTTCTTAGAGCAACCCTTGCCCTCCCCACTTACCCAAGTAAGCATCATTCATGTCTGAATCCACTCTGGTCATGTTGATGAAGGTGCTTTTCTCCTTTGATGTATATAGAAAGGCTCCACCAGCCCAGTCATAGCTCCCCACAGTGCTCAGCAAGGGGCCGTTCTGGGAAAGGGGTAGAACAGGGTTGATGAGGAAGGAAGAAAGGACCACCGCTGCCTCTCACAGAGCTACCTCCCAAGTACCTATCACAGAGAAGAGTCCCCAAACCCCTGCATCTCTCCTATCTCTTCTTTCTGCTACCCCCTGCCCCACCCCCGCAATTTAATGAAGGGCCACTTACAGAGGTGATGGCAGCACTGAAGCCTTCCTGAGACATCTCATGCTCAAAGGAGCTGGTACTTCCTGTCTGAGTACCTGTGAAGAGGAGAACTTTCTACATTGAAGAAAGCAGAAGGCTGGGCATGGTGGCTCACGCCTATAATGGGAGGCTGAGATGGGCAGATCACTTGAGGTCAGGAGTTAGAGACCAGTCTGGCCAACATGTTGAAACCCCGTCTCTACTAAAAATACAAAAATTAACTGGGCGTGGTGGTATGCGCCCGTAATCCCAGCTATTCGGGAGGCAGAGGCAGGAGAATTCACTTGAACCTGGGAGGCAGAGGTTGCGGTGAGCCGAGATCACACCACTCCACTGCAACCTGGGCAATAGAGCAAGACTCAGTCTCTAAAAAAAGAAAAAGAAAAGAAAAGAAAGCAGAAGAACCTAGAATAGGTACTGAAAACCCAAATGCTCTTGTGGCCAGACAAAAGGAGACCCCGACGGGATCTGTGTCAAGCTGGACAGCATATGTCCCTCTTAGAAGGATGACAGCCATTCACCTCCAGCCACTTCCTGCCAAGTGGGAATGCGGTCTTCAAGGTCTTCAAAGTGTCTAATCTTCCAGCTTTTCAAGATAAGCCATAAACCCAGACTGTATATGAAATCCCCCAATTTCTAAATTCCTTATATTCAACAAACATTTATTGAGCACCTTCTGAGTACCAGGCACTATTCTAGGCAATTGGGATATAATAGTGAACCAAACAGACGACTGCTGGCAACACATCCAAATTTCTGTTAAAATACTGGGTGGGATTTGACTCCCCCATACTCCAATTTACCAGCCTATAGCCAAGATTTGCAAAATTAGAGGTAAAAGTATGGATTCTTTGACTTCAAAGGAATTGACCAAGTGAGGCTGGGACTGAGAGCTGAAGGAAGTGAAGAGAGTTGATGCTGGGGGATACCAAGGGTTAGGAAGGTCTGGATTCTAGAGGGGACTATGTGTTCTGGGGTGGGAGGCTGCCTAAGGAGCTGCTCTGGGAACACAGATGCCTGACTCACCCTCGATTGCAAAGATCTTCTCCTGAAGCTGGTTCTGAATGGTCTTCAGAGCCTCAAAGTTATTCACTTGGAACACGTGATCACGAGGTGGCTTGGATGCAATGGTATTAAGCTCTTGGCGGGATTTCAAACTGCGGAAGGCATCTCCCACCTGTTACCAAGGAACAGAGGCCAAGTCATGGTCTGAGGGTAGCAGTATCATCTGACAAAGACAATTCTGCGGGAAACTAGTCTGAACTATTATTTATCAAGTGAAGAAATGCATCAGAAAGTCCTTGGGACAGGGTTGCCAGGTATAGTTGGGCAGGTTGTACATTGCACAAGGCACTGTGCTAAGGAAGCAAGTTGGGGCAGAAACCCAGCTGCTGATCCATGTGCTGTGCCACGTCTCCTGGTGTGGAATTGACCTCCCCCTAGAGGAAGCGGAGGCTTCTTCTTTATATGAAGGTATTTCCTACATGCCAAGGCATGTATCCATGGTTATATTGCTTTCTGTGTCACGCAGGTGCTGTCGTAGTTTGGTTACACTGATGATCCTGACTCTTTGCCTCTTCCTGTATCCAGCCTTTTCCCCTAGCGCTCTGCTGTGCCCTCCTGCTCTTGGTGGAGTCATCTGCCCACTTCATTACCTCTGGGCTCAGGCATGAGTCTTGCTTTAGCCCATTGTATATAGAGCACCCTTGACATAACTGACTCCATCTTAGAAAAAGGCTCCATTGTATATTTCACAGGGCACTTTGCCAACAAGAATAAGGTTGTTTTAAACAAATTTTTTAAATAGGCCAGGTACGGTGGCTTATTCCTATAATCGCACACTTTGGAAGGCTGAGGCGGTCGGATCACTTGAGGTCAGAAGTTCAAGACCAACCTGGTCAACATAGTGAAACCCCATCTCTACTAAGAATACAAAAAAAAAAAATTTGCTAGGCATGGTGGTGCATGTCTGTAGTCCCAGCTACTCAGGAGGCTGAGACACAAGAATTGCTTGAACTCGGGAGGTGGAGGTTGCAGTGAGCCAAGATCATGACACTGCACCCCAGCCTGAGCGATAGACCGAAACTCGGTCTCAAAATAAATAAATAAATAAACAAACAAATAAATAAATAAATAAAATAAACAAATAAAGACTACATCCAACCAGATAAGGACACAAAAAAAGCACATTCTTCCCTGTCTGTTCTCACCAGAGGGCCCTGTGACTAGAAGAAATCTAGCCTTCACCAGCTCAAAGCAGCCGCTGGAACTCACACCTCGCAGCTGCTCGTGATAAGAGCCTGGCATTTGCCGCCAAGGACTCTGCCGCATCAAAGATTCTGCCTTGCAAGAATAATGTGACTAGGACCCTTGGGCCCAGACCAGGAGTCCTTTTCATTCATCCTTTCTCCTCTTTTTCTTCTGATGTCAAACGTTACTTTGTTTGCTGTGGAATGTTTAACCTATAACTTTTATATATTGATTAAGTATACTATTATATACGGTTTGCAGTATTGACTGATTCGTGGGTGGCTTGAGCCAGAGTGTCCAAGTGAACAGGATGCACTAAGGAGAACTGCCTCCTTGGGAATTCCATGCAGCTCGTGGCGTTTGTGATTGAAATAGGATCAACAAAAGCCTGATGTTGCAGAAAGACACAAACCTGCACGGACCTGGTTATCTCTAACCTTGCACCACTCATGACACCCATGGATGTTATCAAACATGATGCAGAGGCATGAAAAAGCACTTGCAACATCTCCACTGTTCTCTTGCTCCCATTTTCACCATGAGGACATGCCCAGGCTAGCCCTGGAGAATGAGAGCCAGGTTGCCAAAGGGCCAAGTCACCCCAGTGGTTCCACCCAAGGCCATCAGGTCCAGCAGATGACATAGCTGGCAACCCTCAGAAGCAGAGAGAGCCTGGCCAAGATCAGCAGGGCAGCCTGCCAACCTGCAGCTAATGACTGAGGAAGGCCATTGAAACCAGAACTCTTGGCCGGCTGACCCACAGGCTTACTTATTATTTTAAGCTGCTGAATTTTGGGATAGTTTATTACATAGCATTGATGTGGCAACAGATAGCTGATACGGTGTATACGAGCTAGCAATAGCTCTCATGTCACTTTGATTTTATTAATATTTGCAAATTGAAGGGAGGATGGATCCACGTAGAAACCCTCCACAGAAGCATCACCCTGAGAGCGGCATTCCATACCCCAATGACGTAGCGAATGACTCCCTCTCTGTCTGCCTCAGGGATGACGTCCTCATATCCCAAGGGATCGCCAAACTTTTCTCCATCTGTGATGACAACCAGGATCTTAAGGGCATTCTTTCGGGCTCCCTGGTTGACGTTAAACAGTTCTCGTCTGTGCAGGAAAGAGGAGGGACAAAGTCAAATGCAAGCAGATGACATGCTAATTTTTTTTTTTTTTTTAAGAAATAGACACTCACTCTGTTGTCCAGGCTGGAGTGCAGAGACACAATCATAGCTCACTGCAGACTTGGACTCCTGGGTTCAAGTGATTCTCCTGCCTCAGCCTCCTGAGTAGCTGGGACTACAGGCATGTACCACCACACCTGGTTTATTTTTTTATCTTTTTAGAGATAGAGTCTCACTATGTTGCCAATTGGTCTCAAACTCTTGGACTCATGTGATCCTCCCACCTCAGCCTCCCAAAGTGCTGACATTACAGGTGTGAGCCCCCGCACCTAGCCAGAGATGCTATTAACGTCAGAAAGGAAATGTCAGCAGAGTCCCAGACACAGATACAGCTGGGTGAGGCCTCGGAGGGGTTCCATCTCCCCTGAGACTTAGCACTGAGATGCAACTGCCCCAGGACCTGGAAAAGCAGCAGGGAAGGGAAAGGAAGCCTTCACAGTTTTTGTTTTTATACTTTCGCATAATTTGGGTTTTTCAACTGAGTATTATTACTTTTGAATTTTAAAAAAACATATATATTTATGGCTGACGCCTGTAATCCCAGCACTATGGGAGGCCACGTTGGGTGAATCACCTGAGGTCAGGAGTTCAAGACCAGCTTGGTCAACATGGTGAAACCTCATCTCTACTAAAAATACAAAAATTAGCTGATGGTGGTGGTGGGCGCCTGTAATCCCAGCTACTCAGGAGGCTGAGGCAGGAGAATTGCTTGAATCCAGGAGGTGGAAGTTGCACTGAGCTGAGATCAGGCCACTGCACTCCAGTCTGCTCCGTCTCAAAAAATAAATAAATATATATATATATATACATATATATACATACACACACACACACACACACACATACATATATACACACACACACTTAATTGGCCTTCAGGAAACCTCTCCCAGAGCGCTGCACCAGCTCCCCAGCCCCTCTAGGACTCTACAGTGCTTCTTGTACTTCTGTCCCAACCCCATCCTTGCCTCTACACACACCCCAAAATCAGAGCGAACTTCCCAAAATGAGACATGGTGATGTCTCACCACGGGCTGTAAAGCCGCCTTTGGTACCCTGGCCTGAGCCGATCTTTCTACCCTCCCTCCAGACACTTTTTCTCACTTCCCCGCTCCACTCCCACCTTTCACTCATGACTTGTTCTTTGATGAATACACCACACACAGCCCCTCCTCCCCACCTCTGCCCGTGGGAAAGCATCCTCTACCACCCCTGTCTGAACGGCTCCCTTCATCCATCAAAGCCCAACTAAAAGTGTCTCCTCCTCCCTCCATCCTAAGCGAAAAAGGGAAGCTTACACCACTTTGCGGATGGCCGTGGCCGTGTGTGTCCGCCCAAACAGCTGCGTTATTGACTTCACCAGTGATCTCGGGTTAGGGTTGCCCTGGAACTCTTTGAAGGTAAAGTGAGTCCAGAATTCTTCGGAGTACTGCATCAAAGAGAACTGCGGAGGGGGTGGCTGGTGTGATGCTGGAGAAGGTGCCCCCACCTCTCAGACATCTCCCAGCAAGCTCCACAAAGATCTTAAACACTCCAGTCTCCAAATTCCTCCTCTGTACTGCCCCTAATCCCCTGCCTCACCAGGACAGAGAGCTGCCAGCAGCTCCCATCTCTCCTCAATACTAGAAGATGGCCAGCGGCCAGGAGCAGTGGCTCACACCTGTAATCCCAGCACTTTGGGAGGCCGAGATGGGTGGATCACCTGGGGTCAGGAGTTCGAGACCAGCCTGGCCAAAATGGTGAAACCCCATCTCTACTAAAAATACAAAAGCTAGCCAGGCGTGGTGGCAAGTGCCTGTAATCCCCACTACTTGGGAGGCTGAGGCAAGAGAATTGCTTGAACTCGGTAGGCGGAGGTTGCAGTGAGCCGCGATTGCGCCGCTGTACTCTAGCCTGAGAGATGGAACAAGACTCTGTCTCAAAAAAATAAGAAATAAAAATGAAAATAGAACTCAGCCAGCAATGACATGTGGGCTTCATCTGCCATGCCAACCCTTAACAATTAGAGCTGCCCGCTTTATAAAAAGCTGAAAGAATGCTGAGACTGCATCCAACAGAGCAGAAAAGAGACTCAGGAAGGCAAACCACATCGATTGTCAATTTGGCAATGTCTGCAGTTGAACTGGGAGGAGAACTGGTGGCCCAGTTGCCATGTATCTTCCAGCCCTGTGTGGGCTCTTCCCTAACCTACCCATGGGCCCTCACCAAGGTTTTGGACTTTTTTAATTGCTCCATCATGATCGAGACAAACTCCTTCATCTGCTGAAATTCACGTGGGTTGATGCTACCAGAGCCGTCAATCAAGAAGGCGATGTCCTGTTCAGGACACCCTGAGGAAGGGGAAAAAGAGTATGAATCAAGTAATTTGACACTTGGTGTGTTGGGCTTTTTTGTATGTCAGCTCTCTGCTGAACAATGAGAATATAGGCCCCCGTCTCTATAAAATACATATATATGTTATATAATATATACATAAACATATATATTATAGAGATGGGGTCTCTATAATATATATAATATAACATATATACATATATGTTAAAAATTAGCTGGGCACAGTGGCACACGCCTATAGTCCCAGCTCCTCAGGAGGCTGAGAGTGGGGCATCACTTCAGCCCAAAAGGTTGAGGCTGCAGTGAGCTATGATCACGCCATTGCACTCCAGCCTGGGCCACAGAGAAAGACCCTGTCTCTAAAAAATAAATAAGTAAGTAAACAAACAAGGACAAAGTAGTACGGAAATTTTTTGTTAATTCTGCCCAAGGGAATCAGGGAACGTGGTGATGTTTGACTGGATCTTGAAGAACAGGAAATAACTTGCCCAGCTGGGCACAGTGGCTCACACCTGTAATCCCAGCACTTTGGGAGGCTGAGGTAGGTGGATCACTTGAGATCAGGAATTCGAGACCAGCCTGGCTGACATGGTGAAACCCCGTCTCTATTAAAAATACACAAAAAGTTGCTGAGATCGCACCACTGCACTCCAGCCTGGGTCACAGAGCAAGACAAGAAAGAAAGAAAAGAAAGAAGAAAGAAAGGAAAAAAGAAAGGAAGAAAGGAAGAAGGAAGGAAGGATTTGCCAGATATACAAAAGAAATAGATTCTAGAAAAGAGAATGGCACATACACATAAAACGATGTGGAATGTGCTCCTCTGCCTTCTACCCCATCCCCAAATCCACTTTCTACCCATCGCCACTCAGCTCTGTGGCCTGGGAGGTCAACCTGCAGGGACCCCATTACCAGGACTCTGTTGCCCTCTGGATTCCCATTGGATTTGGTGGATGAGGGGGCTCAACAGAAGACTGGAGGGAGGAGGACAGTGAGGTCCGGGTGTTCTCCCATTGAGGTTGCTTGGGGACAGCTATGTCCTTCACAAAAGACCAACTGTTCCTCAGAAGGAGGCCAGCCCCACATGACTCTCTCCGGACCCTCGTGAGCTCTTCCTCCCCTCAACCCATAAGCCCAGGGGTGAAAACAGACCTGCTTGCCCAAGGCTTGCAAAGTCCCTGATGGGTCCCTTAGAACTCTCACAGTTTTATAATTACTCCCTTTATAAATAAACCCCCCTCTTTGTAAATAAATCTTACTGAAACTGCCTTTGCAAAATTATGGCTGAGACAGTGGAAGAGATCTAAACTAACCGACTCCATGTTGTTTCTAACCTCCAAGCTGTCCTTGTTCATTCCTGGGTATAGGCTGAACTAACTTTGGGAGAAACTTAGTTTATAGTTTATAGTTTAAACAAAGATTGTAACAGCCCTTTTCCAAAGCAGACCTCCTTCTTGCCTGGGGACTAGACTGCCTTTGTAGGACTAACATTAGTCACAAGATTAGAAATTATGGTTTAGGAGTCATGCAGCTGGAGGCTACAAGATTCTGACCCTCCCTAAACTGCTCCTAAAATCAGCACTTGAGATATTTTGCAGACCTTGGACTTGATGGATCAGCTGGCACCGCCCAGATCAATAAACTGGCTCATCTGATCATGTGCCCCCCACCCAGGAACCGACTGAATGCAAGAAGATAGCTCCAATTCCCAGTGATTTCATCCCTGACCAATCAGTACTCCCGGCTCACTGGCTCCCCGCACCCACCAAGTTATCCTTAAAAACTCTGCTCCCCAAATGCTCAGGGAGACTGATTTCAGTTGATAATAAAACTCTGGTCCCCTGCACAGCCAGCTCTGTGTGAATTATTCTTTCTCTATTGCAATTCTGCTGTCTTGATGAATCGGCTCTGTCTAGGCAGCAGGCTAGGAGAACCCCTTAGGCAGTTACATTACTGGAATGTGCTTTTGGTCCCAGCTGAGACTCCTACTGATACTTGGGACAAGGGCCTCAAAAGGATTCTGGCAGAATCCAGGAATGCCGTTCGATAGAAACAGCACTACAGGGGCAAACGTATGTGATGGCAATGGAAACCCAGCAGTGGCATCAAGCAAAGAACAGCGGGCAAGGGCCTCTCTACTCCAATAAGGAGTTTGACTTTATCTGTAGGCAATGGGGAGCCACGGAAGGTTCTTAGAAAAGGAAGTGAGATGATTTGTTTTGTATTTTAGAAAGACTGGCAGGGCACAGTGGCTCATGCCTGTAACCCCAGCACTTTGGGAGGCCTCCTGAATAATTAAGACCACAAGCACATGCCACCATACCTGGCTGATTGTTTTTTTTGGTTTTTTTTTTTTTTTGGTTTTTTTTTTTTTTTTTTTGTAGCGATAGTGTCTTATTATGTTGTCTAGGCTGGTCTCAAACTCCTGGCCTCAAACAATGCTCCTAACTTGGCCTCCCAAAGTGCTGGGACTACAGGTGTGAGCTACCGCACCCTTTCGAATTTTGAACCAAGTGTATGTGTTATATATTTTTTAATAAATGAAAACATTTTTAAAGAAGTAGTCTTGAACCCTGAGAGTGAGGTCTAAAGAGGTAGAGGTGTTAGCTGAAGCCACAGAACTGGGTGATTTCAGGAAAGAAGAACACGTGAGTGAAAAGAGAACCCAGAACCCAGTGCCCCTAGCTGGAGAGGGAGGTGGAGGCCAGCCGGGGGTGAAGAGAATGCGCTCAGGAAGTTTGGGTGGTGAAGGTGGGGAGAGATGGCAGGAGATGAGGAGGAGATTGGAAGAGAGAAGATCATTTTCATGGCTATCAATTGTGGTGGTTGATCGTTTTTCAGATACAGGTAGAATGAGAATGTTTACAGTCAGAGGAAGGGAGAAGTTAAATGTCCTAGAGAGAAAACAAGTGATTCAAGAGATGCTGGGCCAGGCACAGTGGCTCACACCTGTGATCCCAGCACTGTGGGAGGCTGAGATGGGAAGATCTCTTGAGCCCAGGAATTTGAGACCAGCCTGGGCAACAAGGTGAAACCCTATCTCTACAAAAAATACAAAAATAAGTGTATGCACACCTGTGATCCCAGCTACTCCGGAGGCTGAGGCACAAGAATTTCTTGAGCCTGGGAGGCAGAGGCTGCAGTGAGCTGAGATTGTGCCACTGCACTCCAGCTTGGGTGACAGAGCAAGACCCTGTCTCAAAAAGAAAAAGGAAAGAAAAAGAAAAAAGGAAGACAGGTGATCACCTTAGTTGGTACATGAGAGACTCTCAAAAGTCCAGATGGAAGAATTTAGTCATAGAATGGAGGAGAGACAGGTCTTCCTCTAAAACCACTGAGTCACTGCCAGGAGTGCTGTCATTATGGAAATTTGAGAAAAAGGAGAAAGTGCAGTGTTATAGCTCCTTCAGAATTTGTCTAACAAATTCCAGTGAAGACTGGAAAACCGTTTATTAAGATAAAATAAGAGAAGGGGAAAGTGGAGGGAGTCCATGCATGAAGCTTTTGTTTTCTCTGTGGAGAAAGGAGGATTATCTGTGGAGGGTGAAGTATAGAGGAACAGGGCTTGAGAAAGAAAGAAAAGAAAAACATGCAAGGGAGAAACATTCGCCTATGGTGCCAGAATCAACATGAAGACAAGCAAAAAGATGGCAGAGCCATTGAACAAAGCAGTGGGAAAAAGCAGCTGGAAAGATCCATGCACCCTGACCAGGCATGGTGGCTCATGCCCACCATTCATTCCCTGGCTCATTCCCAGCACTTTGAGAAGCCAAGGTGGGCAGATGACCGGAGCTCAGGAGTTCAAGACCAGCCTGGCCAACATGGTGAAATCCCATGTCTGCTAAAAATACAAAAAATAGTCCGGCGTGGTGGCGGGCACCTGTAATCCCAGCTAGTTGGGAAGATGGGGCAGGAGAATCGCTTGAACCCTGGAGGCAGAGGTTGCAGTAAGCCGAGATAGTGCCACTGCACTCCAACCTGGGTGACAGAGCGAGATTCTGCCTCAAAAAAAAGAAAAAAAAGGTCCATACAGTCGCTCAGAATCTCAATCAATGGAGGTTTGGGGAACAGGGGTCTGGAAGGCAGCCCCCCAAGATGGTTCCCAAAATTCCCACCTCCTGCCAATGACACCTTGCGCCATTCCCTCCTCTGCAGTGTGACCTGGACTTATTTTTTAAAGATAGGGTCTTGCTCTGTCAGCCAGGTTGGCATACAATGGTGCAATCATAGCTTACTGCAGCTTCAACTTCCCAGGCTCGAGTGACCCTCCTGAGTAGCTGGAACTACAGGTGTGTGCCACCACACCTAGCTAATTTTTTTATTATTTTTTTTTTTTTGTAGAGACAGGAGTCTCCCTATGTTGTCCAGGCTTGTCTTGAACTCCTGGCCTCAAGCAATCTTCCCATCTTGGCCTCCAAATAGCTAAGACTACAGGTGGTCATCACCACACTCAGCTAATTTTTTTTCTTTTTTTTTAGCGACAGGGTCTCTCTACATTGCCCGGGCTGATCTCAAACTCCTGGGCTCCCAAAGTGTCGGGATTGCAGGTGTGAGCCACTGTGCCTAGCCAAGGAGTTTTCCTAAAGTACAAGACCCCTGGCCGGGCGCGGTGGCTCAAGCCTGTAATCCCAGCACTTTGGGAGGCCAAGACGGGCGGATCATGAGGTCAGGAGATCGAGACCATCCTGGCTAACACGGTGAAACCCTGTCTCTACTTAAAAATACAAAAAAAAAAAAAAAACTAGCCGGGCGACGAGGTGGGCGCCTGTAGTCCCAGCTACTCGGGAGGCTGAGGCAGGAGAATGGCGTAAACCCGGGAGGCGGAGCTTGCAGTGAGCTGAGATCCGGCCACTGCACTCCAGCCTGGGTGGCAGAGCAAGACTCCATCTCAAAAAAAAAATAAAATAAAATAAATTGAAAAAAAAAGTACAAGACCCTAGCACCTCCTTAGCCTCCCTCTCCAATGGGACCCACTTCCCCTACCCTTCTGCACCCAGAGCCTAGACCTTGAGCAGATGTCACCTCAGTCCTGCCCCCTCCCCTGGTCTTTTGCTGCCCATCTGTTCCCTCTGCCAAATGCAACCCACCTCGGAGGGTCCCTGGGAACTTCTGGGGCTGCTGCCGTAGATTGGATCCAAACAGGAAGCAGAGCCCTTTCACATACGTGTTCTCACTGCAAATCTGGTGCATGGTGGGGCCACAGGCCTAGGAGGCAGGAGCCAGTGGAAGGGACTGCCCCTGCTTCCTGTCCTTGTACCCCAGCACCTCCACCCTCCACAAGACCCGCTGCCCCACCATGCATGGGCCCCCAAACACCCCCATTAGGATGCTCCTCTGATCCAGGGCCACTCACCAGCAGCTGGGGGGGGCTGGTCGTGGCTGCCAGGGACAGGCCCAGGGACATGTTCACGGCCTCCACGGGGACTACGGGGACAGATATGGGCAAGGTCACCCTCGGAGGGGACAGAGAAGGCTGTGGAAGAGCTGGGCAGGGATCACCTCCATGCGGGAGACAAGGAGGTCTGACAGTGAAGGGGGATCCTAGATCTTGGGAAAGAAAGGAACATGGAGGGATTGCCTGGGGGTGTCTAGGGGAGAGACTGCAGGCAGAGGAGAGGGTAGGGAGGCAGCCACCTGTGCCCCCACCACAGATCCTCCAGGACACAGGAATGCCTGGCAAGTCCCTGTGTGTTCACAGGGGAATCCCAGTGCTGGCCCGGTGGGGCGGTGACTCACTCTGCAGGCGGATGGGCTCGCATGAGCCTATGCTGTAATCACACTGGTAGAGGCTGCCCGTTTGGTTGGCAGCCACTATCTCCTGGGGGGCTCCAACCACCACCCTGTGGGGAGAAGTGGAAATAGAGAAAACTCCGCCATGTGGGGAGAGAAGACCACAGAAGAAGTTCTGCCACCCAGAGGAAGGTGGGGGCCCATACCCGGATTCCTGAATTCCCATGACTAGGAGGAAGAATTAGAAAAGAAAAAAAAAATGGGAAAATGTTAAGACTCAGAATGAGAAAAGGTCTTCCTAAGAATGACACAAAAACCAGAAGTCATGTAAAAATAGGGCCAGGCGCGGTGGCTCATGCTTGTAATCCCAGCACTTTGGGAGGCCGAGGGAAGCAGATTGCCTGAGCTCAGGAGTTCAAGATCAGCCTGGGCAACATGGTGAAACTCCGTCTTTACTAAAAATACAAAAAATTAGCCAGGTGTGGTGGTGCGTACCTGTGATCCCAGCTAAACGGGAGGCTGAGGCAAGAGAATTGCTTGAACCCGGGAGGCAGAGGTTGCAGTGAGCCGAAATAGCACCACTGCACTCCAGCCTGGGCGATAGGGCAAGACTCTGTCCCAAAAAATAAATGAATAAATTTTAAAAGCAAAAATAGGTCAATTCAAGCTGGGCACCATGGCTCATGCCTGTAATCCCAGCAACTTGGGTGGTTGAGGTGGGAGCATCACTTGAGGCCAGAAGTTTGAAACTAGCCTGGGTAACATAGTGAGACCCCATCTCTACAAAAAGGTTTTTAAAAATTAGCTAGGTGTGGTGGTACACACCTGCAGTCCCAGGCCAACTTTTTTTTTTTCTTTTTCTTTTTTGAGACAGGGTCTCACCCTGTTGCCCAAGATGGAGTCCAGTGGCATAATCATAGCTCACTGCAGCCTCTGCCTCCTGGGCTCAAGCAATCCTCCCACCTCAGTATCCCAAAGTGCTGGAATTACAGGCATGAGCCACTGGACCCTGCCCACACAGTCATTTCATTTATTTTTATTTTTATTTATTTTCTTTCTTTGAGACAGATTTTCACTCCATCACCCAGGCTGGAGTACAGTGATGTGATCTGGGCTCACTGCTGCAACCTCCACCTCCCGGGTTCAAGCGTTTCTCCTGTCTCAGCATCCTGAGTAGCTGGAATTGCAGGTGTGTGCCACCATGGTTGGCTAATTTGTGTATTTTTAGTAGATATGAGGTTTCGCTATGTTGGCCAGGCTGGTCTTGAACTCCTGGCTTCAAGCGACCAGCCCAGCTTGGCCTCCCAAAATACTGGGATTACAGGCGTGAGCCACTGTGCCCGGCCTCCACACAGTCATTTTAAATAAATTTCTGGACCGGGCACGGTGGCTCACACCTGTAATCCCTGCACTTCGGGAGGCCGAGGGGGGTGGATCTTGAGGTCAGGAGATCGAGACCATACTGGCCAACGTGGTGAAACCCAGTCTCTACCAAAAATACAAAAAAATTAGCCAGGCATGGTGGCATGCACCTGTAGTCCCAGCTACTCGGGAGGCTGAGGCAGGAGAATCACTTGAACCTAGGAGGCAGAGGTTGCAGTGAGCTGAGATCACTCCACTGCACTCCAGCCTGGGTGACAGAGTGAGACTCTGTCTCAATAAATTAATTAATTAATTTCTGTATGTGATAAACTACCATAAGCATATTCAAAAGAAAAATACTACACAAGGGAGAGAGATTCACAACTCATACCCCAGACTACTTTCTTCAGTGTACTCAAAGCTTGTACAAACTGGTAAAAAAAAAAAAAAAAAAAAAAAATTGAAAAATGGCCAACAGATAAGAAAAACATGTTCACAGAAAATACTTCTCTCATAAAAAAAAAAAAGAAGCAATTTAAAGCTAAATTAAGATACCACTTCTCACCTACTCGATTTGCAGAGATCAGTAAGTTTGATAGCACGCTGAGTTGGCAAATGAGTGAGGGAGTATGAGGAAGTAGGTATTTTCATGAATTTCTGGTATGAGTGTAAATTGTTGCCACTTCTGTAGAAGGTGATCTGGAAAAATCTATTAAAATTGCATGTGCAGGCCGGGCGCGGTGGCTCAAGCCTGTAATCCCAGCACTTTGGGAGGCCGAGACGGGCGGATCACGAGGTCAGGAGATCGAGACCATCCTGGCTAACATGGTGAAACCCCGTCTCTACTAAAAAATAGAAAAAACTAGCCGGGCGAGGTGGCGGGCGCCTGTAGTCCCAGCTGCTTGGGAGGCTGAGGCAGGAGAATGGCGTAAACCCAGGAGGCGGAGCTTGCAGTGAGCTGAGACCCGGCCACTGCACTCCAGCCTGGGCGGCAGAGCAAGACTCCGTCTCAAAAAAAAAAAAATAAAATAAAATAAAATAAAATAAAATTGCATGTGCTCATGCACCCCTGGACACCGCAATCCCAGTCCTAGCCTTTACTTCCAAATAGGCTTGCACATGTGCAAAATGACAGCATTGTTCATATAGCAAAAGTTTGGAAACAATCTAAATGTTCATTAACAAGAGATCTAATGTAATGTAAAAGGGGATTACAAGCCAAGTGCAATGGCTCACGCCTGTAATCCCAGCACTTTGGGAGGCCAAGGCAGGTGAATCACCCGAGCTCAGGAGTTCAAGATCAACCTGGCCAACATGGTGAAATCCCGTCTCTACAAAAATACAAAAATTAGCTGGGCATGGTGGCAGGAGCCTGTAATCCCAGCTACTCAGGAGGCTGAGGCAGGAGAATTGCTTGAACCCAGGAGGCGGAAGTTGCAGTGAGCCAAGATCGTGCCACTGCACTCCAGCCTGGGCGACAGAGCGAGTCTCTAAAAAAATAAAAATAAAAAATAAAAATAAAAAACAGTCAATTATAGTACCTCCAAATTTATGGCATACAATGCAAGCATAACATGGAATTAATGGACTTATCTGGTCAAATCGCCAGGCTGCATTATGGGAGATAAAGCAAAGAGCAAAGAACAGCCCCCTCCTTCTGGAAAGGTACTATCACCTCCACAAATACTATTTCTGTAAAGGTAAATGTTTTAGGCTTCGGGGTGCATACAGTCTCTATCACAGCTCCTGAATTCTGCTATTACAGCTCAAAAGTGGCCATAGCCAGGCACAGTGGTTTATGCCTATCATCCCAGCAAGTTGGGAGGCCCAAGCAAGAGGATGACTTGAGGCCAGGAGTTTGAGACCAGATTGGGCAACAGAGTGAGACCTCGTCTATACAAAAAAATCAAAAAATTCGCTAGGTGTGGTGGCACATGCCTGTAGTCCCAGCTACTCGGTAGGGTAAGCTGGGAGGATTGCTTGAGCCCAGGAGTTTGAGTCTACAGTGAGCTATGACTGCACCAGTGCACTCCAGGCTGAGTGACAGAGCAAGACCATGTCAGAAAGGAAAGAAATAAAGGAAGGAAGGAAGGAGGGAAGGAAGGAAGGAAGGAAGGAGGGAGGGAGGGAGGGAAGGAAGGAAGGAAAGTAGGGAGGGAGGGAAGGAAGGGAGAGAAGGGCGGTAGGGAAGGGAGGGAAGGAGGGAAAGAGGGAAAGAGGGAAGCAGGGAATGAGAGAGGGAGGGAGGGAGGTAGGAAGGAAGGGAGGGAGGGAGGTAGGAAGGAAGGGAGGGAGGGAGGTAGGAAGAAGGGAGGGAGGGAGGTAGGAAGGAAGGGAGGGAGGGAGGTAGGAAGGAAGGGAGGGAGGGAGGTAGGAAGGAAGGGAGGGAGGGAGGCGGGGGGGCAATAAACAGTAAGTGACAAGTGAACGGGGTTGTTTTCAATAAAATTTATTCACAAAAATAGGCAGCAGCCTGCAGGCAGGCCTTAATTGCAGTACATGGTGTGTTGGCTGAGGGAGGGAATGTGTATGTGTTATGTACACACGGGGTCTCCCCGAAGGAACACACAAGAAACCATTTGTCAGGTCCCTCCTGGGAAGGGAACTGGGGGAAGGGAGTGAGGAAGAGAGTTTTACTCTTATACTCTTTTGCATCTTTTGAATTTAGAACACTGTAAATTCAAAAGATAAATTTATTGTATCTTTTGAATTGATTTATCTATTCAAAAAAATCACTCAATGAAATCACTGATTTTTTTCAGGTATGTAAGTCTTGGAGAGAAAGCACTGAGAAAGGGGGCTCCATCTGAGGGTCTCACCTGGATCCCTGAAGCTGGACCACGCTCTGCCCGAAGCCCTTTGCGTTCTCTTGGAAGGTCATTGTGTTTTCAGTGTCCAGGTTGAACCCATGACATAAGGTCAAGGCTAAAGGGAGAATGGGGGAAAAGTGAAGCAGAGGAAAGTAGCATGCCAGCCGGGGGCAGGGGCACACGTCTGTAGTCCTAGCACTTTGGAAGGCTGAGGCAGGAGGATCACTTGAGCCCAGGAACTTGAGGCTGCAGTGAGCCCTGATTGTGCCACTGCACTCCAGCCTGGGCAACAGAGACATATCCTATCTCAAAATAAAACACATACACACACAAAATAATAATAATAATAATAATAATTTAAAAGAAAGCAATGGCTGGCCGTGGTGGCTCACGCTTGCTATCCCAATAATTTAAGAGGCTGATATGGAAGCAGCACCTGGGCTCAGGAGTTTAACACCAGCCTGGGCAATACAGTGAGACCCCATCTCTACAAAAAATACAACATTAGCCAGGTGTAGTGGTACGTGCGTGTAGTCCCAGCTACTAGGAGGCTGAGGTGGGAGGATTGCTTGAACCCAGGAGGTCAAGGCTGCAGTGAACCATGATCATGCCACTGAACTCCAGCCTGGGCAACAGAGCAAAACCCTATATCAAAAAAAAAAAAAAAGAGATAGCAGCATGTCTTCCTGCTCCATTCCCTTTCCCGTCCATTCGGTCACCCTAACTAACCCAGCATCCAGATGTCTGCCTCTCAGGTACAGCTCTGATAGCCTGGGGCAGGGATTAGCACACTTTTTCCATAACAGCCAGATAGTAAATTTTAGGTTTTGCAGGCCAAGAAGCTGATAGAATATGTTGCACAAGTACTCATACAACAAGACAGAAAATACTTTTCCACAAATTTGTCATTAAGGAAATTCCAAACGTAATGATTAAGTACAATTTGTTTGTAATACAGGTTTATAAATGGGACAAATAGAATTCTTTGGGGGTGGTGCTCCCTATCATCAAATTGATTGTCAGTGTTCATCTTCAACCTCTGGCTGGCAGGTTGTGCAGAAACAGGTGGTGGGCCATATCGGGCCCCCAGGCCACTGTTTGCTGACTCCTGATCTAAGAACCGCCGTCATGGGGTACGTCCAGTCCCGCTCTGAATTCCAGCCTCCCTTCTGAGCACCCAAATGGTCTCTTCCCCCAGTGTCACCACAATGATGATTTGCCCAACAGTGAAGTTTCTAAGCATTCTCAATTCGATAATTTCCTTCCTATGCAGCTCTCAAGCATTTCCTTCCCTTTTGTGGAGAATTTCATTTTCCACAACATATAAGCATAAAAGGAAACAAACTCAAATTGTTTTGATTCATCAGTCATTCAACAAACAGTTGCACCCGGGTCCTTGGAAAATGGAACCGGAGGCAAAGTGGAGATGGTGAGAGGGGATCCAGGAGGAAGTACTCAGGAAGGGGGTCTCACACCTGCTGTGCACCCTGGGCCATGTCACTTCTCCTCTCTGGGCCTCCGTCTCCTCATCTGTGAAGCAAGGGGACCAACCAAGCAGCCTTGCACAGTCCATGAATGTGGTCATTCATCCAGGCTTCCCTGGCCAGCCTGTCTGGGTCTAGCTGTTCTCCCTGCTTCATCTTGAACACTTTCTCCTTCCCCAAATCCCCTTTGCCTCTCCCCAGACTGAATCCTACATACTCTGGGCCGTCTCTTTATGACAGACCCAAAAGTTCCCCTCCTCCCCACCCAGAGTCCCCCGCCCCACCCCCATGCACCTGTTAACAGAAGGACTCTGAGAGCCATGGCTGGAAGGAGCCAGAACCTGGAAGGAGGTGAACCAGGGGTTGCAGGCGCCACTGAGGAACCCCAAGGAAGCCACCGAAGCAAGGAAGGGCAGAAAAGGAGAAGTAGGAGGCAGAAGTCTATTAGAGATTCAAAGGAAGAGGGCGGAGGCTCAGTGAGCACACAGCCCTGCCTGGTCTTCCTCCCAGTCCTCCCAGGACTGCCCACAGCCTGCCCACCCTTCCTCCCCAGCTTCCTGGCTCAAACCATCAAAGTCACTACCACTGTCCAAAAGGTGCCATTTGTCACACACTCGTTTCTTTAGTTGGCCAAAGCATATGAACAAGCTGAATAGACTTAGCCTGCCTCCTAGAATTCATGTTCTAAACATTAATATGGGCCAGGTGCAGTGGCTCACGCCTGTAATGCCGGCACTTTGGGAGGCCAAGGCAGGAGGATTGCTTAAGCCTGGGAGTTTGAAACCAGCCTGGGCAACATAGAGAGACCCTGTCTCTACAAAAAAATATTTTTAATTAGCTGGGCACGGTAGTGGGCACCTGTATCCTCTGCTACTCGAGAGGCTGAGGTGGGAGAATCACTTGAGCCTGAGGTCCACGCTGCAGTGAGCTATGATCATACCACTGAACTCCAGCCTGGGCAACATAGGGAGACCCCGTCTCTACAAAAACATACATTTAAAAAATTAGCTAGGCATGGTGGCACACGTCTGTAGTCCTAGCTACTCAGGAGGCTGAGGCAGGAGGATTGTTTGAGCCCAGGAGTTTGAGACTGCAGTGAGCCTCAATAATGCCACTGCACTCCAGCCCAGGTGACAGAGTGAGACCTTGTCTCAAAATAAATAAATAAATAATAAATAAATAAGCAGACATTAATACAGATCAAACAAGTGTAGGAGGTCAAACTTTGTGTCTTCCTGGAAACACACTTTGCAAAATGTCCCTCCTTCAGCCCGTGGAAATGGGAGCGCCCTTCAGCCAGAGCTGTCCTCATTTGTAGCCATCAACAAGGACAACTCAAGTACAGGCATACCTTGTGCTTTTTAAATATTATTTTGTATTTTGTGCTTTTTTTAGAAACAGAGTGTAGCTCTGCTGCCCAGGCTGGAGTGCAGTGGTATAATCACAGCTCACTGCAGCTTCAATTAACCTCCTGGGCTCAAGTGATCCTCCTACCTCAGCCTTCTGAGTAGCTGGGACTACAGGCACATGCCATGGCCAACTAATTTTTTTTTTTATTTTTTGTAGAGACAAGATCTTGCTATGTTGTTCAGGCTGTTCTCAACCTCCTGGACTCAGGTGATTCTCCTTCCTCAGCCTCCCAAAGTGCTAAGATTACAGGTGTGAGCCACTGCATCCAGCTTATTTTGTGTGTGTGTGGTTTTTTTTTTTTTTGGTTTTTTTTTTTTTTTTTTAAAAGGCTCAAGCTCTTCACCCAAGAATTTTCACTACTAGTAATGTATCCTAAGAAATAGTTAAGAAGTATAGTCAAAAGTATATGTACAAGCTTGGCTGAGCTCGGTGGCTCATGCCTATAATCCTAGCATTTTGGGAGGCCAAGACGGGTGGATTACTTGAGGTCAGCAATTGAAACCAGCCTGCCCAACATGGTGAAACCTCACCTCTACTAAAAGGACAAAAAAATTAGCCAGGCGTGGTGGCAGGCACCTATAATCCCACCTGGGAGGCTGAGGCAGGAGAATCGCTTGAACCCTGGAGGTGGAGTTGCAGTAAGCAGAGACTGTGCCACTGCACTCCAGCCTAGGTGACAGAGCAAGACTCTATCTCCAAAAAAAAGCAAGATATATATATATATGCAAGCTTGTTCATTGCAGCATTATTGTTCATAGTGAAAGGCTAAAAAAAAAAAGACCTGAATATTCAACAACAGAGGAATGGTTCAATGATACTTCACTCTGTCATATATCCTTACCCTCCCCTGTGTCTGTCACTTTTAATTCTGTGTTCAAAGGCCCAGGGAAATAGGTATCCTTCCACACACACATGGAACACAGACCTCACCTTTATGTGACCACCGATGTGATTCTCAAGCCAACGATTTTTTCACTCTTTCTCAACACTTTCTTTTTTTTTTTTTTTTTTTTTTTTTTTTGAGACAGAGTCTTCCTCTGTCACCCAGGCTGGAGTGCAGTGGTGTGATCTCAGCTCACTGCAAGCTCTGCCTCCCGGGTTCAAGCGATTCTCCTGCCTCAGCCTCCCAAGTAGCTGGAATTACAACAGGCATGTGCCACCACACCCAGCTAATTTTTTGCCTTTTCAGTGGAGACAGGGTTTCACCATTCAACACATTTTCTTTTGCCTCTAGTTCTACTTTCTTGATAACTAGATGGGAAAAAATGCTTGCTGGCTGGAAAAAAAAAAAAAAAAAGCAATTACAATTATGTACATTTGGTTAAAAATTATGTTTATAATTTTTATATCTAGCCAGGTATGATGACTCCTGCTTGTGATCTCAGTACTTTGGTAGGCCCAGGCAGGGGGATCATTTGAGCTCAGGAACTCAAGACCAGCCTGGGCAACACAGCAAGACCCTGACTTTACAAAAAAAATTTAAAAATTAGCTGGGTGTAATGGTGCAACCTGTGGTCCCAGCTACTCAAGAGGCTGAGGTGGGAGGATCGCTTGAGCCAAGGAGGTCAAGGCTGCAGTGAGCTATGATTGCACCACTGCACTCCAGCCTGGAAAACAGAACCAGACCCTGTCTCTAAAATATATACAGGCAGGGCGTGGTGGCTCACGCCTGTAATCCCAGCACTTTGGGAGGCCAAGGTGGGAGGATCACCAGAGGTCAGGAGTTCAACACCAGCCTGCTCAACATGGTGAAACCCCATCTCTACTAAAAATACAAAAATTAGCCAAGCTGGTGGCGGGCACCTGTAATCCTAGTTACTTGGGAGGCTGAGGTAGGAGAATCTCTTGAACCTGGGAGGCGGAGGTTGCAGTGAGCTGAGATTGCACCATTGCACTCCAGCCTGGGCAATACAGCTTGACTCAATTTCGAAAAATAAAAAATTAAAATTAAATAAATAAGTACATATATATAAAAATAAATCATATATATATATATATATATATATATGCAGGAAAAGCAAATGTTAATAGTCGTTATCTCCAAGATAGAAGGATTACAGGTATGTTCCAGTATCTATTGCTGCAGAGTGAGTTACTCCAAAACATAGTAGTTAAACACAGCAGCGTATTATAATCTCTCGCGTATCTGTGAATCGCCTGGCCTCAGCAGTTCTCAGCAGGGTCTCACATGATTGCAGTCGGATCATGACCAGGGCTAGAGTAATCCAAAGCTCATTTGGGCTGGGCTTCCAAAATGGGTCACTCCCACAGCTGGCAGTTGGCTGTGGGCTAGGAGCTCAGATGGGGCTATCACCTGGGCACCCCCATGTGCCCTCTCCATGTGGGTTGGGCTTCTCGCAGCGTGGTCGCTGGGCTTCAAGAGCAAGTGTTTCAACAGAAAGGAAGCAGAAATTTCCAGACTACTAAGGTCTTGATCTGGAAACTGGCACCAAGTCATCTGTACCACATTCCATTGATCAGGCAGTCACAGAGCTCATCCACGTTCAAGCAAAGGGAACACAGATCCCACCTCCCAATGGGAGGAATCTGTGGTTGTATTCAATCTTCTGTAAGATGACTTTAATTTTCTTTTCTATATTATTTGTACTTAAAACATTTATACAGGCCAAGTGCAGTGGCTCATGCCTGTGATCCCAGTGCTTTGGGAGGCCAAGACAAGAGGATCACCTGAGCCCAGGAGTTTGAGGCTGCAGTGAGCTATGACCTCAACAATGCACTCCAGCCTGGGCAACAGAGCAAGACCCTGTCTCAAAGAGGAAAAAAAAAAAAAAGACCTTTATACAAAAAAAAAAAATGACTTTTATAATCATAAAAAAAAAATAGATAATTTAAAGCAACAGGTTACCTGTATTTGTTAGCAGGTAAAGAGGCCGAGGAAAGGAAGAACTAAGTCATGAGTCCAAGATGAAAAGATACCAACCAGGGTGCTGGGGGAGGAGTTTAGTTGATCAGCTGGGTTTGCTTTGGGAAAAGTTTTCACACTCTGGCCACGATGGGGGCTGCTCGAACTCAGACAGGGAGGCCCCTCCTTGCCCTGAACAGTGGCCAAGGGTCCACTCTCTGTAAAAATATAAGCAAGATCTCAGACTGGCTGTCCAACCTGCAGAGCCTTTCTCAATGAGCCACCACCGTGTGCACCTGACCTGGTGACTGTGGGTGGGGACATATCTATAGGCTGTTGGTTGTTCCCTCCCACCTGTCCCCCATCCCCACTCTTGATAAACTCTTAGCTTGGTTTCCCCTATAAGTGGACTCTGAGACAAGGCTTCACGTGTAAGTAATTTATCTGGAAGGTGATCCCGGAAACACTGGCAGGAAAGTGAGGAAAAGGAGCGAATGCCAGGCATAATGGTTCATTGCCTGTAATCCCAGAACTTTGGGAGTCCACGGTGGGAGGATCGCTTGAGCCCAGGAGTTCAAGACCAACCTAGGCAACATAGAAAGATTCCGTCTCTTAAAAAAATGTTTTTTAATTAGCTAGTGTGATGGTGTGCACCTGTAGACCCAACTACTCAGGAAGCTGAGGCAGGAGGATCACTTGCACCCAAGGGGTCGAGGTTACAGTGAGCTACAATCATGCCACTATACACTGTACTCTAGCCTGGGCAACATAATAAGACCCCATCTCTTAAATTTTTTAAATTAATTAATTAATTAAACATTAATATGCATCAAACAGGCGTGGGAGATCAAACTATCTCCCTGAAAACACACTTTGTAAAATGTCCCTTGGACATTTTGAGCCCAAGTGTTGGAGGCTACAGTGAGCCATGATCATACTACTGCACTCCAGCCTGGGCAACAGAGTGAGATTATAAAAGATATGTAATTAAACAAATTACTGGCTGGGCATGGTGGCTCACGTTTGTAATCCCAGTACTTTGGGAGACTGAGACAGGTGGATCACCTGAGGTCAGGAGTTTGAGACCAGCCTGGCCAACATGGCAAAACCCATCTCTGCTAAAAGTACAAAAATTAGCCGGGCGTGGTGGCACACCCCTGTAGCCCCAGCTACTCGGGAGGCTGAGGCAGAAGAATTGCTCGAACCCGGGAGGTGGAGGTTGCAGTGAGCTGAGATTGCACTACTGTACTCCAGCTCCATCAAAAACATAAATAAATTACCACTGTAGATAACTGGCACTCAAGACACTGAGGAACTCCGGAAGCCGGTGCAGAACGTGCCTCAGAGCTACCTGCCTGCGGAGGAAGGAAACGAGATTCTTCTCCACAACTCATATCAGTACGTGTTATTTCAGCTCTCTAGGGCTGTCTCAATTCTCTGATGCTGCCAGCTTGTCCTGCACCCAGGAGTCTGACTGCACATCCTGGCTCCTGAAAGCCACACGAGCAGGTCCTGGAACGCATGTACAGCTGCCTGCCAAGGGCTGGGGGCTGGGGGGCTGAGTAACAGTGCTGAGAGCTGAGATTGGCCAAAATTAACCACAATTTACCATCCAGGTCTTCCTCAGGAAGTTGTGAGCTTTTGAATAGACTCCAGAAATTCAAAATAGTTACATTAGACAGTTTCTGCCACTACAATTGTGGTCTAGGTGGGGAGATGAAATCCTGGTGCCTCCTACTCTGCCATCCTCATCTCTGAGAAGCAAGAGAGAGCCCTCAGGTGAGTAGTTGCAGGTGCTGCCAGCAGGAACCAAGCCAGCTCACATGAGAGTGTTAAATGCTGACAGGACATGGATGGAACAACTGCAGTGTCTGCTACAGATACTCAAATTTTTTTTTATAGCACTTATCATTGCATGCAATTATATTATCTATTTTAGTTGTCTATTTTTTTGAGGCAGGGGTCTCACTATGTTGGCCAGGCTGGTCTTGAACTCCTGTCCTTAAGCAGATCTCCTACCTCAGCCTCCCAAAGCGTGAGGATTACAGGTGTGAGCCACCTTGCCCAGCCTTAGTTGTCTGTTATCTGACTCCCCAAAATAAGATCTGTGAGAGAAGAGATTCTTGTCTGTCTTGCTCATAAATCTATCCCTGGGGGCAGATAGTACCTGGTTCATAGTAGACAGTCAATACAAATTAATTGGATGAGAGAGAATTCTGGGAAGATGGCAGAGTAGGAGGCACCAGGATTCCATCTCCTCACCTGGACTGCAATTACAGTGACAGAATCTGTCCAATGTAACTATTCTAGATTTCTGGAGTCTATTCAAGGCTCACAACTTCCTGAGGAAGACTCAAATGGTAAATTGTGGCTGATTTTCGTCCATCTCAGCTCTCAGCACAGTAACTGTTACCCTTCCCCCAGCCCTCAGCCCTTGGCAGGCAGCTGTGCATGCGTTCCAGGAGCAGCTTATATGGCTTACAGGAGCCAGGATGTGCAATCAGATGCCATCCTCCAAATATCAGAGATGGGTGCCCTGATTGTTGATTGCTGCCTCTGATATCAGAGGTGCAGACATGGAGGTGCCAGCCATTGCTGGACCAGCCCTCCCCATCATTGCAAGCCCTTCCTCCTCTGGCTGAAGCAACTGTCCAGAGGACTTAAAGGGCCAGAGCCTTTTTCTTCCTTCATTTTTCTCTTTTTCCCCATTTGGTAGCCAAATATTTAAAGACTAGGACATTCAAAAGCAACTGAATTTACAGAGAAACTTAGAAAGTCACCACACAAGCCCAGGGAAAGGCACAGAAAAGACCTGAGAAGACCTTAAGTTTATAACTAGGCTGATTCCTGGCACAGAGACAGTTTACCACAATCAAGAAATACAATAAGACCAGAAAATAACAGAAAACTCTCAGGAAGTGGGAGACTCTGATTTCCAGAGTTACCATATTCTTAGATTCAAGTGCCTAGTTTTAAACAACAACAACAAAATCATAAGGCATACAAGTTAAAAGAAAACTGTGCCCATTCAAAGGAAAACAATAAACTGATAGGAAAAATACCAGATAGTAGACCTACTCAACAAAGACTTTAAAATGACTGTACTAAAGATACCCAAAGAACTAAAGGACGACATACAGAAAGTCAATAAAACAATGTGTGAACAAAATAGAAATTGCAATAAAGAGGTATAAAACCTAAAAGGAAACCAAAAGAGATTTCTGGAGCTAAAAAGTACAACTGAAATGAAAAACTCACTAAAGAGATTCAAAGGTAGATTTGAGTAGGCAGAAGAACAAATCAGCAAACTTGAAGATAAGACCATAGAAATTATTACATCTGAAGAACAAAAAGAGAAAAAGATTAGAAAAAAGTGAACAGAACCTAAAGTATGTCCGGAATTTATTCTTTCCGGTGGGTTCTTGGTCTCACTGACTTCAAGAATGAAACTGTGGACCTTCACCGTGAGTGTTACAGCTCTTAAAGATGGTGTGTCCAGAGTTTGTTCCCTCACATGTTCAGATGTGTCCAGAGTTTCTTCCTTCTGGTGGGTTCATGGTCTCGCTGACTTCGGGAGTGAAGCCGCAGACCCTTGCAGCGAGTATTACAGCTCATAAAGGCAGTGTGGACCCAAAGTGAGCAGAAGCAAGATTTATTGTGAAGAGCAAAAGAACTAAGCTTCCACAGGGTGGAAGGGGACCTGAGCAGGTTGCCGCTGCTGGCTGGGGTGACCAGTTTTTATTCCCTTATCTGGCCCTGCCCACATCCTCCTGATTGATCCATTTTACAGAGCACTGATTGGTCCATTTTACAGAGTGCTGATTGGTCCCTTTTACAGAGTGCTGATTGGTGCGTTTACAATCCTTAGCTAGACACAGAGCACTGATTGCTGTGTTTTTACAGAGTGCTGATTGGTGCATTTACAATTTTTTAGCTAGACACAGAGTGCTCATTGGTGCATTTTTACAGAGTGCTGATTGGTGCGTTTACAATCCTCTAGCTAGACAGAAAATTTCTCCAAGTCCCCACCCGACCCAGAAGTCCAGCTGGCTTCACCTCTTAAAAGGACCTGTGGGACACCATTGGAGAGACCAGCATATGCATTGTGAGTGTCTCAGAGGAGGAGAGAAAGGGGCAAAGAAGATATTTGAAACAATAATGGCCAAAAAACCCAAATTTGATAGTCATGAAGGTAAACATCCAAGAAACTCAATGTACCCACAAGTAAGATGAATTCAAAGAGACCCTCACTGAGATACATTATAATCAAACTGTTGAAAGGCAGAGAATCTTGAAAGAAGCAAGAGAGAGGCAACTTGTCACCTACTAGAGAGACTCAATAAGATTATCAGAAACTTTGAAGACTAGAAAACAGTAGGCTGATATATTCAAAGTGCTAAAAAAAAAAAAAAAACTGTCAACCAAGAATCCTGTATCTGGCACGATTGCCCTTCAAAAGTGAAGGAGAAATTAAGACTTTACAGATAAGCAAAAGCTAAGATAATCCATTACCACTAGACCTACTCTGCAAGAAATGGTAAAGGGAGTCTGGCAGATTTAAATGAAAGGACACTAGACAGCGTTAAAGTCATTTGAAGTAAAAAAAATTGCAATAAAGGTAAATATAAGGGCAATTATAAAAGCTACTACTATTGCAATAATGGTGTATAACTCCGCTTTTTTTAATACATGATTTAAGAGACAAACACTTTTTAAAATTATTAGTTTATGTTTTTGGACACACATATATAAAGGAACACCTGTAATTTCAGCTACTGGGGAGGGTGAAGTGGGAGGATCACTTGAGCCTAGGAGTTCAAGGCAGGAGTGAAGTATGATCACACCACTGCACTCCAGCCTGGGTGACAGAACAAAAACATGTCTCTAAAAAAAAAAAAAGTAAAGAAAGTAAATGAAAATAATTTCACTTACAAGAATATCAAAAACAATAAAATACTTAGGAGCTAACCTCCACCAGAATGTTAAAGTCTTATATAATTAAAACTACAAAAACATTTCTGAAAGACATTAAAGAAGGCATGAGTGAACATTATGCTAAGTGAAGCCATTTACCAAAAGACAAATAACCATATGATTCCACTTAATGAGGTACCTAGCGTAGTTATATTCTTGGAGATCAAAAGTAGAATGGTGTTTGCCAGGCGCTAGAAGGAGGAGATAATGCAAAATTATGGTTTAATGGGCATCAAGTTTTAGTTTTGCAAAATAAAAACAGTTCTGGAGATAGATGATAGTGATTGTTACACAACAATATTAATGTACTTAATTCCACTAAATATACTTAAACTTAATTCCACTAACTATACACTTGCAAATACTTAAGACAAGACAGGGCATGGTGGCTTATGCCTGTAATCTCAGCATTTTGGGAGGCTGAAGCAGGAGGACCACTTGAGCCCTGGAGTTTGAGGTCATCGTGTGCAACATAGTGAGACCCCATCTCTACAAAAACTTTAAAAATTAGCTAAGCATGGTGGTGCACACCTGTAGTCTCAGCTACTTGGGAGGCTAAGGCAGGAGAATTGCTTGAGCCTGGGAGGTTAAGGCTGCAGTGAACCTTGCTTGCACCACTGCACTCCAGCCTGAGTGACAGAATAAGACCCTGTCTCATTATAAAAGTGGTTGAGACCAGACATGGTGGCTTATGCCTGTAATCCCAGCCCTTTGGGAGGCCGAGGCAGGTGGATAATGAGGTCAAGAGATCAAGATCATCCTGGCCAACATGGTGAAACTCCATCTCTACTAAAAATACAAAAATCAGCTGGGCGTGGTGGTGTGTGCCTGCAGTCCCAGCTACTCAGGAGGCTGAGGCAGGAGAATCACTTGAACCCAGGAGGTGGAGGTTGCAGTGAGCCGAGATGGTGCCATTGCACTCCAGCCTGGAGACGGAGAGAGACTCATCTGGAAAAAAAAAAAAGGTTGAAATGGGTCAGACATGCTGGCTCACACCTGTAATCCCAGCACTTCGGGAGGCCGAGGCAGGCTGATCATTTGAGGTCAGGAGTTCATGGCCAGCCTGACCAACATGGTGAAACCTCGTCTCTACTAAAAATATAAAAATTAGCTGGGTGTGGTGGTGTGTGCCTGTAATCCCAATTACTTGGGAGGCTGAGGCAGGAGAATTGCTTGAACCCGGGTGGCTGAAGTTGCAGTGAGCCAAGATCATGCCACTGCACTCCAGCCTGGATGACACAGCAAGACTCTGTCTCAAAAACAGAAGAAAAAAAAATGGTTGAAAGGGTAAATTGTATGTTATATATATTTTGCTACGATAAAATTTGGAAAAAAATAGTAATTGAATGAAGGAATGAGGTGACATGGAATGAAAAAGATAAACTGGACCCATTCAGGTTTCCTACTTTAGGAATCTGGACTGAAAACCAAGACTGAAAGGAAGACACCCAGTTAGCAGTGGGAACTAAGGCTGAAATCTTGAGATGCGGATTTGGGGCTGGAGAGGATTTGTATAAACTAAAATGATAAGCGGGAGAAGCTAGTTATTAGTGAGAAAAGATCAGACTCTACTTGCAGAGATGAAGACACTCAGCGTGAGAGACAGTATAATCCCCAGAAGAGAGATGCACAAAGGTGACCTGCAGCTGCCTCTGATTCACATGAGTTTTCAATCTGGATTGTGGATTTCCATATCAGTAAGGATAGGCTAGGTTATACTGCAGCAACAAGCAATACCAAAGTCTCAGTACCTAATACAAAAGTTCACTTCTCCTTTGTCCAAAATTCACTGCAGGTCTGAGAAATTTCTGGGCAGCTATCCTCCATGTGTTACCTCAGAATTCCAGTCTCTTTTTTTTTTTGTTTTTTAAATTTTAGAGACAGAGTCTCACTTTGTTGCCCAGGCTGGTCTTAAAATGAGGCTCTAGTGATCCTCCTACCTTGGACTCCCAAAGTCTAGGATTACAAGTGTGAGCCTCTGTGCTGGCCTCCAATCTTCTGGAAGAACAATGACACAGAAAGCCATGCAATGAGGCTCTTAAATGTTTCTTTTTTTTTTTTTTTTTTTTTTTTGAGACAGAGTTTTCACTCTTGTTGCCCAGGCTGTAGTTCAACGGCACAATCTCACTTCACTGCAACCTCTGCCTCCCGGGTTCAAGAGATTCTCCTGCCTCAGCTTTCCAAGTAGTTGGGATTACAGGCTCACCCCACCACACCTGGCTAATTTTTTTGTATTTTTAGTAGAGAAGGAGTTTCACCATGTTGGCCAGACTGGTCTTAAACTCCTGACCTCAGGTGATCCTCCCACCTCAGCCTCCCAAAGTGCTGGGATTACAAGCACGAGCGACCACACTCAGCCTCTTAAATGTCTCTACCTGACTGTGACACATACCATTCTGCTCACATTTAATCAGCCAAAGAAGTCACCAGTCCACATCTAACTTTAGGGGGCAGAAAGTACAATCATGAAGTGGTGAAGCCTATCATCAAATCCTAACAGCAAAATATCCCTAACTTGAAATGATTTTAAGTGAACCAGTGTTCCTAACATCAAATCAACTTAAATAGAACATAATGCAACTTGTGGGGTATTCAAGGGTAAAAGCAACACCATTTGCCTAGTGCTTTAGAATTCACTGTCATAGGTATGATCTCTTCTGATACCCACACTTAAGCCGTGAGTTAGTTGGTATCATTAATGATAATTGGCCGGCTGGGCATGGTGGCTGTCACCTGTAATCCTAGCACTTTGGGAGGCCGAGGCAGGTGGATCACCTAAGGCCAGGAGTTCAAGACCAGACTGACCAATATGGTGAAACCCTGTCTCTGCTAAAAAACACAAAACTTAGCCAAGCATGGTGGCGTGCACCTATAGTCCTAGCTACTCGGGTGGCTGAGACAGGAGAATTGCTTGAACCCAGGAGGTAAAGGTTGCAGTGAGCTGAGATCACGCCACTGCACTCCAATCTGGGCAACAGAGTGAGAGTTCATCCAAAAAAAAAAAAAGATAATTGACCAGGTACAGTGACTCATGCCTGTAATCCCAGCATTTTGGGAGTCCGAAGTGGGTGGATCACTTGAGGCCAGGAGTTTGAGACCAGCCTGGCCAACATGGTGAAATCCCATCTCTACAAAAAATACAAAAATTAGCTGGGCTTCATGGTGCATGCCTATAATCCCAGCTACTCGGGAGGCTGAGGCATGAGAATTGCTTGTACCCGGGAGGCAGAGGTTTCAGTGAACTGAGATTATGCCACTGCACTCCAGCCTGGGCAACAGAGCAACACTCCATCTCAAAAAAAAAAAAAGAGAGAGAGAGAGAGATGTCATCTTCATGGATGACAAGACCACAGATGTCAGTACAGATGTTGGTTCTCCATTTAATTACTCAGATTCATTGTAATCTCACCCAGTAGAATTTTTCTAGAATTTGACATGCTGATTCAAAAATTGACTGGACTAGAAAACACACAGCAACAGCCTATAAAGCAATGGGACATACCTTACGATGTCATGTTATTCCATAACCAGTGCCCTATCAAAGCAATATTCTAAAGCCACAGTAGGTAAAAGTACAGCGTTGGCTCTGGAATAAGTATATAAGACCCTCAGAAAGAATACAAAATACATATATAGAAATCTGGTGTTCCATCAGAAACAATACACTTCTCCTACTGAAAAAGCAAACAAGCCTTTCTTTGATTCCACTCCCCTCATCAGCCACCACCCATTTTTTACTTCCCTTTTGCAAAACTTCTCCAAAATAGTTGTCTGTGTGGGCTGCACCCTATTCTACTACTCATATCCTCCCTTAACCCCATTCCGACCAAGCCTGTGCCACAGCCCGGCACCTACTCCACCTAAGCTATTTTTATCAAGGTCACCAAGGCTGCCTGTGTGACTCCAGTGATCAGTTCTGTCTTCATGTTGAGTGACTCAGCAGCAGCTTCTGACACTCAGCCCTGGCTTCCTGGAACCAATTTCTACATCTGTCCTCTGACCCCACACGCTCCTGGTTCCCGCCTACTGCCCTGGACCTTCCTTCCCAGTTTCTCTTGCTGATTCTCCTCTTCTCCCAACCTCTTCAGAAGGATCTCAGAGCTCAGTCCTTTGACTGCCTTTTTTTTCCAACTCCTGGGTTCAAATGATCCTCCCACCTCAGCCTCCTAAACAGCTGGTACCACAGGCACACACCACCATGTCCAGCTAATTTTTCAATCTTTTTGTAGAGATGGGGTCTCACCAAGTTGCCCAGCCTGGTCTCAAACTCCTAGCCTCAATCTGTCCTCCCACCTCAGCTTCTCAAAGTGCTGGGATTACAGGCGTGAGCCACCGCGCCCAGCCAAAGTCAATTTTCAGTACAGCAGCCAGAGGGATTAGACCTATCATGCCACTCCTCTGCTCAAAACCTTTCAAAGGCTTCCATATTACTGATAGTAAAAGCCAGTCCTTTCTACAACCTACAAGGACCTGCATGACCTGTCATCACAGCCCCAACCCTTAACTCTCTGAGCTTATCTCATTTTCTGGGACAGCAGTCACCCTGGCCTCTTTGCCATTCCTGAAACCTGCCAGGCACGCCGCCACCTGAAGGCCATGGCACTGATTGTTCCCTCTGATGGGATCACTCTTCCCTCAGGGACCTGCAGGCTCACTGCCCCAGCTCCTTCAAACAAGTGGGTGTTGCATCACATGACTCTGTATACTCAACTTCGCAAACCTTCTTTGCCACGTTCCTCAACATTTTCCAGCTTTGCTCTCAAGGGAATGAAAGTATCAGGTCTTCACCTTCACCTTTCCTGCACAGCACCCAGGGTCACAGTTTCTTTCTTCCCAAAAAAATCTCCCAGTCCCACCTCTCCAAATTGCTTTCCTTGTCTACACAGACAACTTATCTCTGTCCGAGCTCCTCCAATTTGCTTCGCTCATCACACTCAAAGAAACTTGCTACAGGATCCGCCCTCCTGAGAAAGTTGTGGGAACAACAAGAACAAAATATTGTTTTTCCATGCCACTGGACTGTCAAGAAAAATTCCTGTGATCCTTCAGGCCTCGGAGCCCAAGCTAAGCCGTCATATCCCCGTGACCTGCATATATACATCCCGATGGCCTGAAGCAACTGAAGATCCACAAAACAAGTGAAAATAGCCTGAGCTGATGACATCCCACCATTGTGATTTGTTCCTGCCCCACCCTAACTGATCAATGTACTTTGTAATCTCCTCCACCCTTAAGAAGGTTCTTTGTAATTCTTCCCACCCTTGAGAATGTATTTTGTGAGATCCACCCCCTGCCCACAAAACATTACTCCTGACTCCACCACCTATCCCAAAACCTATAAGAACTAATGATAATCCACCACCCTTTGCTGACTCTCTTTTCGGACTCAGCCCGTTTGCACCCAGGTGAAATAAACAGCTTTGTTGCTCACACAAAGCCTATTTGGTAGTCTCTTCACATGGACACGTGAGACAATCCCAGCTACCCAGGAGGCTGAGGTGGGAGAATCACTTGTGCCCAGGAGACTGAGGCTGCAGTGAGCTATGATTGCACCACTGCACTCCAGCATGGGCAACCCAGGGAGAGATACTGTCTTAAAAAAAAAAAAAAAAAAGGAAGAAAAGTTCCACCTGAATGTCATCCTCAGCCATCTGGTTAAGTCTTTGGGTCTGGAGTCAGACTAAGGGCACTAAAATCCTAGGTCTATGCTGGGCGCTGTGGCTCACACCTGTAATCCCAGCACTTTGGGAGGCCAAGGCAGGTAGATCACCTGAAGTCAGAAGTTTGAAACCAGCCTGGACAATATAGTGAAACCCTGTCTCTACTAAAAATACAAAAATTAGATGGGCATGGTGGACATGCCTGTAATCCCAGCTACTCAAGAGGCTGAGGCAAGAGAATCACTTGAACCCAGGAGGCGGAGATTGCAATGAGCCAAGATCACGCCACTGCCCTCCAGCCTGGGCAACAAAGCAAGGTCTCGTCTCAAATAAATAAATAAATAAATAAATAAAAATATCCTAATTCTGTAAGTATGCCCTTGAACAACTTACACTCTGAACCTCACTGTCCTCATCTGGAAAATGGGGCAATAATTGTACTAACATCTTGGGGTGATTGTGATAGTTAAATGAGATAATAGTAGATGTCAAAGTGCATGTAGTCAACATTCTCTGTAATCATTCTACCAACCGCGCTGGGTTGATGGATGACCTGGATAGCGCACCCTCGAAGACACACGAGGTCGGTGGCTGAAAGCTGCCTGTGGCTCAGTGGGAAGCATTCTGGATGCTTCCCCTGCCGCCTCAGTTGCACACGCAGTGGGCCAAATGTCTGGCAGGCCAAGGAAATTGCTCTGCCACAGGCTTTGTGAGTACCAGGTGTTTCCACCGAGGTCACACAAAGAGCACGGTTGGCCAGAGGTGACTTGCAGGGCAGGGACAGCCATTTCACAATCTCTAAAACAGTTGCTCTTGCCTCCAAACCTTGAAAGCAGAAGTTGCTCAGGGCCTGACCCGAGCAGGGCAGGAAACAAAACCGCTAATTCCTGGATTAGGCCACTTGGTACTCAGTAAATCTCATGTTCTACTTGTTCTGTTGTTTGTCCCAAAAGGCCCTAACTGATGTGTGACTTAAGAGTTTTTGTAAGGGTTAAATTAAATAATGCATGTGAAAAGCTTAGCACAGTGCCAGGCATGTAAGATGTGCCCCCTCCCCACAAAGATGATTATTTGTATTGGTGGAGAGTAAGGTTCAACTGCTGTAATAAGACCCAAAATCACAGAGGCTTAGCCTACCTAGACTGTCCTGTGACAGCCCCAGCATCAGCATTTGGAGGTTACAGAGGCTCCATGGTGTTGGAGATCCAGGCTCCCTCCAGCAGGTTGCTGTGTCATCCTGAGGGTTTTGTCCTCATCTGCCTAGTCAAAGACAGCCCACCGCCAAGTCCACCCTCGGGCTGACAGGAAGGATAAAAAGAAGTGGTGCTGCGGCCGGGCGCGGTGGCTCAAGCCTGTAATCCCAGCACTTTGGGAGGCCGAGGCGGGCGGATCACAAGGTCAGGAGATCGAGACCATCCTGGCTAACACGGTGAAACCCCGTCTCTACTAAAAAATACAAAAAACTAGCCGGGCGAGGTGGCGGGCGCCTGTAGTCCCAGCTACTCGGGAGGCTGAGGCAGGAGAATGGCGTGAACCCGGGAGGCGGAGCTTGCAGTGAGCTGAGATCTGGTCAGGGCCAGTGCACTCCAGCTTGGGTGACAGAGCGAGACTCCATCTCAAAAAAAAAAAAAAAAAAAGAAGTGGTGCCTAGCAGGGATGGTGGCTCACACCTGTAATCCCAGCACTTTGGGAGGCCAAGGCAGGTGGATTACCTGAGGTCAGGAGTTCAAGACCAGCCTGACCAACATGGTGAAACCCTGTCTCTACTAAAAATACAAAAATTTTCTGGGTGTGGTGGCACATGCCTGCAATCCCAGCTAGTCAGGAGGCTGAGGCAGAAGAATCACTTGAACCCAGGAGGCAGAGGTTGCAGTGAGCCGAGATCAAGCCACTGTACTCAAAAAAAAAAAAAGAAAAAGAAAAAGAAAGAAAGAATTGAGGCCAAGCACAGTGGCTTACATCTGTAATCCCAGCACTTTAGAAGGCTGAGGCAGGCAGATCACTTGAGCCCAGGAGTTCAAGACCAGCCCACCAACATGGCAAAACCTTGTCTCTATAAAAATTATAAAAAAAAAATTAACTGGGCATGATGATGTGTGCCTGTGGTCCCTGCTACTTGGGAGGCTGAGGTGGGAGGATCACCTGAGCCTGGGAGGTCAAGGCTGCAGTGAACCATGAGTGCACCACTTTACTCCAGCCTGGGTGACAGAGCAAGAATCTGTATCGGGGAAAAAAAAAAAAAAAAAAAGCAGGGCACAGTGGCTCACATCTGTAATCCCAGCATTTTGGGAGGCCAAGGTGGGTGGATCACATGAGGTCAGGAGTTCAAGACCAGCCTGGCCAACATGGTGAAACCCCGCCTCTACTAAAAATACAAAAATTAGTCAGCCATTGTGGTGGGTGCTTGTAGTCCCAGCTACTCAGGAGACTGAGACAGGAGAATCACTTGAACCTGGGAGGCAGAGGTTGCAGTGAGCCAAGAGCATGCCACTGCACTCCAGCCTGGGTGACAGAGTGATACTCTGTCTCATAACAAAGAAAAAAAATGGTGGGAAGGCCCCTTTCCTTTAAAGGTGAAACCAAATGCTACACACATCATTTCCTCTCACATCTCACAGGAATTAGTCGTATGGCCACACATAACTGCAATGGCAACTGGGAAATGTAGTGTCATCCTAAGTATCTATGTGCTCATTAATGGGGTTGCATTACTAAAGGAAGAAGAGAAAAGCACATGGGGGCAACCAGCTGTCTCTGCCACAACATCATTACCATTACTCTAAACATGCTCTGGGTGAAACATCTTGTACAATTTGACAAAGTAACCATGGTCCTTAGGCATCCTTAACCTGATATAAGTATCATTACTGTCACAGTCAGCTCAGGGTCTCTCTATTCAGAGCTTTACAGGCCTCGGGATTTGGGGAGAGGCCACAGATTCAACAAGAGCTTTCCTCCAGAAAAGTTTTATGTGCCTTAAATAAGGTGGCGAAATTGAGGGAGAAAGGGGCTTCCTAGTTCCACAGGAAGGAACACAGAGGTTGGAGAAAGGGCGAAGGCAAAGCCCTGAGGAGAGGCAGGGCATCCCTCACTCCAAGTGGCCCTCAGCAGAGGAGAGAGCCATGGTAAAGCTAAATAGCACCCCCAGGAACACCTCAGCTGTACTTCAGCTGCTGGGGACCACAAGCAAAAGATGTACCCAGCTTGGAGTCTAGGGAGAGTCAGGGCATTTCCAACCACAAATTGGCACCAGGCGTGTGGAACCCCTGCCATCCCTCCAATTATTTCCTCTCAATCTCTCACAGTGGGGGAGCCACAAACAGAAGAAAGAGGAGAAGAAGGAGAAGTAAAAGGGTGGATCACACCCCTGGCCCCTCAAAGTACCTAGAGCTACCATTAAACTGTATATGGTGTGATGACTTGGAGATTATGCCCATCTTTCCACTAGACTGTTCATTCAACAGGTAATAGCTATGTGCCAGGTGCTGCTCCAGGCTTGGGGAAATGGATGCAAACAAGAGAGGAAACCTCCCTACCTTTAAGGAGCTTACATTCTTGGGAGGTGATAAAAAACGGCTGCCCCTAGAGCAGTGACTATGTCCTGCTCATGGCTTTATCCCAGGACCCAATACCTTCTCTGGCTGGGGCTCACTGAATGTTACTTAGATGAACCATATCACAATTGATTTTCTGTTGGACACTTGTGGTTATCTCCCTAGCATCCAGTTTCCCCCTTCCTAGTGACTCTCAATTTCCACTTGGAGCACTACGTGTTGGGGGAAGTGATTTGTTTTTCTAAGACCACCAGAGTGAGTACTAAAGAACCAGCGAGTAGGCAAGGCTAGGAGCAAAACTGCAAATTTATTTTTTGGTCACCTAGCTTCAGGGAAGAAGGTGTGGAGGGTGAGGTCTGTCAGCCTCCGGCAAAGGAGGCCGAGAGAGTCGCCTGGTGGAGCTCTGGGGTGGAGTTCCTGATGCAGTCCCGACAGGAGTAGGGGCTGAGGAAGTCCACGTGGCGCGCTGGCCGGGAGCGGCTTTTCTGGGAGTGGGAGGGCAATAGGCGGGGAAAGGGCATGTCGGGCGGGGGGGGGGGGGGGGGCGTTCTGTAGGTGCGACCAGGTAAGTCTTGGTCTCTTTGGATAGAGGTCACCTGGCGCATGCCCGGTTGATCTGCACCTTCCCGGGCGCTGGCTGCATTTTCACGCGAGCGGGAAAAGTTGGTGATGAAGAACCCGGAAGTGTGCCATCTTGCCTCCGTTCGTCCAAACAGGAAGAACTGACTTTACCCCCAGGTCTGAGGGTGGAGCATGTGAACTACACTAAGACAATCGGAGTATTCTATCGCCCTGACATAAGTGGTTGGTTCAAGTGTGGGCATGTGACTAATCAAAGTGGATCTCAGGATAAAGATTCTTTTTCTCTTCCCAGTGTGATGTAAAACCTGGAACCACTGCAGTTATTTATACTACTGTGGTGCTGGGATTACAGATGTGAGCCACTGCACCAGGCCAAAAATTTTTTAAAATTTAAGAAAAGAAATCATGGGAGATAAGAAATGATTACTGTTGTTTTAAACTTCTAAGCTTAGGGTCATTTGTCACGCAGTTTCAGATAAGTATTGAGTTGGTGCAAATGTAATTAAAGTAATGGCCAAAACCACAGACATTTGCATCAAACTAATAGTACAATTTACTACTGGGCGTGTCTGGAATACCATCCTTCTGCTTCTTTTTGTTTTCTTTAGAAACTCCTACTTGCTCTCCAAGGGCCAACTCAAGTTGTCACCTCTTCTGAGAAGCCTGCCCTAATTTTCCTGCTTAGCCCCAAGCTCTGTTACACATGGCTCAATTAGCAGTCCTCACACTGTGATCTTATTGTTTATGAGGTAATTTCTCTCACTACAGCTTTTTGAAGGCAACAATTTTGAATCATCCAAATGCATACTCCCAAGTTTGAGCATGGTATGTGCTACATTAAAAGGAGTTTAATGAAGGTTGGTTTAATAAATAACGGAAACTTCAGCTGTGGACAAGACAAAGAATGCTGCCGGGGCACAGTGGCTCATGCCTGTAATTCCAACATTTTGGGATGCCAAGGCGGGTGGATCACAAGGTCAAGAGATCGAGACCATCCTGGCCAATATGGTGAAACCCTGTCTCTACTAAAAAATACAAAAATTAGCCGGACGTGGTGGTGGGCGCCTGTAATCCCAGCTACTCAGGAGGCTGAGGCAGGAGAATTGCTTGAACCCGGGAGGCGGAGGTTGCAGTGAGCCAAGATTGTGCCATTGCACTCCAGCCTGGTGATAGAGCAAGACTCCATCTCAACAAAAATCAAAAGACAAAGAATGCCTTCCACTGGTTTTGAGAGTAAAGCAGAGGTAATAAAGAAAAAAAGAAAGAATGGAGAGAAGGATTGAAGATATTATTGATCTAGCTCCTAGCTCTTTAGCCCACATTGAAAACCCCTTTCCCTGGTCATAAAAATACCAAGTAAGCCTACATAAGCTATAGTGGGTGGTTCCATAATATCTTTTGCCCTCAAAAACTTAGTCTAAGGATAGGAAAAGATGAGAACCATTGCAAAATAGAACTGGAGCCAATGGCCAGGTGCGATGATGACTCACGCCTGTAATCCCAGCACATTGGGAGGCCAAGGCACACAGATCACTTGAGGTCAGGAGTTTAAGATAAGCCTGGCCAACATGGTGAAACCTCATCTCTACAAAAAATACAAAAATTAACCGGGTGTGGTAGTGCACACTTGTAGTCCTAGCTACTTGGGAGGCTGAGGTGGGAGGCATCATGGGCATCCCTATGAAGAGACCACCAAACAGGCTTTGTGCAAGTGATAAAGTTGTTTATTTCACCTAGGTGCAGGCGGACTGAGTCTGAAAAGAGAGTCAGCAAAGGGTGGTGGGATTATCATGAGTTCTTATAGGTTTGGGATAGGCGACAAAGTACATTCTTAAGGGTGGGGAAGAATATTACAAAGTACCTTCTTAAGGGAGGGGGAGAATATTACTAAATACCTTCTTAAGGGTCGGGGAGAATATATGTATCAGTTAGGGTGGAGCAGGAACAAATCACAATGGTGTAATGTCATCAGTTAAGGCTATTTTCACTTCTTTTGTGGATTTTCAATTGCTTCAGGCCATCTGGATGTATAAGTGCAGGTCACAGGAGATATGATGGCTTAGCTTGGGCTCATAGGCCTGACGTTCCAGTCTTCTTATATTAATAAGAAGAAAACAAAATAGTGGTGAAATGTTGGGGCAGTGAAAATTTTGGGGGGTGGTATGGAGAGATAATGAGGGATGTTTGTCAGAGCTGCTTCTAGTGGGATTAGGGGCGGTGTGGGAACCTAGAGTGGGAGAGATTAAACTAAAAGAAGATTTTGTCATAAGGAGTGATATTATGGGGTTGTTAGAAGGAGCATTTGTTGTATAGAATGATTGGTGATGGCCTGGATACAGTTTTGGATGAACTGAGAAACTAAACAGAAGACACAAGGTCCGAATAAGAGAAGGAGAAAACCAGGTATTAAAAGACTAAGAATTGGGAGGACCCAGGACATCCAATTAGAGAGTGTCCAAGGAGGTTTGACATAATTACTTGCTTGGTTGGAGAGTTTTTGGGCTCTATCCTTGAGTTTTTTTATGCTGTCATACACCAGCCCAGTTTGATTTAGGTAAAAACAACACTCTTCATTTAAAAATATACAGAGTCGGCCGGGCGCGGTGGCTCAAGCCTGTAATCCCAGCACTTTGGGAGGCCGAGACGGGCGGATCACGAGGTCAGGAGATCGAGACCATCCTGGCCAATACGGTGAAACCCCGTCTCCCGGGAGGCGGAGCTTGCAGTGAGCTGAGATCCGGCCACTGCACTCCAGCCTGGGTGGCAGAGCGAGACTCCGTCTCAAAAAAAAAAAAAAAAAAGAAACCCCGTCCTACTAAAAAATACAAAAAACTAGCTGGGCGAGGTGGCGGGCACCTGTAGTCCCAGCTACTTGGGAGGCTGAGGCAGGAGAATGGCATAAACCTGGGGGGGTGGAGCTTGCAGTGAGCTGAGATCTGGCCACTGCACTCCAGCCTGGGCAACAGAGCGAGACTCTGTCTCAAAAAAAAATATATATATATATATATATACACACACACAGAGTCCTCCATTTTCAGCAGAGAGTAAGTAAAGGCCTCAGCAGTTTCGGAGGACAGCTGCAGCTAAAGAGTCAACTTGGGCCTAAAGGACTGATAAAGTTTGTGATATGTCTGTGATGCTAGCAAAGAAGTCATTAGAGAGGCTACAGAAGGTCGTGACAGATGTTGAAATGCCTGCTACTCCAGTACCGAGAGCAATAATGGAGGCAGAAAGTCCTAAACTGATCAGCAAGGAAATTAGTGGAGTAACTCTTTTTTGTCATGTCAGTGTCATGAGGGGAACAGGAAGCTCTTTGGTCCCACTTGCAAATTGAATTTGGGGAGTAAGGAAAACTAGTGTGCATGTGCCCGTCCAATTAGCAGGTAGACACATGTAGGCAGAGGATCCACAGAGGAAAAAGAGACCTTATGCGAGGCACAACTGGAAATGCAAAGTAAAAAGATGAGAAAGAGTACTAAAAGAGGTGTCTTGTTCCCAGACTCCTAGGGATCCAGCCAGGGCGGCAGACATCAGAGCTTGTAATGGGGACTGATGGGGTAACTGCATAGAGGGGGAGGTTCGATTTTCATGGTGTATGAGAAAACGTTGAGTGTCTATGAGCAACCTTTCACTGTTATTTATGGTTCTGGGTATAAATAAACAAGAAGAGGGCCTGGGAGGAGAGTCTGATGAGCAAGGGGAAGGTAGCCAAGGATGGAGTGAAATACAGGGTAAGTGTCTTCCTAAGCAATAATTACTGCTAATGTTTTTAAGTTTGCCTGTATTGATAGAGGGCTTATCTGTAATACAGAGCTGGAAGGCTCAAATTATTTCAGTGGCGTATGTAGTTGGGCTTTGGAGATGAAGAGTGAAGGAACATCAAGAAGGTGAAAGGTTATCCAAGGGAATTTCAGTGGGTCTTTGCCTAGAGATACATTAAGGAGCGGCCACAGGAATAGTAGTTTGTGTTCTGAGGGGTCCAAATGTGGGGGGAGTAGAGTTGATATAAGAAGAAAGATTTTTTAAGTAAGTGTGGAGGAGGGCAGCAGCTTGCTGATGTGAAATGTCTGGAGAGGTCCTGCTGGACCTGTCTAGAAAGTAAAGAAGTTCTTCAGGAGGGTAAAGGTGAGGGCTATTAAAAGAAGTTTGGAGGTGTAGGGAGACAGGAGATGTTGCCCAGTCTGTATGTAAGGCGGGACAGCTGTGTAGGTGCAGGAAGAAAGGGAAATGCAAAGCCAGCAATTGTTCACTAAGGAGGGATTAGAAACGGCTCGGAGAGAGTGAGTAAGATTGATAGTGTGGTGGAGATAGCTGGGGAGAGGTAAAGGGTGCCATAAAAATGGGAATGAGAATAAGAGTGAGTATAAAAGTAAAGAATAGAACTTCATCAGGGTGAAAGTATTGGAGGGTGCCCTGCCAGCAAAGATCGTCTGTTCACTATAAGAGGGAGTTAAGAGTGGCATTTTGGGGATAGCACCAGGAGATATCGGCTTGATGGCTTGGAGAAACAATGTAAACCAGCAGTGTAAACAAGAGCAGGGCATTTATGAGTAGTTGAGAATGGTGAATAGGAGTATGACTAGACAGAAGTTAGTAGGGATGACAAGTTTTTGGGGCACAGTTCAAGTAGTGGGGGTAACTGTGTAAAGCCCTGTTGCAAAAAGTAGTTTAAGCATGAATAGACTTAATAGAATGCAGGGATGTATTAGACTCATGAGGGTTATTACTGTTCTTCAGAAATGCGAGTAAGTTTAAGGGAAGTAGGGGAGAGTACTTGCAACTTCCAGGAGGAAGAAGAGAGATTAGGCTGGCTGTCCAATGGGCACAGCTTTATTCTGGAACGGTGAACCCAGTGGGGGGGATCCTGCAGGCGGATGGTAGTTGGGGTACTATAGATGACTAAGTAGGGTCCAGTCCTTCGAGGTTGTAGAGTCTGAGGGGTCAGGTTCTTAACAAAAACTGATCGTCCAGCTAAGGGGTCTTCACATGGCTGGGAATCTGGAGTAGGTAAGAGAAGATTAGCAGCCTGGTGAATTTCCTGTCTAGCTTGCTGGAGGATTGGAAGATAGTCACCTAGAGGGCTGGTGTCTAGGACAAGGTTGGGGCAGAGCAAGAAAGTGTGTCCACATAAAAGTTCAAAAGGACTGTACCCTATAGCATCTCGAGGACAGGCTCTAATTATGAGAAGGGCAAGAGGTAAAAGTACTGCCCAGTACTTTTTAAGTTGGAGGCTGATCTTGGTGAGGTGTGCCTTTAAAAGACCATTAGTCCATTCTACATTTCCAAAGATTGAGGATGGTAAGGGGTATGAAGGTTCCACTGAATACCAAGAGCCTGAGAAACTGCTTGGGTGATTTGACTAGTAAACGCTGGTCCGTTATAGAACTGTATAGAGGTGGGAAGGCCAAACTGAGGAATTATGTCTGACAGAAGGGAAGAAATGACCGTGGTGGCCTTCTCAGACCTTGTGGGAAAGGCCTCTACACATCCAGTGAAAGTGTCTACCCAGACAAAGAGATATTTTAGTTTCCTGACTCAGGGCATGTGACTAAAGTCAATTTGCCAGTCCTGGGCAGGGGCAAATCCCCAAGCTTGATGTGTAGGGAAGGGAGGGGGCCTGAACAATCCCTGAGGAGTAGTAGAATAGCAGATGGAACACTGAGAAGTGATTTTTCTTGAGGATAGAGTTCCACGGTGGAAAGGAAATGAGAGGTTCTAAGAGGTAGGCTAGTGGCTTGTAACCTACATGGAAGAGGTTATGAAATGACTACAGAATAGAATGGGCCTGTGAGGCTGGAAGGAGATACTTTCCTTGGTATAAGAGCCATTTGCCTTGTGTGGGAAGAGATTGATAGGTGGACGTTTTAGTGGGGGAGTAGGTAAGAGTGACCAATGAGAAGGAGAAAAACTGGCCATGAGGGACAGAAGTTGGAAGCTAGCTGCTTCTTTAGCTACCTTATCAGCATAAGCATTGCCCTAAGCAGTAGGATCTGATGCCTTTTGATGGCCCTTGCAGTGAATGACTCCAGCTTCCTTTGGAAGTAAAGTGTCCTTGAGAAGAGTTTTTATTAAAGAGGCATTAATGATGGAGGACCCTTGCGTAATGAGGAAACCTCTTTCAGCCCATATAACAGCATGATGGTGCAGGATATGAAAGGCATATTTAGAGTCAGTATAAATATTGACACATAGTCCCTTTGCAAGAGTGAGGGCTCGAGTTAAGGCAATGAGTTCGGCTTGCTGAGAGGTAGTGGAGAGGGGCAGAGTGGTAGCCTCAATGATAGATGTGGAAGATACTATAGCATAGCCTGCCTTTCCTGGTGAGTGACGATTAGGCCTGGTGGAACTGCCATCAATAAACCCAGTATGATCAGGGTGAGGAACAGAAAAGAAGGAAATATGGGGAAATGGACTGAATGTTAGGTGGGTCAGAGAGATATAGTCTTGGGGGTCAGGTTTGGTATCAGGAATAATGTGGAAGGCTGGATTGAAGTCCGGGCCAGGAACAATGGTAATTGTTGGAGGCTTAACAAAGAGTGATTACAGCTGAAAGAGCCAGGGAGCAGAAAGTATATGCATCAGATGTGAGGAAGAAAATAGATTTTGGAAGTTATGAGAACTGTAGAGAGTGAGTTGAGTATAGTTGGTGATTTTAAGGGTCTCTTTTTTTTTTTTTTTTTTTTTTGAGACGGAGTCTTGCTCTGTCACCCAGGCTGGAGTGCAGTGGCCAGATCTCAGCTCACTGCATGCTCTGCCTCCCGGGTTTACGCCCTTCTCCTGCCTCAGCCTCCCAAGTAGCTGGGACTACAGGCGCCCGCCACCTCGCCCAGCTAGTTTTTTGTATTTTTTAGTAGAGACGGGGTTTCACCGTGTTAGCCAGGATAGTCTCGATCTCCTGACCTCGTGATCCGCCCATCTCGGCCTCCCAAAGTGCTGGGATTACAGGCTTGAGCCACCGCGCCCGGCAATTTTAAGGGTCTCTAAAAGCATTAAAGCAGCAGCAGCCACTGCATGGAGACATGATGGCCAGCCTAAAACCGGAAGGTCAAGTTGTTTGGACAGAAAGGCTACAGGACACAGTCCGGCTCTTGTGTAAGAATTTTGACCACACAGCCCTGCACTTCGGCTGTATGTAATGAAAAAGGGTTGAGATGAGTTGGGGAGACCTAGTGTGGGAGCAGCTTTAGGGCTGTTTTTTAAGGAATGGAAAGGGGAGTGGGGAAAGGATTTAGGATTTATGGGGGTCAGCTAGGTTTCTTTTGTGAGTTTATATAATGGTTAGTCAGGATGGTAAAACTAGGTATCCAAAGGCAGAGTAGCTAACCATGCCCAGGAAGGAAAGGAGTTGTTGTTTTGTAGAAGGAGTTGGGGTTTGGGAGATTAGCCGGACATGATCAGCAGGGAGAGTTCGTGTGTTTTTATGAAGAATTATGCCAAGATACGTATAGAATAAGGAAGAAATTTGGGCTTGACTGAAATAATGGGGGCTGCCCATGAAGTCTTGCGGCAGTACAGCCCAGGTAATTTCCTGAGCCTGATGGGTGGCAGGATCAGTCCAAGTGAAAGTGAAGAGAGGCTGGGATGAAGAGTGCAAAGGAATAGTAAAGGAAGCATGTCTGAGATCCAGAACAGAATAATGGGTTGTGGAGGGGTTGTGGAGGGAGGTATTGAGGATAGGAGAGTATATGGGTTTGGCACCATGGGATGGATAAGCAAAATAATTTGGTTGATAAGGTGCAGATCCTGAACTAACTTGTGAGACTTGTCCAGTTTTTGGACAGGTAAAACGGGAGAATTGCAAGGAGAGTTTATAGCCTTTAAAAGGCCATGCTGGCCGGGTGCGGTGGCTCAAGCCTGTAATCCCAGCACTTTGGGAGGCCGAGACGGGCGGATCACAAGGTCAGGAGATCGAGACGATCCTGGCTAATACGGTGAAACCCCGTCTCTACTAAAGAATACAAAAAAACTAGCCGGGCGACGAGGCGGGCGCCTGTAGTCCCAGCTACTTGGGAGGCGGAGGCGGAGCTTGCAGTGAGCTGAGATCCGGCCATCGCACTCCAGCCTGGGCGACAGAGCCAGACTCCGTCTCAAAAAAAAAAAAAAAAAAAAAAAAGGCCATGCTGTAACAAGTGAGTGATAACAGGCTTTAATCCTTTTAAAGCATGCTGTGGGATGGGATATTGGCATTGAGGAGCAGGGTAAGGGTGATTAGGATTTAATGGGATGGTAAGGGATGCACGATCTGTTGCCAACGAGGGAGTAGAGGTGTCCCATACTTGTGGATTACAGTGGGGAGATACAAGGGGAGGATGCCAAGGAGGCTTTGAACTGGGGAAAAGGGTGGCAATGAGGTGTGACTGTAGCATAGGAATAGTCAGGGAAGCAGATAATTTAATTAAAATGCCTAGACCTAATCAGGGAACTGGGCAGGTGGGGATAACTTTTTAGCAGTGCATAAAAGAATATTGTCCAAGTTGGCACCAGAGTTGGGGAGTTTAGAAGCCTGGCCATCAATACGCACAACAGTTATGGAGGCAAAGGAAACAGGCCTTTGAAAGGAAGGTAATGTGGAGTGGGTAGCCTCTGTGTTGATTAAGAAGGGGATGGACTTGCCTCTACTGTAAGAGTTACCGAAAGCGTCTGTGATGGTCCAGGAGGCTTCCAAGGCAATCGGGCAGCATCGGTCTTCAGCCGCTAAGCCGAGAATATCTGGAAAGGATTTAGTCAGAAAGCCTTGGGCCAGAGTTCCAGTGGCTCTGGGAGTGGCAGCCGGGTGAGTTGGACAGTCTGATTTCCAGTGGGGTCCCACACAGATGGGACATGGCTTAGGAGGAATCCCAGGCTGCGGGCATTCCTTGGCCCAGTGGCCAGATTTCTGGCACTCGAAGTAAGATCCTGGGGGAGGAAGTCCTGAAGGAATGCCTGACTGCTGTGGCTTAGGCATTTTGAAGTTCTTGTGTGCTGGAGATGTGGCTGGGGTTTCTCTCACAGTGGAGGCAAGCAATTGCAACTCAGAAATATGTTGCTACTAGGTTGCCTCTACTGTGTTATTGTACACCTTGAAGGTGAGGTTAATTAAGTCCTGTTGTGGGGTTTGAGGGCTGGAATTTATTTTTGGAGCTTTATTTAATGTTGGGAGCGGATTGGGTAATAAAATACATGCTGAGAATAAGACGGCCTTCTGACCCTTCAGGGTCTAGGGCTGTAAAGCGTCTAAGGGTTGTTGCCAAACGGGCCATGAACTGGGCTGGGTTTTTGTCTTTACCTTGGGTAGTTTCTCTTTTTTTTTTTTTTGAGACAGAGTCTTGCTCTGTCGCCCAGGCTGGAGTGCAGTGGCCAAATCTCAGCTCACTGCAAGCTCTGCCTCCCAGGTTCACGCTATCCTCCTGCCTCAGCCTCTGGAGTAGCTGGGACTACAGGCGCCCACCACCTCGCCCGGCTAGTTTTTTTGTATTTTTTAGTAGAGACAGGGTTTCACCGTGTTAGCCAGGATGGTCTCGATCTCCTGACCTCGTGATCCACCCGTCTCGGCCTCCCAAAGTGCTGGGATTACAGGCTTGAGCCACCGCGCCTGGCCACCTTGGGTAGTTTCTTTAAGTTTGTCATAATTAACAGTTTTGTAAGCTGCCTTTTTAAGCCCTTCAACTAGGCAGGAAATCATGTAATCTTGCCTAGCTATACCTGGGGAATCTGCCTGATAGTTCCATTAGGGATCCTCTCAGGGAACTGCTCTAATGCCTTCCTGGAGGTCTGGCTCATGGAGCCGGCGGTTGTCAGCATGAGATTGGGCCAGAGGAAAAACTTTTTCCCGTTCATCTGGGGAGACAGTAGAAGTTAGGATGACATTTAAATCACTCCAGGCCGGGCACGGTGGCTCAAGCCTGTAATCCCAGCACTTTGGGAGGCCAAGGCGGGTGGATCACGAGATCAGGAGATTGAGACCCTCCTGGCTAAGACGGTGAAACCCCGTCTCTACTAAAAATACAAAAAACTAGCCCGGCGAGGTGGCGGGTGCCTGTAGTCCCAGCTACTCGGAGGCTGAGGTGGGAGAATGGCGGGAACCCGGGAGGTGGAGCTTGCAGTGAGCCGAGATCGTGCCACTGCACTCCAGCCTGGGCGACACAGCAAAACTCCGTCTCAAAAAAATAAATAAATAAATAAATAAATAAATAAATCACTCCAGGTTAAATTGTAGGACAGAGTTAGATATCAGAATTCCTGTATGTATTTAGTGGGGTCTGTTGAGAAAGAGCCTAAACACTGACTCATCTGAGAGAGGTCTGATAGAGAAAGAGGAACATGTACCCTGACTATGCCTTCAGCTCCAGCCACCTCTCTAAGAGGAAATTGTTGGGCAGATGGGGAAGAGCTAGTCACGGAATGAAACTGTAAGCCAGACCAGGTGTGAGGAGGAGATGTGATAGGATTATAAGGTGGAGGAGAAGAGGCTGAGGAAGAATTGGGACCTGGCTCAGCCTGGCGAGGAGCAGCCTGGGGAGCAGGGGAGAGGTCAGATGGGTCTGTAGAAAATGAAGATTGTAAAGACTCAGTGACGCTTGGGGTTGGGACTGGGGACAGGCGGGAGAGGAAGAAGGAGGATTTGGGAGGAATTGCATTGGGAACAGAGACTAGGGAGGGAACAAAGTGTGAAAAATGCCTGGATGTAATGCACCTCAGACCATTTGCCCATTTTTCGACAAAAATTATCTAGGTCTTGTAGGATGGAGAAATCAAAAGTGTCATTTTCTGGCCATTTAGAGCCATTATCAAGTTTGTATTGGAGCCAAGTGGTGTTGCAGAAGAAAATAAGGTGTTTAGGTTTTAGGTCAGGTGTGAGTTGAAGAGGTTTTAGGTTTTTGAGAACACAGGCTAAAGGAGAAGAGGGAGGAATGGAGGGTGGAAGGTTGCCCATAGCGAAGGAGGCAAACCCAAAGAAAAGAGAAGGTAGAGACATGAAGAGAAAGCGTGGGGGGTGCTTGCCCCCCCAGGAAAGTGGTGCTTGCCACTAAGGGTGAAGGATCAAGGCAGGCATCCCCGCAGTGATCAGACACCTCTGAAACGTGGGTGAATAATCAAGCAAGCATCCCCACAGTGATTAAATACCAAGGGAAGACTGTCTTCCTGAGTCCGTGACCAGCGCGGAGTCTTGGGTTCACGGATAAAAGCATCTCCTCTGTCTCTACCAGAAAAGGAAAGAAAGTGAAATTAAAAGAAGGGAGACTGGCCGGGCGCGGTGGCTCAAGCCTGTAATCCAGCACTTTGGGAGGCCGAGACGGGTGGATCACGAGATTAGGAGATCGAGACCATCCTGGTCTACACGGTGAAACCCCGTCTCTACTAAAAAATACAAAAAACTAGCCGGGCGAGATGGCGGGCGCCTGTAGTCCCAGCTACTCGGGAGGCTGAGGCAGGAGAATGGCGGGAACCCGGGAGGCGGAGCTTGCAGTGAGCCAAGATCGCGCCACTGCACTCCAGCCCGGGCTACAGAGCGAGACTCCGTCTCAAAAAAAAAAAAAAAAAAAAGAAGGGAGAGATTGAAGGATGGTGCCAGATTGAAAGGAGAAAGAGACTGAGGGATAGTGAGAGAGGTTGGAGAAGAGACTAAAAGGAGGCCACTTACCTGATTTATAATGGTGAGATGTTCCTTGGGCTGGTTGGTCTGAGGAGCCGAGGTCGTAGGTGGATCTTTCTGATGGAGCAAAGAGCAGGAGGACAGGGTATTGATCTCCCAGGGGAGGTCCCCTGATCCGAGTCACAGCACCAAATGTCACGGGCATCCGTATGAAGAGACCACCAAACAGGCTTTGTGTAAGCAATAAAGCTGTTTATTTCACTTGGGTGCAGGCAGGCTGAGTGTGGGCTGAGTCGGAAAAGAGAGTCAGTGAAGGGAGATAGGGGTGGGGCCGTTTTACAGGATTTGGGTGGGTAGTGGAAAATTACAGTCAAAGGGGGTTTTCTCTTGCAGGCAGGTGCGGGGGTCACAAGGTGCTCAGTGGGGGAGCTTCTGAGCCAGGAGAAGGAATTTCACAAGATTAATCACTCAGTTAAGATGGGGCAGGAACAAATCACAATGGTGGAATGTCATCAATTAAGGCAGAAACTGGCCATTTTCACTTCTTTTGTGATTCTTCACTAGCTTCAGTCCATCTGGATGTATACGTGCAGGTCACAGAGGATATGATGGCTTAGCTTGGACTCAGAGGCCTGACAGGAGGATCACCCACACTCTGGAAGATCAAGGCTGCAGTGAGCTATGATCACACCACTGCACTCCAGCCTGGGTGACAGAGCAAGACCCTGTCTTTAAAAAAAAATAAAAAAGAAAGAAAAGCAATGTTGCCCAAAGGGACAGGGAAAGGTGAGGAGGCTGAATCTTGACCATGTCTAGAAAGAACATCTGATTTCAGGCACTTCCTGCTCACAGACAGAGCAAGGGGAAGTGTGGCTTAATACGGGGCTCACCAGGGGGCTAGCAGAGCCACGGGTTGAATATCTTTTTCCAGAATCTTGATGATGAAAATGATTTGGAGGGTAGAGTGGGAAGATCTCAGAGGTAAGGCACTAAGCCTAAAAACAAACAGGAATTTGAGAAGAGGTTGGAATAATAAATACCCAGTTCAAACACAGAAAGGAGAATTAGATATTGCAAAGATTTAGAAAGTAAAAAAGAGAGGACAGGCTGGGTGCGGTGGCTCATGCCTATAATCCTAGCACTTTGGAAGGCCGTGGTGGGTTGATCACTTGTGGTCAGGACCAGCCTGGTCAATATGGAGAAACCCTGTCTCTACTAAAAATACAAAAATTAGCTGGGTGTGGTAGCATGCATCTATAGTCCCAGCTACTTGGGAGGCTGAGGCGGGAAGATCACTTGAACCCGGGAGGCAGAGGTTGCAGTGAACTGAGATCACATCACTGCACTCCAGCCTGGTAAACAAAGCAAGACTCAGTCTCAAAAAAAAAATAAAAGAGAGCACAAATTCAGATGTAGTTATAGATATGCAAATTAACTGGTTGATCTGAACAACACAGCTAATAAGGTAGCATTAATAGATGCATGTCATGCCTGTAGTGCCAGCTACTTGGAGGGTGGAGGGCAGGAGGATGGCTTGAGCCCAGCAGTTCAAGGCTGCAGTGAGCTATGATGTATTGCACTCCTGCACTCCAGCCTGGGCAACAGAACAAGATCCTGTCTTAAAAAAAAAAGATGAGGGCCGGGCGTGGTGGCTCAAGCCTGTAATCCCAGCACTTTGGGAGGCCGAGACGGGCGGATCACGAGGTCAGGAGATGGAGACCATTCTGGCTAACACGCTGAAACCCCGTCTCTACTAAAAATACAAAAAAAAAAACTAGCCAGGTGAGGTGGCGGGCGCCTGTGGTCCCAGCTACTCGGGAGGCTGAGGCAGGAGAATGGCGTAAACCCCGGAGGCGGAGCTTGCAGTGAGCTGAGATCCAGCCACTGCACTCCAGCCTGGGTGACAGAGCGAGACTCTGTCTCAAAATAAAAAATAAATAAAAAAAAAAAGATGAATAGGCTGTGTGCGGTGGCTCATGCCTGTAATCCCAGCACTTTGGGAGGTCAAGGCGGATGGATCACTTGAGGCTAGGAGTTTGAGACCAGCTCAACAAGGCGAAACCCCGTCTCCACTAAAAATACAAAAGTTAGCCAGGCGTGGTGGCACATGCCTGTAAGTAATCCCAGCTACTTGGGAGGCTGAGGCACTAGAATGGCTTGAGCTTGGGAGGCAGAGGTTTCAGTGAGCCGAGATTGCACCACTGCACTCCGGCCTGGGCAAAAAGCAACACTCTGTCTCAAAAAAAAAAAAAGAATAAAACATAGCTTTTTAAAGCACTAAAACACATTTCACAAATACCATTCCAATTTCATGCCACAGAAAGGCAGAAATGATACATACCACATCCCTGATTAAGGTAAAATCAGAAATGATAGATTAAGGTGAAAACAGAAAATACTGAAAATATAACTAAAAGTGCCTAATTCTTGAAAATTGAAAATGTAGAACAAATAGTCAATACATAGTATAATGACGTACTGTATTTTACAGTAATAATAATAATACATAGCCAGGCACGGTGGCTCAAGCCTGTAATCCCAGCACTTTGGGAGGCCGAGACAGGCGGATCATGAGGTCAGGAGATCGAGACCATCCTGGCTAACACGGTGAAACCCCGTCTCTACTAAAAAATACAAAAAACTAGCCGGGCGAGATGGCGGGTGCCTGTAGTCCCAGCTACTCGGGAGGCTGAGGCAGGAGAATGGCGTAAACCTGGGAGGCGGAGCTTGCAGTGAGCTGAGATTTGGCCACTGCACTCCAGCCTGGGCGACAGAGCAAGACTCCATCTCAAAAAAAATAATAATAATAATAATAATAATAGATAATAAAAACTGACACTCATTGAGAATTTACTCTGGGCTAGACATGGTTCTAAGTGATTAGCATGTGTTCACTCACTGACTCTTCATAGAAATCCTATGAAGAAGGTATTCTAGCCCCATTTTGCAGATGAAGAAACTGAACCACATGGAAGTTATGTAACCAGGCTGGGTGAGTGGCTTATGTCTATAATCCCAGCACTTTGTGGGGCTGAGGTGGGAGGATCACTTGAAGCTAGGAGTTCAAGACCAGCAATATAGCAAGACCTCATCTCTACAAAAACATTTAAAATTCATACCACTGCACTCCAGCCTGGGCAACAGAACAAGACTCTGTCTTAAAAAAAAAAAAAAAAGGCTGGGCGCGGTGTCTCATGCCTGTAATCCCAGTGCTTTGGGAGACCAAGGCGAGCAGATCACCTGAGGTCGAGAGTTCAAGACCAGCCTGACCAACATGGAGAAACCCCATCTCTACTAAAAATACTTTTTAGCCAGGCATGGTGGCACATGCCTGTAATCCCAGCTACTCAGGAGGCTGAGGCTGAGGTAGGAGAATAGGCAGGAGAGGTGGAGGCTGCGGTGAGCTGAGATCGCGCCATTGCACTCCAGCCTAGGCAACAAGAGCGAAACTCCGTCTCAGAAAAAAAAAAAAAAAAAGAGGAAGAGAATAGAATATAACTTTTTAAACACTAAAATACATTCCACAAAAACCATTAAGCATTTTTAGTTGTCCAGGGTGGTACACACCTGTACTTTCAGCTACTCAGGAAGCTAAGGCAGGGAGATCACTTGAGCCCAGGAGGTCGAGGCTGCAGTTCGCCACTGCACTCCAGCCTGGGCAGCAGAGCGAAACCCTGTCCCCCCAAAAAAAAATTGTTATGTGATTATACACCAATAGACATGCAAATTAACTGGTTGATCTGAACGACACAGCTAATAAAGTAGCATTAGTAGATGTATGTCATGCCTATAGTGCCAGCTACTTGGAGGGTCGAGGGTATTTACAACAGAGACTATGTCTGTTGGGATGCTTTGAGCTACAAATTATAGGGATCACAACTTAAACAATAGCCCATGAATCCTATCACAGAAAGAGGCCAGACAGGGGCTTCAGGGCAGGGTAATCAGAAGCTCAGCCGCATGGTTAAAGACCGAGTGAGTTTGTCTCATATCACTGGGTTCCCACAAGGCTGAACGGAACTGTTGTCACGTTCCTCTTTGCTGCTCTGAAGTTTCTCCTCACTTCCCCTTTTCCCAGTGAGGAGTGAGGCTCCCTTACCTAACGTGTTTCGCTTCCCTGGTATCTACAACTACAATTTGTTGGACTTCCTGCTGGACTCTTACAACTGAAGCAATAAATTCCTCACTTATTCATTTACTCATTAAAATATATAAACTCAAGATAAACTTGAGAGGCTGAGGGAAGAGGATCTCTTGCGCCCAGGAGGTCAATGCCTCCTGAGCTACGATCGTACCACTGCACTCCACTCTGGGTAACAGGGTAAGACCCTGTCTCTTTAAAGAAAGAAAAAGTATCTCTCTGTCCTTTTTTTTTTTCTCTCTCTCTCTTCTTGAGATGGAATTTCACTCTTGTTGCCCAGGCTGGAGTGCAATGGTGAGGTCTCAGCTCACTGCACTGCTGCCTCCAGGTTCAAGCGATTCTCCTGCCTCAGTCTCCCAAGTAGCTGGGATTACAGGCACACACCACTATGCCTGGTTAATTTTTTTTTATTTCTCATAGAAACGGGGCCTCACTGTGTTGCCCAGGCTGGTCTCAAACTCCTGGCCTCAAGCATTCCTCCCTCCTCAGCCTCCCAAAGTTCTGGGATTACAGGCATGAGCCATCACACCCGGCCTCGCTTGTCTTTTTTTCTTTCAGAGAATTTGTTTCTCATAATTGCAACCATAGTGGATTTATCGTTTGATGTGATTGTTGTCTGAGTATTGCCTATTTCGTTAAAAAACTCTTTGATATTAGATCTCACACTATTTGATTCGCAAAGTTGCATGATGGTTTAAGGGAGAAGGAAAAGCGTTCATTCACACAGCGAAAGTCATTTCTACCCATTCGTCCAGGCCCTGGGCAACTGAACAGTGAGCATTTCCTAGCTGTTGAGTCCTTTTCTGAAACACCCAGCTCCACCCCAGCCTTGCTAAATTATCTGCTCTGTCTCAACTCCGGGACAAAAGCCAGAAAAACGGTAGCAGCAGTTTAGAGTGGCCATGACGACTTTCAGCTTTACTAATACAGGCCTCCCTTCTGAGGATCTTAGAGTCACATTCTACCCCCATCCTCACCCCCTGGCAAATGCTTCAGACTTCTTTCAAGATGGGGATTAACTAATAACCGCATGGGGAAGAGAAGCCAAGATTGAGAGACAGATCAGGCTCCTGGCCCAACACCATTACTGTTGCCGCTGGGAACTGCTGAGAGACTGTTTTCTCCAATAAACTGGAGACCTGATTCCAATCCTCCCTTCATTCCCTAAGAGGGTCAATTAAGATCAAGGATATAAAAGCACTTTGTAAAATCTGAAAGCGCAACCCATGTGATTGCATCTGAATTGGTTATGTTATGAGTTACAGTTCAGGTTTCAAGCTCCAGTTAGAAATCTTTTAGGGACTGTGGCTGGGCATGATGGCTCACGCCTATAATCCCAGCAGTTTGGGAGGCCGAGGCAGGCAGATCACCTGAGGTCAGCAGTTCAAGACCAGCCTGGCCAACATGAGTGAAACCCCATCTCTACTAAAAATACAAAAATAGCCAGGAGTGGTGGCATGAGCCTGTAATCCCAGCTACTTGGGAGGCTGAGACAGGAGAATCGCTTGAACCCAAGAGGCGGAGGTTGCAGCAAGCAAGATTGCACCACTGTACTCCAGCCTGGGTGACAGAGCGAGACTCCATTTCAAAAAATACAAATAAAATAAATCTTTTAGGGATAAGAGATTTTCCTACCAGGTAGAACAGCAGGGATGTTGACCCCAAGAGCCCATGCTCAGGACCCAGGTCCCACCCTGCTGGAAGGAGCTTGCAGTGCCAAGAGAAGTGTGTGTTGCCATCACTCAGGCACTGTGAAGGCACAAAAAATGCCTTGTGCAGATGACACTTAAGCCAAAGCTGTCCAAACATTTCCTCTGTACCACAAGGAGAAGAACTCCATAAACAGAGTTAAGGGACAAGCTGCCCAATTAGGAGAAAACACATGTATGTAGCAGAAAAAAAAAAGTATGCAGATATATAAAGAACCACAATAACTCATGAAAGAAAATAAGCAGCTGGCCGGACAGTGGCTCACGACTGCAATCCCAGCACTTAGGGAGGCCGAGGCAAGTGGGTCACTTGAGGTCAGGAATTCGTAATCAGCTTGGCCAACATAGTGAAACTCCTTCTCTACTAAAAATACAAAAAGCCGGGCATGGTGGCATGCACCTGTAGTCCCAGCTACTCAAGAGGCTGAGGTAGGAGAATCGTTTGATCCCAGGGGGCAGAGGTTGCGGTGAGCCGAGATCGTGCCACTGCACTCCAGCCTGGGCGACAGAGACTCCATCTCAAAAAAAAAAAAAAGGCAAGGCATAGGAACAGATCATTTTTAGAAGATGAATTATAACTAGTCAATAAATACATACAATGAGAAAAATGTAAATTAAAATTTTTAAAAGCCATGTGATACCATTTATTTATTTCCCATCATGTTGGCAAAAAGAAATAAGAATTTGAGCTTGATAATACTGAGTGCTCCAGCGCAGCCAACATGGTGAAACCCCGTCTCTACTAAAACTACAAAAATTACCCAGGCGTGATGGCGCACAGCTGAAATCCCAGCTACTCGGGAGGCTAAGACAGGAAAATCCCTTGAACCCAGGAGTTGGAGGTTGCAAGATTGCGACCAAGATTGCGCCACTGCACTCCAGCCTGGCAGCCTGGGCAACTGAATGAGATTCTGTCTCAAAAAAAAATTTAACAAAAGATTGCTGGAGAAGATTTGGAGAAACTATATTCTCATACAGTGCTGTTCGGAGTGCAAATTCATGGAACTTTTGTTTACAGCCCCAAAGCTGAGGACAAAACTGATTAATACAAAGCCCTACATTCTAAAGTGAGTCGCAGACACACCCTTTAGGATTCCTAGTGAGAGAGCAGGTCCATCCTGCTAATTTCCACCCTCATCACCCGCCTCAATGAAACAGAAAACTGTGGTGGCTCCTCACCTACTCCCACAGGGGCGCCCCACACCTCAAAGCAAGTGAGAAGGTTGCTTCAAAAGAAGCCCTGACCAGCCTGGGCAACATACTGAGACTCCATTTCTACTAAAATTTAAAAGTGAAAATTAGCCAGGCGTGGTGGCACACACCTATAGTCCCAGCTACTTGAAAGGCTGAGGCGGGAGGACCGCTTGAGCCCAGGAGTTCAAGGCTGCCGTGAGCTGCGATTGCGACTCTGAACTCCAGCCTGAGTGACAAAGACCTTGTCTCAAAAACAAACAAACAGTACAACAACAACAACAATTAAAAAAAGAAGAAGAAGCCCTTGTGGAGACTGGAGGCAGCTCTCCTGGGCTGCAGGAACTGGAAGGCTCAGATGAAGGCTGGCAAGAGGTTCTTAGGAGAACCCAATGCAGACCCCTGAGTGTTGCACCCACCAGTGCTGTCATCCAACCCAGAGGATTCCGGAAGAGGGAAGAGAAGGTCCAGAGCAGCCCGAAGGAGCCAGACAGGGAGAGAGAGGAGGGTATGTCCTTTTGGATAGGTGAGAATAAATGAGACCCCTAGGCCTAGTGAATGCCAACAAAATGAGCATGCTCTAGTGTTGTGGCGGCCCCTGCCCTAAACACCTGCCTACCTTGGCAAAGGGATGGGCAGTGAGAGGCTGCCGAGAGTGGAACCCCCTGGGGCAGGGGTGGGGAGGAAAGACTGAGGGGTTGTCATAAGAGGCCAGCCAGAAAGCACTTGCCTATGCCACCTCAGAAGAAGCCAGCACCTCCCGGGAGAGCACAGGACAGGTGTCACAGATCATAGACCCACCAATCATGTGTCACCCGGCCCCTTTTTCTCTGATTAACCTTGACCTTGAAGGAGCCAGCAGAGAGGAGTGGGGAGGGTTCCTTCACCACTTTAGGTCACTTTTTTTTTATTTACTTTTTTTTAATACTGGGTCTCCTTATATTGCCCAGGCTGGCGTGTAGTGGCATGATCATAGCTCACTGCAGCCTCCAACTACTGGACTCAAGCAATCCTCCTGCCTCAGCCTCCTGAGTAGCTGGGATCCCAGGCATGCACCACCACATCCAGCTATTTAATTTTTTTTTTCTGCTGAGATGGGGGTCTCACTATGACTGGTCACAAACCCCTGGGCTCAAATGCTCCTCCCATCTTGGCCTCCCAAAGTGCTGGGATTGTAGGCGTGAGCCACCGTGCTCCACCAGATCTCTTTAAATTGGATGTGATACTAACTTTGGAACCATGCTGGGCTTTTCTTCATATCTGAAAATGAGACTCTCAAAGTGCAAAGCTATCCTCCCACCTCAGCCTCCCAAGTAGCTGGGACTACAGGCATGAACCACCATGCCTGGCTAATTTTTTTTTGAGATGGAGTCTTGCTCTGTCACCCAGGCTGGAGTGCAGTGACACAATCTCTGCTCACTGCAGCTTCTGCATCCTGGTTCAAGTGATTCTCCTGCCTCAGCCTCCTGAGGAGCTGAGATTACAGATGCCCACCACCATGCCCAGGTAATTGTTGTATTTTTAGTAGAGATGGGGTTTCACCATGTTGACCAGGCTGGTCTCGACCTCCTGACCTCGGGTGATCCGCCTGCCTCGGCCTCCCAAAGTGCTGAGATTACGGGCATGACTCATTGTGCCTGGCCAAAAAAAATTTTTTAATTAAATTTTAAAAATAAAAATAAAATAAGTTCATGTCCTTTGCAGGGACATGGATGAAGCTGGAAACCATCATTCTCAGCAAACACAAGAACAGAAAACCAAACACTGCATGTTCTCACTTATAAGTGGGAGTTGAACAATGAGAACACATGGACACAGGGAGGGGAACATCACACACCAGGGCCTGTTGTGGGGTGGGGGGCATAGGGGATGGATAGCATTAGGAAAAATACCTAATGTAAATGACGGGTTGATGGGTGCAGCGAACCACCATGGCACATGTATACCTATGTAACAAACCTGCACATTCTGCACATATACCCCAACTTAAAGTATAACAAAAAAAAGAATTATATCTCAATAAAGCTGTTATTTTTAAAAAATAAAAATAAAAGGGCAAGGTACACTCTGTGTAGTAACATGCAGGGCTCTCCTGACTGCACAGCTGAATGAAAAAGCACGTTGCAATCTGGGATAGCATGTGATATTTATGCAGAGTATGACATCATTTGTACAGGAAAAAAATATTATATATTTTCTGTGGGATATATCTATATACAGGAAGCCTTGGAAAACTACTCATGGCAGGGTGTGGTGGCTCACACCTGTAATCCCAGCACTTTAGGAAGTCGAGGTGGGGCCGGGCGCGGTGGCTCAAGCCTGTAATCCCAGCACTTTGGGAGGCCGAGACGGGTGGATCACGAGGTCAGGAGATCGAGACCATCCTGGCTAACACGGTGAAACCCCGTCTCTACTAAAAATACAAAAACTAGCTGGGCGAGGTGGCGGGCGCCTGTAGTCCCAGCTACTCGGGAGGCTGAGGCAGGAGAATGGCGTAAACCCGGGAGGCGGAGCTTGCAGTGAGCTGAGATCCGGCCACTGCACTCCAGTCCGGGAGACAGAGCGAGACTCCGCCTCAAAAAAAAAAAAAAAAGGAAGTCGAGGTGGGCAGATCACCTGAGGTCAGGAGTTCGAGACCAGTCTGGCCAATATGGCGAAATTCCATCTATAGTAAAAATACAAAAATGAGCCAAGTGTGGTGGCACGTGCCTATAATCCCAGCTACTCGGCAAGCTGAGGCAGGAGAATCACTTGAACCTGGGAGGCAGAGGTTGCAGTGAGCTGAGATTACACCACTGCACTCCAGCCTGGATGACAGAGCAAGACTCTGTCTCAAAAAAACAAAAGAAAACAAAACTACTCACTTAAACTGACAATATTACTTCTGATGAGGAAGAAAAAGAAATAATCAGCATTGGGGGTGGGGTCAAAGGAAACCTTCCCCTTATCTGTAAGATATGATTAAGTACAGATGTGCCTTGTTTTATTATAGTTCACTTCATTGCTTTTCAAGGATACTGCATTTTCTACAAATTGAAGGTCTGTGGCAACCCTGCGTCAAGCAAATCTATCAGTGCCATTTTTTCAACAGTACATGCTCACTGTACTTCTCTTTGTCAGATTTTGGTAATTCTCACGATATTTCAAGCTTTTCATCATTCTTCTATCTGTGATGGTGATCTGTGATCAGTGATCTTTGAAGTTACTATTTTAATTGTTTTGGGGTACCAAACCTCAACCATAAAAGATGGCGAACATAACGGATAAATGTGTGTGTTCTGACTGCTCCACCAATCGGTGGTTCCTGTTCTCTCTCCCAGTCCTTGTTCCTCTTTATTTTCTTAATATTGAAATAAGTACAATGAGTAACTCTACAATGTCCTCTAAGTGTTCAAGTGAAAGGAAGAGTCACGTTAAATCAAAGGCTACAAATTATTAAGCTTAGTGAGGAAGGCGTGTCAAAAGCTGAGATAGAGGCTGGGCGTGGTGGCTCACGCCTGTAATCCCAGCACTTTGGGAGGCGGAGTCGGGTGGATCACCTGAGGTCAGAAGTTTAAGACCATCCTGGCCAACATGGTGAAACCCTGTCTTTACTAAAAATACAAAAATTAGCAGGGTGTGGTGGTGGGTGCCTGTAATCCCAGCTACTCAGGAGGCTGAGGCAGGAGTATTGCTTGAACCCAGGAGGCGGAGGTTGCAGTGAGCCAAGATCGTACCACTGCACTCCAGCCTGGGTGACAGAGCGAGACTCTGTCTAAAAAAAAAAAAAAAAAAACGCTGACAGATAGACTGAAGGCTAGGCCTTTTGCACCAGTTAGCCAAATTGTGAATGCAAAGGAAAAGTTATTGAAGGAAGTTTAAAGTGCTACTCCAAGGCTTGGCACGGTGGCTCAGCCAATAATTTCAGTACTTTGGGAGGCCAAGGTGGGAGTATCACTTGAGTCCAGGAGTTTGAGACCAGCCTAAACAACATGGCGAGATCCTGTCTCTAAACAATATTTTAAAAATTTAAAAATTAGCTGGCATGGTGGTGCACACCTGCAGTCCAGTACTCAGGTGGCTGAGGTGGGAGGATCATTTGAGCCCAGGATGTCCAGGCCGCAATGAGCCATGATCGCACCACTACACTCCAGCCTGGAAATCTTGTCTCAAAAAAAGAAAAAAGGTGTTACTCCAGTGAACACGAATAATAAGAAAGTGAAACAGCCTAACTGCTGTTATGAAGGAAATTTTGAGTGCTCTGGACAGATCAAACCAGCTACAACATTCCCTTAAGCCAAAGCCTAATCCAGAGCAAGGTCCAAATGCTCTTCAGTTCTATGAAGGCTGAGAGAAGTGAGGAAGCTACAGAAGAAAAGCTGGAAGTCAGCAGAGGTGGAAGTCAGCAGGGTTCATGAGGTTTAAGGAAAGAAGCAATCTCCACAACATAAAAGTACAAGGTGAAGCAGCAAGTACAGATGGAGAAGGCACAGCAAGTTCTCCAGAAGATCTCTGATGAAGGTGGCTACACTCAACAACAGGTTTTCAATGTAGATGAGACGGCCTTCGATGGAAGAAGATGCCATCTAGAACTTTCAGAGAAGTCAATGCCTGGCTTCAAAGCTTCAAAGGACAGGCTGACTCTCTTGTTAGAGGCTAATGCTTCAAGTTGTAGTCAGTGCTCATTTTCCATCCAGAAAATCCCAGGGCCCTGAAGAATGATGCTAAATCCACCCTTCTGTGCTCTAGAAATGGAGCAAAGCTGGGGAGACAGCACATCTGTTTACAGCATGGTTGACTAAGTGGTTTTTTTGTTTGTTTTTTGAGACAGAATCTCGCTCTGTTCCACGCTGGAGTACAGTGGCGCAATCTTGGTTCGTTGCAACCTCTGCCTCCCATATACAAGTGATCCTCCTGCCTCAGTCTCCCAAGTAGCTGGAATTACAGGCGCCCACCACCACGCTTGGCTAATTTTTTGTGTGTTTTTAATAGAGATGGGGTTTCACCATGTTGGCCAGGTTGGTCTCAAACTCCTGACCTTAGGTGATCCACCCGCCTCGGCCTCCCAAAGTGCTGGGATTACAGGCGTGAGCCACCATGCCCGGCCAAAGACTGAGTGTTTTTAGCCCACTCTGGAGACCTACTGCTCAGAAAAATAGACTTATTTCCAAAGTGTGCTGCTCATTAACAATCCACCTGGTTACCCAAGAGCTCTAATGGAGATGTTCACGGAGATTAGTGTTGCTTCCACGCCTGCAAACACAACATCCATTCTGCAGTCCATGGACCAAGGAGTAATTTCAACTTTCAAGTCTTATTATTTCAGAAATACATTTCATGGCCGGACGTGGTGGCTCACGCCTGTTATCCCAGCACTTTGGGAGGCCAAGGAGGGTGGATCACCTGAGGTAAGGAGTTCAAGACCAACCTGGCCAACATGGTGAAACCCAATCTCTATTAAAAATACAAAAAAATAGCCAAGCATGGTGGTGGACGCCTGTAATCCTAGCTACTTGGGAGACTGAGGCAGGAGAATTGCTTGCACCTGAGAAGTCAACGTTGCAGTGAGCTGAGATCATACCACTGCACTCCAGTCTGGGTGACAGAGCAAGACTCTGTCTCAAAAAAAAGAAAGAAAGAAAGAAATGCATTTCATAAGGCTATAGCTGCCATAGATAGTGATTCCTCTGATGGATCTAGGCAAAGTCAATTAAAAACTTTTCTGGATAACTTGCGAGTTATTCAGAAAATCTAGCTAAGATCATTGATGAAGGTGGCTACACCTTACAACAGATTTCCGATGTAGACAAGACAGCTTTCTATTGGAAGAAGATGCCATCTAGGACTTTCATAGCTAGAGAGGAGAAGTCAATGCCTGGCTTCAAAGCTTTAGAAGGCGGGCTGACTCTCTTGTTAGGGACTCATGCTGCCGGTGACTTTTAAGTTGTAGCTAATGCTCATTTACCATTCCAAAAATCCTAGACCCCTTAAGAATTATGCTAAATGTACTATGCCTGTCTTTATAAATGGAACAACAAAGCCTGGATGACAACATATCTGTTTATAACATAGTTGACTAAATATTTTAAGCCCACTGTTGAGAACTACTGCTCAAAAGGAAATTTCTTTTTTTTTTTGCTTTCTTTCTCCATTGCCCAGGCAGAGTGCAGTGGCATGATCACAGCTCACTGAAGCCTCAACTTCCTAGGCTCAAGCAATCCTCCTGCTTCAGCTTCCCAAGTAACTGGAACTACAGGTTTGTGCCACCATGCCTGACTAATTTTTTTTTTATTTTTGTAGAGACAGGGTCTTGCTATGTTACCCAGGCTGCTCTCAAACTCCTGGGCTCAAGTGATCCTCCCTCCTCAGCCTCCTGAAGTGTTGAGATTACAGATGCAAGCCACCACATCTGGTCAAAAAGATTCCTTTCAAAATATTACTGCTAATTGACAAGGCACCTGGTTATCCAAGAGCTCTGATGGAGATGTACCAAGAGATGAATGTTGTTTTAATGCCTGCTGATATGGTTTGGCTCTGTGTTCCCACCCAAATCTCATGTCAGGTTGTGATCCTCAGTGTTGGAGGAGGGGCCTGGTGGGAGGTGATTGGATCATGGGGGCAGTTTCTAATGGTTTAGCATCGTCCCCCTTGTTTAAAAATGTGTAGCACCTCTCCTACCTCCTGCCAGCCATGTGAATATTTGCCTGCTTCCCCTTCACGTTCCGCCATGATTATAAGTTTCCTGAGGTCTTCCCAGAAGCAGAAGCCTGTACAGTCCACTATTAAATCTCTTCTCTTTATAAATTACCCAGTCTCAGGTATGTCTTCACAGTAGTGTAAGAATGGACTAATAACACAACATCTATTCTGCAGCCCATGGATCAAGGAGTCATTTTGCCTTTCAAGTCTTTTTTTTTTTTTTTTTTGAGACGGACTTTTGTTCTTGTCACCCAGACTGGCATGCAATGGTGCAGTCTCGGCTCACTGAACCGCCTCCTGGGTTCAAACAATTATTTTCCCCCAGCCTCCTGAGTAGCCAGGATTAGAGGCACCAGCCACCATGCCCAGCTAATTTTTGTATCTTTAGTAGAGACGGGGTTTCGCCATGTTGGCCAGGCTGCTCTTGAACTCCTGAGCTCAGGTGATCCATCTGCCTCAGCCTCCCAGTGTGCTGGGATTGCAGGCATGAGCCTCCGTGCCCAGCCTCCTTGTTGTCTTCTTTTAATAAATTCCTATTTATTTATTTATTTATTTGAGATAGAGTCTCATTCTGTCATCCAGGCTGGAGTGCAATGGCATGATCTCAGCTCACTGCAACCTCCGCCACCTAGTTTCAAGTGATTCTCCTGCCTCAGCCTCCCAATAGCTGGGATTAGAGATGCCCACCACCATGCCCAGTTAATTTTTGTACTTTTAGTAGACATGGAGTTTTGCCATGTTGGCCAGGCTTGTCTTGAACTCCTGACTGCAGGTGATCCACATACCTTGGCCTCCCAAAGTGCTGGGACTACAGATGTGAACCACAGTAACTGGCCTAAGAAATTCTTTTAAGAAATTGCGGCCGGGCGTGGTGGCTCAAGCCTGTAATCCCAGCACTTTGGGAGGCCGAGACGGGCGGATCACAAGGTCAGGAGATCGAGACCATCCTGGCTAACACAGTGAAACCCCATCTCTACTAAAAAAAATACAAAAAACTAGCCGGGTGTGGTGGTGGACGCCTGTAGTCCCAGCTACTCAGGAGGCTGAGGCGGGAGAATGGCGTAAATCTGGGAGGCGGAGCTTGCAGTGAGCTGAGATCCAGCCACTGCACTCCAGCCTGGGCTACAGAGTGAGACTCCGTCTCAAAAAAAAAAAAAAAAAAAAGAAATTGCCACTGCCACTCCGACCTTCAGCAGCCACCATCCTCATTAGTCAGTAGCCATCAACATTGAGGCAAGACCCTCCACCAGCAAAAATACTATGACTCATTGAAGGCTCAGATGATCCTTAGCATTTTTAGCAATAAAGTGTTTTTAGACTGGGCACAGTGGCTCACACCTATAATCTCAACACTTTGAGAGGCTGAGGCAGGTGAATGACTTTCACCCAGGCATTTGAGACCAGACTGGGCAACATGGTGAAATCCCATCTCTGCTAAACTTACAAAAAATTAGCCTGACATAGTGGCATGTGCCTGTAATTCCAGCTACTTGGGAGGCTGAGGTGGGAGGATCACCTGAAACTGGGAGGTCGAGGCTGCAGAAATCACACCACTGTACTCTAGCCTGGGTGATACAGTGAAACACTGTCTCAAAAATAAATAATAATAATTTGAAGAACTCACATTTTTGAGGGTCTGAAGGCCTATACAAACGGCCAGCACAAATGCAAAACTTTGTGGACATCTCTTATTTCAGCTTGAAAATTCATGCAGATTCTGTACTCTATGTTTGTTTCAATAGGAACATGACATCTTGATTTTTACTTTTGGTTAAATTATACAACTTTCTCACCACCACCAGTATCAAGAAGAAGAATCTTGGCATAAAGTCGATACTCCAAGATGCATCATGCTCCTATGGACCGGGGTCCTTTGTGGTCAGACTGTCATGCACCCAGGGGATGCGTGAACCCAGTATAAGAGGCAACCTAGTGGGGCTCTCATTTTTGTGAGATCTAGGGTTGCGAAGATCAGTGAGATTCTGAGTAGAGAGCTATTGATACATAATAAGGTCTCAATAAATTTTCTTTCTTTTTTTTCCTTTGAGACAGGGTCTTATTCTGCAGCAGGATAATTTAGGAATCAGAGAGACCAAGGAGTTGAAGAGGATACTTATTATTTATCACCTAGTGCACTGGCCCAGTCAGATTAACATCCAAAAAGACTGAGCCCTGAACAAAGAGTCCGATTACCTTTTAAGCATTTTGTGGGGCAGGGGGAGATCTGTGCGGGGGAAGCATATTACAGAAGCAAGAAACAAAGACAGTTATTCAATTGAGACATGCATTACATCATTTCGTACTTTTCAAGGAAAAACATGTTTTACGACTTGAGTTTATCTGCGTAGTGACCTTGCAGCTGCATAGCTAGAGAAACAGGGTCTTCACAATGCTGGGGAAAGGAAGAGACAAGGCTCACCAGCCACAGAAAACAGGCAGTTAATTTTTAAAGGACTCCAGCTCTTTCTCTTCCTCAGGGGGAATTGGGTTTTCTTACATACAACTGAGTTTTTGCTCACACATTCTTTAATTTCTTTTAATTCCTGTTGCAACTCTGTCACCCAGACTGAAATGCAGTGGCCCGATCTCAGCTCATCGCGACCTCCACCTCCCGGGTTCAAGTGATTCTCCTACCTCAGCCTCCTGAGTAACTGGGATTACAGGCATGTGCCACCATGCCTGGCTAATTTTTGAATTTTCAGTAGAGACGGGGTTTCACCATGTTGGCCAGACTGGTCTCGAACTCCTGACCTCAGGTGACCCACCTGCCTCAACCTCCGGAAGTGCTGGGATTACAGGCATGAGCCACTGCGCCCAGCAACAATAAATGTTCTTGCTTGCAGTTTTATCATGGCCTTGGCAGGTTCAAGTTTGCTATTATGCTACCTAAAGATGTCAGGAAGCACAGGAAATGTCTTGGCAGTCAATTACTGGGGGTTTCCAGCATTCCCGTGGAGAGGAGGGACTCGCAGAGGGGATGCTGGTGCTTTAGAACACATGTGCTGCAGGAACTCCCTTCTCTGTTCACATTTCACCGTGCTGCATCCCCAGGGAGACCCTGCCTGGGTCAGGCAGCCCCACCTGACAAGGACCACCTGGATTAGGCAACGTTTCCCACAAAGCCCACCTCACGCAGTCAGCCATGGGCCATTTCCTTCAACGCACGCAGCTCAAACTGGGGCAACTATACGCAGAAACAACCTGTGGCAGCTTCGAAAGAAAGTTTCCTGATATAATTCCAACAAAAGGGAGCATACATTACTCAGCTCTGCAGGGGTCCCGGAAAGCACAGGAGTGTTTGGACGGTGGCTTTGGCTGCAGGAGATGCCACAACAGCCTTCCCTCCCTCCCTCCCTCCCTCCCACACACAACAGCAGCCTTGCAACACAGTCTGATGACCTTCCCCATCTTCCCTCACGTGGGCATCTTCCCTCCGAAAATCTCTGCCCATTTAATCCTATCTTGGCATCTGCTTCTCAGAGTACCCATTTCCTCAGAAGGAGGCTTTGGGGTCTCAGATACCACCATCCCTCCCCAGACACCCATGGCCTATGTGTAGACGATTCAATGCCATGGGCCACACATGGTGGAGAAGTTGCTGGGAGATCCAGAGAAGAGAGTAACTGATTCTTTCTGGAGGCCTAGAAGGTCAAGAGAGGACAGGAAATGGTGGTGTTGCAGGAGAGCCATGAAGGATAAGCGGGATGGAACCAACATTCCTAAAAAAGAAGTGCAGGGGCCAGGCCCGGCAGCTCACACCTGTAATCCCAGCACTTTGGGAGGCTGAGGCGGGCAGATCATTTGAGGTCAGGAGTTAGGGTTAGGGTTAGGGTTCAACATGGCAAAACCCCACCTCTACTAAAAATGAAAATAAAAGTGAAAAAAGTAACCTGGCGTGGTGGTGGGTGCCTGTAATCCTAGCTACTGGAGAGTCTGAGGCAGGAGAATCACTTGAACCTGGGAGGCGGAGGTTGCAGTGAGCTGAGATAGCACCATTGCACTCCAGCCTGGGCAACAGAGCAAGACTCCATCTCAAAAAAAAGAAAAAAAAGGAGGTACAGAGATCCCAGCAGTTCAGCATGGCCAGAGTGTAGACATGCACATCCTGACCAAGGTGAGGCTGGACACAGCCCACAGCCCACAGTCCACAGTGTGAGGAGCAACATGGGAGACCACAGGTCCCTCCCTCACAGTCCTTAGCCTGGGCAGTGACATAGAGTTCAGTGACAGTCAATGGACAGCAGCCTTTCCCCAACACTAGGATCCCAAAGAGCTTTTGTTATGTAGGGTTTATCTTTCAATATTTGCCCTGTTAGATATTAAAACAGAGAGTTTTTCTTTTTAAGATGAAGCTGGGGCCAGGCACGGCAGTTCACACCTGTAATCCTAGTACTTTGGGAGGCCAAGGCGGGCAGATCACCTGAAGTCAGGAGTTTGAAACCAGGCTGGCCAACATAGTGAAACCCCCATCCCTACCAGAAATTCAAAAATCAGCCAGGCATAGTGGCACCCACGCCACGGCACTCCATCCTGGGTGACACAGCGAGACTCCGTCTCAAAAAATAATAATAAAATAAAAGATGAAGCTGGGCTGGGCTCAGTGGCTCACACCTGTAATCCCAACACTTTGGGAAGCTGAGACTGGAGGATCGCTTGAGGCCAGGAGCTCGAGACCAGCATGGGCAACACAGTGAGACCTCATCTCTACCAAAATACAAAAAATAAAAAAATAGTCAGACATGGTGGTGGGTGCCTGCCATCCTAGCTACTCAGGAGGCTGGAGTGGGAGGATCATGTGAGTCCAGGAGATCAAGGCTGCAGTGAGCCACCATCACACCATTGCACTCCAGCCTGTGCGACAGAGCGAGACCCTGTCTCAAACAAAACAAAAAAAAAACATTGTTTTTTTTTTTTTTTTTTTTTTTTAGACGGAGTCTCGCTCTGTCGCCCGGGCTGGAGTGCAGTGGCCGGATCTCAGCTCACTGCAAGCTCCGCCTCCCAGGTTTACGCCATTCTCCTGCCTCAGCCTCCCAAGTAGCTGGGACTACAGGCGCCCGCCACCTCGCCCGGCTAGCTTTTTGTATTTTTTATTAGAGACGGGGTTTCACCGTGTTAGCCAGGATGGTCTCGATCTCCCGACCTCGTGATCCGCCCGTCTCAGCCTCCCAAAGTGCTGGGATTACAGGCTTGAGCCACCGCGCCCGGCCTGTTTTTTAATTAAAAACAGATGAGGCTGGAAGGCCAGCCTATAATCCTAGCACTTTGGGAGGCCAAGACGGGTGGATCACCTGAGGTCAGGAGTTCGAGACCAGCCTGGCCAACATGGTGGAACCCCCATCTCTACTAAAAATACAAAAATTAGCTGGGCGCGGTGGCAGGTGCCTGTAATCCCAGCTACTCCGGAGGCTGAGGCAGGAGAATCCCTTGAACCTAGGAGACGGAGGTTGCAGTGATCACACCAGTGTACTCGAGCCTGGGCAACAGAACAAGACTCTGTCTCAAACAAAACAAACAAACAAACAAACAAAAACATGGCAGCTGGGCACGGTGGTTCACGCCTGTAATCCCAGCACTTTGGGAGGCCGAGGCGGGCGGATCATGAGGTCAAGAGATCGAGACCATCCTGACCAACATGGTGAAACCCCGTTGGGCGATTGTGGCGGGCGCCTGTAGTCCCAGCTATGTGGGAGGCTGAGGCAGGAGAATGGTGTGAACTCAGGAGGCGGAACTTGCAGTGAGCTGAGATCCGGCCACTGCACTCCAGCCTGGGCGACAGAGCGAGACTCCGTCTCAAAAATATATATATATATATATATATATTATATATATATATATATAAATTAGCTGGGCATGGTGGCGGGCACCTGTAGTCCCAGCTATTTGGGAGGCTGAGGCAGGAGAATTGCTTGAACCCGGGAGACAGAGGTTGCAGTGAGCCGAGATCACGCCATTGCACTCCAGCCTGGGCAACAGAGCAAGACGCCATCTCAAAAAACAAAACAAACAAACAAACGAAAAACATGGCAGAACAGCTCAAATGCTGAGCCGAAGACTGGGGGCTTTATCCTATAGGCAAGAGGGAGTTGTTGAAAGTTTTGAGCAACTGAGTCCGTGACCACATTTGCATTTTTAGAAACATTACCAAGTCAAGATTGAAGGCTAGAGGGAAATTAGGAGGCCTTGCAGTAAGTCATTTGTCTTTTCACGCAGATTTAATGAGGAAGGAGTCAAAATATAATAGCTTTATTAATGGTGTTGAATTTTACAACCAAATAATCCCTTTACTATATTGTTTTATTTTCTAACATGAAAGAGCTTCTACCATTAATCCTCTCTTCTGTCTCCTGAAGCCAGGGCTCCACAGGCCTTCCTCTGGGAGACACACCCAGGTGTGCCGCCTTCTCCTGCCAGATCCTCAGGCCTCTTACCCAACTCACAACCTCCCTTTCACCCTTAGTCCCATACCCACCATCTCCTGAGAAAACCCCCGCAATGGGCTGCCCGGGCCCCAGGCCCTTCCACCTATCCCGCCAGCACACCCTCCCCGTGAGAATGTTCTCTCTCTCCTGAGAGAACCCTCTCCCTCAGGAGAGAAGACTGTCTGGATCCCCAAAGGCCTCTCCCTCCAGGGAAGAGGGACTCTCACTCTAGCCTCAGTGGTTACTCCAGAGCCCAAGAAATGCCTGTGCGCTAAAACCAAAGAAGGTGTGAACCAGCAAGTAAGTGGGGAGTGGCCAGTTCTCGGACATCTAGTGGGGGCCCTTCTCTTCCCCATGAGCAGCAGGGACCAGTGTGACCTTGGCATCAGGCTTTTTCTCTTGGCTGGCTTCCTCAACGTTCAAGACGCTCGATAAACATATCCCAGAGGCAAAGCAAGTGAAGTTGAGGGTTGTTTATTTGCCTAGAATCGGCTCTGGCAGTTTTCCAATGTCTTCTTTTTGTTGTTTTTCTGGTTTTTGTTGCAACAGGGTCTCGCTATGTTTGCCCAGGCTGGTCTCAAACTCCAGGCCTCAAATGATCCTCTTGCCTCAATCTCCCAAAGTGTTGGGATTACAGGCATGAGTGCCCAGCCCTTAAATGTCTCTGCGTTGGTTTATGCTTATTTGTTTCCTTCCACTCCTGGTGCAAACCTTCCATGTTTTTGACTGGAGAAACGTATGTTTGGACCTATGCCTCTCCTCGATCTACACTGAGAGTGAAGAGCCCAGTGGGATGTGCACTAGGTCAGGGCTTCCCCCAGCGTCAGCCCCTGTGGCCAGCAGCGTCACCTGGGAACCTGCCAGAAATGCACATTTTTGGCAGGGCATGGTGGCTCACACCTATAATCCCAGCACTTGGAAGGCCAAGGCAGGAGAATCACTTGAGGCCAAGAGTTCAAGATCAGCCTGGGCAACATAATGAGACACCATTTCTACAAAAACTAAATTAAAAACAAAAAAAATGAGCATTTTCGGCCAGGCGCAGTGGCTCACGCCTGTAATCCCAGCACTTTGGGAGGCCAAGGCGGGTGACTCACTTGAGGTCAGAAGTTCGAGATCAGCTTGGCCAACATGGTGAAACCCCTACTAAAAAGAAAAAAGAAAAATAAATAGCCAGGTGTGGTGGCGGGCGTCTGTAGTCCCAGCTACTTGGGAGACTGAGGCATGAGAATTGCTTGAACCCTGAAGGCAGAGGTTACAGTGAGCCGAGATGGCACCACTGCACTCTAGCTTTGGGTGAAAGAGCAAGACTCTGTCTCAAAAAAAGAAAGAAAGAAAGAAATGAGCATTTTTGACCTGTCCGACCTACTAAATCAGAAACTTAGCACCCTATGCTTTAACAAATCATGGTTAAGGGCTTTAAAAAGGTGATTTTAACGCATGCCTAAGGTGGAGAACTAAGGGGAAGGCCTTTGGGTAAGGTGAGTCTGGAGTGGGGGACCCAAGGCCTAAGGAGGAGGGGAGTGTGAGGCTGAAGAAGCCCCTTACTCTACAGGTTCTCAAGCTCCTCCTGTCAATCCCCCTACCTGGCCCTGGCCCTCCCTCGCTCAACCTTAGTTTCTTCCTGGAATTCTCAGGGCTCCTGGTTCCCAAATTCTGATTTCCCCCACTGACCTGACTCCAGATCTCCCTACCCCACTGGGTCTTGTCCCCAGCATCACCCCAACCCCTCACCGGCAGTCCCCAGGCCATGCCAACCCTCACGCTTTTTTTTTTTTCTGAGACAAAGTCTGGCTCTTGTCCCCCAGGTTAGAGTGCAGTGGCACAATGTCTGCTCACTGCAACCTCCACCTCCTGGGTTCAAGCAATTCTCTTGCCTCAGCCTCCCAAGTAGCTAGGATTACAGGCTACACCACCGCGCCCAGCTAATTTTTGTATTTTTAGTAGAGAGGGGTTTCACCATGTTGCCCAGACTGGTCTTGAACTCCTTACCTCAGGTGATCCACCCGACTCCGTCTCCCAAAGTGCTGGGATTATAGGCATGAGCCACCAAGCCAGTCCTACCCCCACGGCAGTATTCTGGGAGACCCCCCCCCCCCGCCGTTCCCAGCCCCCTGGGCCCTGGCAACTCGCACCCCACCCTTCTACCTTCAGACCCGACCAAGGAGACCTAAGCTCCAACCCAGGTCCCTGCGCCCCTCCCCGACCCGTCCGGAGGCTCAGGCCTCGGCGCCTTCGGACCCCACGAGCAGCAGCGGCTGGGAGTTCTTGCCCTTGTCGTGCCAGCACACGTCGAAGAAGGGATACACGGGCCCAGGCAGGCGCTCGTGGAAGGCAAAAAGCGGCACGAGCGCGTCGGCGTCGCTGGCATCGTAGAAGGAGAGGACGCCGTCGCCGAAGCTCAGGTAGAGGCCGATGCGCGTGGGCCGCCGCTCGGGGCTGCGCAGAGCTCGCGGCTCCTTGGCCTCCACGTGAGCCTCCAGGATCTTGCCCTCACGCAGCCCCAGCAGCCACAGGCCCTGCGAGGGCACCGCGTGCAGACGCCCGCGGCGGGGGCCCTCGGCCGCGATCACGCCCAGCGCCCAGCGCGGCTTGTCGCCCACCTCCACCTCCCAGTAGTGTTCGCCCTCGGAGAGCTGCTGGTGCGCCACCACCGCCACCGCCTTGTCGAACTGGCGCGGGTCCTCCCCTGCCGGCGGCGCCTTCTGCTCCGAGCACTCCACGCGGCGGCCGGAGGAAGACACAACTAGGCTCGGGTGCGCAGAGCTCGGGTCAAAGGTCAGCTCCTCCAGCGCTGCCAGAGAGACCACGATCAGAAAACCCTAGGTTTCTGCCTCGCTGGGGCCTTCTCCCGACCAATTACAGGCCAGCTTTGTCTCCCCTAATCCTCTTGGCATCTCTGCTCACCGGGTTGGGCCACAAGATCACACCTGGCTCAACTTCAGTTTGCTCAGCTGTGAGATGAGGCCATGATTGCTTTTGCTTCCCTCTAGGGTGGCAGGCAGGCCTGCATTTTCTTCCTTTTTTTTTTTTTTTTTTTTTTTTTGAGGCAGGGTCTCACTCTGTGGCCCAGGCTGGAGCACAGTGGTGCAACTTTGGCTCACTGCAACCTCCAACTCCCAGGCTCAAGCAATCCTCCCATCTGCCAAGTAGCTGGTACTACAGGCATGTGCCACCACACCTGGCTAATTTTTTTAAGTTTTTGTAGAGACAGGGGGTCTCACTATGTTGCCCAGGCTGGTCTCGAACTCCTGGGCTCAAGTGATCCTCCCACCTCGGCCTCCCAAAGTTTTGGGATTACAAGCGTGAGCCACCGAGCCCGGCCAACAGAACTAAATTGACACAAGGCATCACCATCTGAGGCCCAGACAAGGCCCAAGGAGCCCGATCTTGACATCAACCTAGACCCAGTCTCTGAGTCTTAGTTTTCTCTTGAATAAAATGAGGCTGTTGCCGGGCGCGGTGGCTCAAGCCTGTAATCCCAGCACTTTGGGAGGCCGAGACGGGTGGATCACAAGGTCAGGAGATCGAGACCATCCTGGCGAACACAGTGAAACCCCGTCTCTACTAAAAATACAAAAAACTAGCCGGGCGAGGTGGCGGGCGCCTGTAGTCCCAGCTACTTGGGAGGCTGAGACAGGAGAATGGCGAGAACCCGCGAGGCGGAGCTTGCAGTGAGCTGAGATCCGGCCACTACACTCCAGCCTGGGCGACAGAGCAAGACTCCGCCTCAAAAAAAAATAAAAATAAAAATAAAAAAATAAAATGAGGCTGTCTGCATTCCCACCTCCGCTGAGGCAAGGAAGGGCTACCCCAGCAATGTGTATGCCCCAGAGCTCTGTAACCTGCATCATCCAGCACTTGCAGGGAGGAACTGAGCCCTTGGGCCTCCCCAGCCACAGGCCGCCAGAGTCACTCTCTAACCCGGGCCAGTCCCCAGGGTTCCAGGAGCTCTGCAGAGCCTCAGTCCCCAGTTGGCAGGATTTATCATCTCCACTGTCCAGAGAGCGGCCGAGACTGACCAAGGATCACACAGCAAGTCAGTGGCTCAGACCTAGGTTCCAGCATTCTGAGCTGCCAACAGCAACAGCATCTTGGTGTCAGTCACCCACTGCAAACCCCATGCTCTCAAAGGCCCTCCTCCCAACACAGGTTAGGGGACTGCAGGGGGGAACCCCAGAGGCAAAGGGGCACTGGGTACTTCCTTCAGTGGCCTCCCCAGTTGGGACTGGGAGGCCTCTCCAGGTTGGGTAGGGCCTCCCATCAACTGCCCAGTCACACACAAACCTGAGCCAGTCCCTCCCGGTACCTGGCATCAGAGCCCGGAACATCTTCCTCCACACTTGGAATTTGAAGTCATCTGAGATGATTGGCAGCTGGATGTCCAGACGGGCGGGTGGGGGAGACTCTGCCAGGATCTTCTGCAGCCTGGGGGTGGGGAGGGTAAGGGGAGGCATCTGTGAGTGGGGAGGACAAGGGCTGGGGGTATTCCAGGATATCCCCACATCACACCCCTGCTTAAAACTCTTCCTACCGGCCGGGCACGGTGGCTCAAGCCTGTAATCCCAGCACTTTGGGAGGCCGAGATGGGTGGATCACGAGGTCAGGAGATCGAGACCATCCTGGCTAACCCGGTGAAACCCCGTCTCTACTAAAAATACAAAAAACTAGCCGGGCGAGGTGGCGGGCGCCTGTAGTCCCAGCTACTCGGGAGGCTGAGGCAGGAGAATGGCGTAAATCTGGGAGGCGGAGCTTGCAGTGAGCTGAGATCCGGCCATTGCACTCCAGCCTGGGCGACAGAGCGAGACTCCGTCTCAAAAAAAAAAAAAAAAAAAAACTCTTCCTTTGGAGTTTTGGTTTGGGAAGATGAGAAAATTCTGGAGGTAAGCACTGGTGATGGTTATACAATGTGAATGTACTTAGCACCACTGAATTTTAAATGCACACTTAAAAATGCTTAAAATGAGACAGATAGAGTGTAGTCCCAGCTGCTCAAGGAGGCTGACTCAGGAGGCTCACTGGAGCTCAGAAAATTGAGTCCAGTCTGGGCAACATAGCAAGATCCTGTCTTTAAAAAAAAAAAAAAAGAAGAAGCTTAAAATTGTCAATTTTATGTTACATATATTTTACCACTGTTTATTGATTTTTTTTTTTTTTTTTTTTTTTTTTTTTTTTTGAGATTGAGTCTGGCTCTATCACCCGACTGGGGTGTAGTGGCATGATCTTGGCTCACTGCAGCCTCTGCCTCCCGAGTTCAAGCAATTCTCCTGCCTCAGCCACCCAAGTAGCTGGGATTATAGGTGTCTGCCACCATGCCTGGCTAATTTTTGTGTTTTTAGTAGAGAGGAAGTTTTGCCATGTTGGCCAGGCTGGTCTCAAACTCCTGACCTCAGATGATCCACCCACCTCAGCCTCCCAAAATGCTTGGATGACAGGCGTGAGCCACCACACCTGGCCCAACTACACTTTTTTTTCATCCTTCTTTTGGGATAAGGTCCAAGCTTCTCAGCTTTGCCAGTGTACACACACCTACTACCCCAGTTCCTCTTCCCTCCCACTCACCAGCCCTCTAGCTGGCTGTCCCCTCTCCCAGCAATGCCCTTCTCCCAGAAACACCCTTCTCCCAACAATGCTCTTCTCCCACACCCTTCTTCCAGCAATGCCCTTCTCCCCACAATGTCCTTCTCCCAGCAATGCCCTTCTCCCCACAATGCCCTTCTCCTTGCAATGTCCTTCTTCTCCACACAGTGCCCTTCTCCCTGCAATGCCTTCTTCTTCCAGCAATACCATTCTCCCCACAATGCCCTTCTCCCAGCAACGCCCTTCTCCCCGTAATGGCCTTTTCCCTGCAATGCCCTTCTTCTTCCAGCAATACCCTTCTCCCCGCAATGCCCTTCTCCCAGCAATGCTCTTCTCCCCGCAATGCCCTTCTCCCAGCAATGCCCTTCTCCTCACAATGCATTTCTCCTCCCAGCAATGCCCTTCTCCCCGCAATGCCCTTCTCCCAGCAATGCCCTTCTCCTCACAATGCTCTTCTTCTCCCAGCAGTGTTCTTCTTCCAGCAATACCCTTCTCCCCGCGATGCCCTTCTCCCAGCAATGCCCTTCTCCCAGCAATACCCTTCTCCCCGTAATGCCCTTCTCTCAGCAATGCCCTTCTCCTCATAATGCCCTTCTTCTCCCAGCAATGTTCTTCTCCTCACAATGTCCTTCTTCTCCCAGCAATGTTCTTCTTCCAGCAATACCCTTCTCCCTGCAATGCCCTTCTTCTTCCAGCAATACCCTTCTCCCCGCAATACCCTTATCCCAGCAATGCCCTTCTCCCCGCAATGCCCTTCTCCCCACAATGCCGTTATCCCCGCAATGCCCTTCTCCCAGCAATGCCCTTCTCCCCGCAATGCCCTTCTCCCCATAATGCCCTCCTCCCAGCAATGCCCTTCTCCCCGCAATGCCCTTCTTCCAGCAATGCCCTTCTCCCCGCAATGCCCTTCTCCCCGCAATGCCCTTCTCCCCATAATGCCCTCCTCCCAGCAATGCCCTTCTCCTCACAATGCCCTTCTTCTTCCAGCAATGTCCTTCTCCCAGCAATGCCCTTCTTCTTCTCCCAGTAATGCCCTCCTCCCAGCAATGCCCTTCTCCTCACAATGCCCTTCTTCTTCCAGCAATGTCCTTCTCCCAGCAATGCCCTTCTTCTCCCAGCAATGCCCTTCTCCCAGCAATGTCCTTCTTCTCTCAGCAATGCCCTTCTTCTCTCAGCAATGACCTTCTCCCCGCAATGCCCTTCTCCTTGCAATGCCCTTCTTCTCCCAGCACTTTGCCTAGCCAACTCCTGTTCATCCCTCCAGGGCCCATCTCAAACATTCACTCCATGCCTGGCCACCACTTTCCCTCCACAGCCACACTGAGCACACAGTGATGCCTTTGTCCCCACCCACATGTGTCTCATGACACCAGTCTAGGAGGTCCCTGAGCAAAAGGATGCATCCAGATCATTTCTGTCTACAACCATGTGTTCAGGCAGGGGTGGGGCAGCAGACTGAATTGCAGGTGTGCAGGCACAGTAGTGAGTGGAGAGTGAGCCGGCTGGTGTCCCTAGAAGACTGGGACAAGTCGGGCAAAGGGACAGGGCCAGGTTGCTCTCACCTGCTGGTCACCAGGCAGTATTTCTGGAAAGAGAGAAAAAGAGAATGGTGGTGAAGCCGATGTTGGGGACACTGGAGACTTTTGAGGATGGGGTAGACAACTAGGAATGCTGAGTGCAAGGTCAGGAAGAATCAGAAAAGCTCAAAGAGGCCAGATGATGTGGCTCATGCCTGCAATCTCAACATTTTGGGAGGCCAAGGCGGATGGATTGCTTGAGGCCAGGAGTTCGAGACCAGCCTGGCCAACATCGTGAAACCCATCTCTACCAACATTACAAAAAAATTAGCTGGGCGTGGCAGCAGGAACCTGTAATCCCAGCTACTTGGGAGGCTGAGCCAGGAAAATCACTTGAACCTGGGAAGAGGAGGTTGCAGTGAGCCGAGATCACACCACTGCACTCCAGCCTGGGCAACAGAGCAAAGTCCTATCTCAAAAAAAAACAAAAAAGCCAGAAGAGACCTAGAACTCAAGGCCACCCCAGCCCTTCACTTTTATGTGGATTACAAAAAAGTATCTTCGCCTCCAAGCAACTCTGATTCCACCTGATAGAAAACTGTCCTAATAGGCCAGGTACAGTGGCTCACACCTGTAATCCCAGCACTGTTGGAGGCCAAGGCAGGCAGATTGCTTGAGTCCAGGCATTTGAGACCAGTCTGGGCAACATAGTGAGACCCTATCTCTACTAAAAATACAAAAATTAGCCAGGCATGGTGGTAAGTGTCTATAGTCCCAGCTATGGGAGGCTGAGATTGGAGGACTGCCTGAGCCTACAAAGTCAAGGCTGCAATGAGCTATGGTCATGCCACTGCACTCCAGTCTGGGTGACAGAGTGAGACACTGCCTTAAAAAAAAAAAAGTCCTAATAAATATAAACTGACAAGGTCTGTGATATGAATAGTGTTTACTTAATACAATGTCCTTATGCAGTGCTCAGCCTAAACAACCATACAGCAGTCCTGAGGCCTGCCCCTCCCAGACACGTGATGCTGGCTCATCCCTGCCCCTCTCTGGGCCTATCTGACAATGGGATGAGGTCTCTGGGGCCTGAGCAGTGAGGGGGCTGAGGCAAGGAGGAGACGGGGGGTCACCCGGTGCTCACCATTAGGAACTCAGTCTGTGGCTTGTCGGCCACCTCCTCCAGCACCTTCTCCATCTGCCGCAGCTGCTCCAGGTAAGAGTTCAGGCTCCCCAGCTCCCGGCGCAAGGCGACCCCTGCCTCACCCCGCACACGCTCTGCCTCGCGGTCCAAGGAGCCCTCCAGTGCAGCCAGGAACACCCGCATCTTGCCCAGCTGCTCCCCCACGGCCCCCCGGAACTGACGCACTGTCTCCTGCAGGAATGGGGCAGTGATTGGCAGAATAAAGGCTCTTGGCTGGAGACCCCTAGCCTGGCCCCCAGCCCCTGAGACATGGCCCTATGAAGTCCTCACCTCCACCTCCACCAGCTGATGCTCCAGCACAGCTACACTCTTCTCCTTGCGCATGCATGCCTCCTGCAGCTGCAGTTTCTGCTGTGGCAGCTGTGTCTGGGGGGCGAGGCATGGAGAAGTAATGGGGATGCCACTCACCCCAAACCCACACCTCCCAACCTAAACCTGCCCTCTGTGGCTCAACCTCAATGCCACTTTCTCCTCCAGCCATCTTCCCATCCCCAAATCCACTTACATGCCTACCAGCCCCAGCCAGTGCTACTCCTGAGGTCCGAATGCTTCCCCTGCCACTTGCCTATTTTGGTACGGTTTTTTTATTTATTTATTTTGATGTTTTGTTTTCAGACAGGGTCTCGCTCTGGAGTGACCCTGGAGTGCAGTGTCATGATCACAGCTAACTACAGCCCCAACCTCCCAGGCTTAATTGACCCTCCCACCACAGTCTCCCAAGTCCCAAGTAGCTGGAACTATAGGCACACACCACCATGCCCAGCAAATTTTTTGATTTTTTTTTTTTTTTTTGAGATGGAGTCTCTCTCTGTCACCCAGGCTGCAATGCAGTGGCACAATCTCGGCTCACTGCAACCTCCACCTCCTGGGTTCAAGTGATTCTCCCGCTTCAGCCTCCCAAGTAGCTGGGACTAATTTTGGTGCACCACCATGCCTGGCTTAATTGTGATATTTTTAATAGAGGCAGCGTTTCACCATGTTGGTCAGGCTGCTCTCAAACTTCTGACCTCAGGTGATCCACCCACCTCAGCCTCCCAAAGTGCTGGAATTATAGACATGAGCCACCACGCCTAGCCATGATTTTTTTTTTTTTTTTTTTTTTTTTTTTTTTGAGACGGAGTCTTGCTCTGCCACCCAGGCTGGAGTGCAGTGGCGGATCTCAGCTCACTGCAAGCTCCGCCTCCCGGGTTTATGCCATTCTCCTGCCTCAGCCTCCTGAGTAGCTGGGACTACAGGCGCCCGCCTCGTCGCCCGGCTAGTTTTTTGTATTTTTAAGTAGAGACAGGGTTTCACCGTATTAGCCAGGATGGTCTCGATCTCCTGACCTCGTGATCCGCCCGTCTCGGCCTCCCAAAGTGCTGGGATTACAGGCTTGAGCCACCGCGCCCGGCCAGATTTTCTAAAATGTTTTTGTAGAGACAATCTCACTATATTGCCCAGGCTAGTCTCCAACTCCTGACCTCAAGCAATCCTCCCACCTCAGCCTCCCAGCATGCTGGGATTACAGGTGTGAACCACCACACCCCCAGCCCCTTGTCTGTTTTGTTGACCCCTCCCTGGCCTTGCCTTCCCTGATCCCCTCTGCTCAGCAGTCAGCCCCATAGCCCTCACCCTTTGTGAGGATAGCAAACGCCAAAGTGGTTTGGTCTCTCCCACCAGACAGGCAGGCACTAGAGCTTGGCACACAACAGACCTCAGGGGGTACGTGAAGGATATATGAAAGAAGAAAGGCAAATTCCCCCTACGCCTGGGCTTCCTCTCTTACCTAAAAGCAGAACATCAGCCTCAGTCAGACTGTCAGCCTAACCCCCACGTCAGCCAGCCTGTACATGCATGGGCTTGGAGTGGGGGGCACGGAATTTAATTAAAATGTCCCCTGCTGGCTGGGCGTGGTGGCTCACGCCTGTAATCCCGGCACTTTGGGAGGCTGAGGCGGTTGGATCACAAGGTCATGAGTTCGAGGTCAGCCAGGCCAAGATGGTGAAACCCCATCTCTACCAAAAATACAAAAATTAGCTGGGGGCAGTGGCAGGTGCCTGTAATCCCAGCTACTTGGAAGGCTGAGGCAGGAGAATGGTTTGAACTAGGGAGGCAGAGGTTGCAGTGAGCCAAGAATGTGCCACTCCACTCCAGCCTGGGAGACAGAGCAAGACTCCGTTTCAAAAAAAAAAAAAAAAGTCCCCTGCATAAACCAACCAAACACTCTGTGGTCTAGATCTTACCCAAGACCTCAAATGCAAATATGCAAATATAGGAGAGCTCCCAATACTCCTGCCAAAGAAAAAAAAAATTTTTTTTTTTGAGACAGGATTGCCTAGGCTGGAGTGCAGTGGCACAATCACAGCTCTGCATCCTCCAACTCCTAGGCTCAAGCAATCCTTCTGCTTCAGCCTCCTAAATAGCTGGCACTACAAGCATGAGCAACCATGCCAGGCTACAAAGCCACTTCTTTGCTGGAAGGTGCCTGGCCATGGAATGAGTTCCACTCCTGCCTCCATGACTTCCAATCTGTTTCCTCCTCTGCAGATTGGGAACAGCAATCCCCACCTCAACAATTTGGCGCCCCCACTTTCCCAGGGGAAACTGGGGGACCCTCTAGGTGGTGTTTGCAGAGTCCCCTCCCAGCAGGAGCCACAGGGTTGAATATGAGCTGCCAGATCAGTCTCCTCCCCGGTTCATCCCCAAGGACTGCGGCTCCACCTGCTGCAGGAAAGGTAGTACCTGATGGCTCCAGGCCCTCTCAGAGGCTCAGGGCTGAGCCATAGGAAGGAAGCGCGAGGCCGTCCTGAAGGTGCTGGAGAACCTGACCCCGGAGGAGCTCAAGAAGTTCAAGATGGGCCGGGCAGGGTGGCTCAGGCCTTTAATCCCAGCACTTTGGGAGGCGAGGCCGAGGCGGGCGGATCACGAGGTCAGGAGATGGAGACCAGCCTAGCTAACACGGTGAAACCCCGTCTCCACTAAAAATACAAAAAAATTAGCCTGGCGTGGTGGCGGGCGCCTGTAGTCCCAGCTACTCGGGAGGATGAGGCAGGAGAATGGCGTGAACACGGGAGGCGGTGGAGCTTGCAGTGAGCGGAGATCGCGCCACTGCACTCCAGTCTGGGCTACAGAGCAAGACTCAGTCTCAAAAAAAAAAAAAAGAAAGAAAGAAAATAAAAGAAAGAAAAATTCAAGATGAAGCTGGGGGCTGTGCCGCTGCGCGAGGGCTTTGAGCGTATCCCGCGGGGCGCACTCGGGCAGCTAGAAATCGTGGACCTCACCGACAAGCTGGTCGCCTCCTACTACGAGGACTACGCAGCCGAACTCGTCGTGACCGTGCTGCTCGACATGGGCATGCTGGAGGAGGCGGCACAGCTGCCGCGGGCCGCGTGAGGGCCACTCTGAGCTGGTACGTGATCTAGGGACCCAACCCCGCTTCCTCGCCTAGGACCGAGGCGTCGGGTCCCGCCCAGAGCCTTCCTGTTCCCCTCTTCCTTCAGGGTCCCTCCTGGGGTCCTCCCTCAGACCTCCGGTCGGCCCCTCCCGGCAGCGAAGGGCTGGGCTGCCGCGAACCCCGGTGGGCTGCATCTCGCCCCACTGCCCCCTTCCAGGCTCCTGGGCTGCCTGGGCCCTGTTCCGTTTCATGGGTTCTGTGCTCTCTTCGCAGATAAAGACCGGCAAGGTTGGGCGAGGTTGGGATGTGCTCAAAGCCCTCTCGCAGTGGCACAGTCCCCAGCTTCATCTTGAATTTCTTTCTTTCTTTTCTTTCTTAAGCACAGGTGTGCTGGGATGGGAGGGCTCCCAGGAGGAGGCTCCTGCCCTGAGCTAGGAGACCACCAGCTAGGACTGGGCTGAACTGGGCCAGGCAGGAGCTGGCGGGACTGAGAGGCTGGGTCCTTGGGAAGTCCAGGGGCCTCGAATACCAACGAAAGGACGGTGGTCTACCACCTCTAGGAGGCTGGCCAAGGGAAGGAGTAGTGCAACGCCTGTGAAGCCAGCCCCGCGCGCGCACCAGTCGCGTAAGACGACGGCAGTGTCTCCACCTCGGGGACCAAGGACGCCTCTGTGCGTCCAGACCCCGCCTTCTCCAGCCCCTGCACCTGTCATTTCTTCTAAATGTGTGCTTTTGCCACACGTATGACACGCACTAGCCAGTGTGCGTGGGTCTCTATTTGCCTCTGTCTGGGTGTCTGTCTGGGTGTCTGCTGGGTACCTCGGGACGCACACAACCACGTGTGGGCTCCCAAGGCGTTTGGGACTTCCAGCTCCACCCAGAAAAACATCCTGGACGGGGCTCTCGGTGCCACCCTGGGTCCGCGCACGCAAGTGCAGATCCCGGCTGCCTGGCGCTTCCAGTCTCCCTTTTGGTGAGGCCCCGCCTGGGGACCGTGAGGCCAGCCAAAGTTCCGAAGTTTCAGGGGTGCGTGGGCCTCCGCTGAGCACAGCAGGACAGCCCTGCCCCGGCCGCCTGGCTCTGCCCGGAACGCCGCGCCTCCAGTCCAAAGTGGGCCAGCGCAGCGCAGGGAGCCTGCCCGACCGGCCCACCTGGTGCAGGAATAAGCGCGTGGGCCGTAGGGGCTGGTCAGTCGCTGCTCCGCCTGGTTCCGCCCCGCCCATCAGACCATCCCTGGGGCTCCGCCCGCCCATGTCCAGGTCCCTCTAGAGGCTAAGGCCGGGAACCTAGGTTTGCTCAGCGCCCTTCTCGCCAGTCTCCGTCCCTGCGCGGCTTTCCTCTGTCAGCCCCGCCTTCAGCTCCTCAGACACTCTTTCCTGGCTGCTTCGCCCCGCCCCGACTCCCGCAACTCCAGGTGCTCCTGAGCCTCTTTAGAGATTCAGAATCCAAATCAGTACAGCGACCTCCCCATCGGCCAGGCCCCGCGCCGCCGAACAACCCCTCCGACCCCGATGCGCTCGGATCCCGCACCTTGAGGCGTGCGTGGGCCTCCGCTGCGGGCAGGAGGCGATGACCGCGGTGCGAGCCGAGTGAGGCGCACACTCCGCACACCAGCGCGCGGTCCTGCTCACAGTAGATGCTCAGCGGGTCCAAGTGCTCCTCGCAGTGGCCCTGAGGCACCTGGGCCAGCCCCTCCACCAGGCGCGCCAGCTGCAGGTTGGTGCTGAGTGCCTGCGGCCGCGTGGGGGCCTGACAGCAGGGGCAGAGAACGGTGCCATCCGCCGCCGGCTCCCCGGCCACGCGGCCCAGGCAGGCGCGACAGAAACTGTGGCCGCACTCGGCTGTCACGGGCGCGTCGAACAGCTGCAGGCACAGCGGGCAGGATAGCTCCTGGTGCAGGAGGCCGGGTGCAGCCGACATGGCGGGCCTGGGTGGAGGAGGAGTCGGTTGGAGGACCCGCTGTGCCGCGCTCCCGGCCCAGCCCTAGCCCAGGCCGGGTCTGCCGCGCCGCAGGGAGAAGCCCCAGCCTGTAAAGACCTCACATCCTATACTGGATGGGGCTCTGACGGTCAAGGAGGAAGAGGAACTCGGTCTCAGTCCCAAAAGCAGCCTCCACTGCAATTCTCAGCTCCAGCCCAAAAATATGCGCTATCGGTCAACCCCAGTTCCTGAACACAAGCCCATGTCCTAGCCCACTGTCCTTGCCTTCGCCTTAGCCCCAGGCCTCAGCCTCTGACCTCAGCCCCGGCCCCAAATTCTCCAGAGCCCCCACTTCGAGACTTCCCTCCCCCACTTTACCAAGCTCTCCAGCCCTCCCCTCCTCCCCCCCCTCCCCCCGCTCCAGCCCACGGGACTCACAGGTCTGGTTGGAGATCTTAGGCTGAAAGAGACTGGAAGGAGGACCGGTCAGGGTCTAGCCTAGCTGGACTGAGGTCAGGGCTGTGTCCAAAGATCTGAGACAAGTAGCAGCGTCCAAGCAAGGACAGGGACTCACAGGGGAAGCTGGCAGTGGACACCACGCGTGATGGGCACACAGTGCTCAGTGGAAGACCCTCCCAGATTGAGCCATGGCTCCAGGACTATATTTAGCTGCCCTGCCCAATCCCTCCCATCACTTCCGGAAACCGTTCTAAAAGTGAGGGCTGAGTAGTCCCAGCGCACGCATCACATGCCAGGGCCACCTGTCTTGGCCCATCCACTGTTCTCTCCCCAGCCAGCCTGTAACCAGAGCTCAGAGCCAGCGGGGAGACAAGACCTTTCTCACCATAGAAAAGACAGAAAATTGAGGGAGGATCTCCCCTTTCTCCCCCAACTCCCACCTCCACACTCTCCAGCTCCCTCCTCCTTGCTGGCAGCCCCTCTCCAGCCTGTCGCCCATTCATTCCCCAAGCTTATGGCTGACCAAGGTCACCCTGGCAGGATTATCCCACCTGCAGGAGGGCAGGACCTCACCCCGCTCTGAAATGTTTTCTTCCTCCAGAGGTGAGGGGAGGGTCTTTTCCAAGTTGGTCTCTCTGGTACACCCAGGACAAGCCCTGGGGCAAAGTAGGCCTCTCTAAATGCTTGGAGAATTAATGACAGAGAGAGATTGAATAAATGAATGAACTGAATCCAGAGCCTGCAGCCCAGAACTCAATTCTGCCCTGGTTCCTGTATGTGTATCTTTCAAATCTCAGCTGAAATTTCATTTAAGTGGCGCTGGGATAACTGGCTAGCCATATGCAAGAGAATGAAACTGGACCCCTGCCTTTCACCATATAAAAAATTAACTCAAGATGGGTTAAAGACTTAAATGTAAGACTTCAAACCATAAAAATTGTAGAAGAAACCCCCGGAGAAATACCATTCTGGATATCAGCCTTGGTAAAGCATTCGTGACTAAGTCCTCAAAAGCAACAAAAACAAAAATTGTTAAGTGGGACCTCATTAAACTAAAGAGCTTCTTCACAGCAAAAGCAAAAGCAACTATCAACAAACAGACAACTGAAGAATGGAAGAAAATATTCACAAACTATGCATCCAACAAAGATCTACTATCCAGAATATATAAGGAAACTAAACATTTCAACAAGCAGAAAACAACTCCATTAAAAAGTTGGCAAGGGCCAGGTGCGGTGGCTCACACCTGTAATCCCAGCATTTTGGGGGGGTCCAGGCGGGTGGAACACTTGAAGTCAGGAGTTTGAGACCAATCTGGCCAACATGGTGAAACCTCGTCTCTATGAAAAATACAAAACTTAGCCAGGTGTGGTGACAGGTGTCTGTAAACCCAGCTACTTGGGACGCTGAGGCAGGAGAATCGCTTGAACCGGGAGGCAGAGGTTGCAGTGAACAGAGATCGCACCATTGCCCTCCAGCCTGGGTGACAAGAGTGAAACTCCGTCTCGCAGAGGTTGCAGTGAGCCAAGATCATACCATTGCACTCCAGCATGGGCAACAAGAGCCAAAGTCTGTCTCAAAAAAAAAAAAAAAAATCAATACATATTTTTAAAAAAGAAAGAAAGAAAGAAAATAAATTTCATCTAGAATAAAAACCAAAGTGCTGTGGCCCACAGAGCCCTATCTGCTATGACCCCATTAATCACTCTGACCCATTTATCACCCCTTTCCCCATTGATCACTCGCATCAGGGACTTTTCAATTAAGTTCCCCTCTGCCTGGAACACTCTCCAACCCAAGTACTGCATGGCTTCCTCTTTTTCCTCCCTCAGACTTTGCTCAATATCACCTTTCCAGCAAGGCCTCTCCCAATTCCCTGATTTCAAATCCCCTATCTCCTCAACATCTCACGGCCTGGCTTTCTTTTTCTCCATAACATTTATCACCATTCTACTTGTTTGCTGGTTTCTTGTCTGTCTCTTCCTACAGAATAGAAATTGTGTTTACTGCTTGTCTCCAGCTTAGACTAAAGTGTGTGACACACATTAGGCGCTCTACAGACACTAGGTGAATGAATAAACATGCATTTGGTCTCTCCATCTTTCTCTTAGCTTCCCTCAAACCTTTCCCTTGTTTTACTCTTTCTTATCTCAACTGCTCTCTCTCTCAGAATGAATTTTTGTTTCTGTTTCATTCTCTTAATCTCCCCTTTGGACTCTCCCTTTGCCTTCTCTCTTAGGTTCTTAATTTTTTCTTTTTCTTTTTCTTTTTGTTTTCATTTTTTTTTTTTTTTTTGAGATGGAATCTCACTCTGTCACCCAAGCTGGAGTGCAGTGGCATGATCTCAGCTCACTGCAACCTCCACTTCCCAGGTTCAAGCGATTCTCCTGCCTCAGCCTCCCAAGTAGCTGAGATTATAGGCACGCTCCACCACGCCCAGCTAATTTTTGTATTTTTAGTAGAGACGGGGTTTCACCATTTCGCCCAGGCTGGTCTCGAACTTCTGACCTCAGGTGATCCACCCGCCTCAGCCTCCCAAAGTGCTGGGATTCCAGGCATGAGCCACTGCACCCAGCTGCTCATTCCTTCTTGCATGTTGCATGGTGACAGCACAAACTTCTGCTGGTCTGCTTAGGAAGGTAGCTACTTCAGGCTGCCTGACACCTTGTTTAACCTAGGCCCTCATTCAGGCTGTAACCATTTGGTTCTTTTAGGAGGAGAAAAGTTCTATTATTCTTCCGGATAAGAGCAATTACCTGTGTAAATGACTGCAGATTCTCGGGGTATGTGAAAAGTCTCAGGAAGCTGGCGCTTTTTTTTTTTTTTTTGAGATGGGGTCTCGCTTTGTCCCCCAGGCTGGAGTGCAGTGGCAAGATCTCGGCTCACTGCAAGCTCCGCCTCCCGAGTTCACACCATTCTCCCACCTCTGCCTCCCGAGTAGCTGGGACTACAGGCGCCTGCCACCACACCCAGCTAATTTTTTGTATTTTTAGTAGAGATGGGGTTTCACCATGTTGGCCAGGATGGTCTCAATCTCCTAGCTTCATGATCCGCCTTCCTCGGCTTCCCAAAGTGCTGGGATTACGGGCGTGAGCCACCGCACCCAGCCAAAGCTGGCGCTCTTTACCGGCACACTGAGAAATCCAGGGGAGTTTTGTGTCCCCGCCTTCTTTGTCCTTAAGTCTCTGAGGTCTCACGGTGTCGCCCAGGCTGGAGTGCAATGGTGCAATCATAGCTCACTACAGCCTCGATCTCCCAGGCTCAAGTGATCCTCCCACCTCAGCCTCCCAAGTAACGGGGACCACAGGCGTTTGCTGCCATGCCTGGCTAAAAGCCCCTGGTTTCTTCCATTCTTGATGGCTCAGACTCAGCCTTATATTAGCAGTAGGAAGAGGGTTTGAAAGAGGGTATATCTGGAGCTGGTCTCTGAAACCACAAGCTGCTCAGGCTAAAAAACTCAACTTCCAGAACTTAAATCTCATCTGGAGTTTCCATCATGGCCAAGTTGGGGCTGAAGGTCCTGCTGTCAGGTGTCCAACACAGGTGGGTGATAGTCAACTCAATCCCTCCCTGCAGATAGGCAAGGACTGACCTCTGATCCATGGAAAGAACATTGATTGTCCTAAGCAGACTGAGAACAAGAAGAGGCAAGAAGCCATGTGCAAGGAAGGAGGGAGTGGTGAACCAGTGTAGCTGGCCTTACGAGGTCACTCAGACCTAAAGAGCTCGCTAGGGACAGATTTCAGCTTGTGCTAAGGGAAAGCTTCCCAACAGCTCAAGCAATGAGTGCCTTGGAAGGTGAGAGCCCCTGGTTATTGGATACATGCAGAGACAGGCCAGAAAGCCCCAGTCAGGGCTGCTACAGAAGCAAGTCCTGAATGCTGACTTCACGAGCTCATGCTGGGCACTCCCAGGGAAAATCACCTGTCTCTCTGGGCCTCAGCACCTTCAGTTACAATATAAGGATAAATAACACCATTCTGGCCGGGTGTGGTGGCTCACACCTGTAATCCCAGCACTTTGGGAGGCCAAGGTGGGAGGATCACTTGAGTCCAGAAATTCGAGACCAACCTGGGCAACACAGCAAGACCCCCGTCTCTACCAAAAACAAACAAACAAACAAAACACTATGGTGGCTCATGCCTGTAGTCCCATAATCCCAGCTACTCCAAAGGCTGAGCCAGGAGAATTGCTTGAACCCTGTCTCAAAAAGAAAAGAAAAAAAAAAAAAAACCCCGTAGAGTCGTCTTGAGGATTAAACTAAAAAATATGCCACATAGCCTGGGTGCAGTGGCTCACACCTGTAATCCCAGCTGTTTGGGAGGCCAAGGTGGGTAGATCACTTGAGGTCAGGAGTTCAAGACCAGCCTGACCAACATGGTCTACTTCTTTCTTTAGTAGAGACAGAAACCCTGTCTCTACTAAAATTACAAAATTAGCTGGACATGGTGGCTGGTGCCTGTAATCCCAGCTACTTGGGAGGCTGAGGCAGGAGAATTGCTTGAACTCAGGAGGCGGAGGTTGCAGTGAGCTGAGATCGAGCCATTGCACTCCATCCTGGGCAACAAGAACGAAACTCGGTCTCAAAACAACAACAACAACAACAACAAAAACCAGAAGAAAGAAAGAAAAAGAAAAAATGTATATGCCACATAAACAGGGACAGTGTGCTGGCACCCAAGCGTGCAGTGACTGCCACTACCAGGTTTCAATCCTGACTAGAATTTCCTTGTTGTGTGACCTTGGGCAAGTTCCTTAACCTGATTTTCTCACCTATAAAATGAGAATCGTGTAAGGATTAGTATCAAGACTACGGATTTCTGTAAAGATGCAACAAGTAAATTGTTTTGTTTCTTGTTTGTTTGTTTTTTGAGATGGAGTCACTCTGTCACCTCAGCTGACTGCAATCTCTGCCTCCCAAGTTCAAGTGATTATTCCACCTCAGCCTCACAAAGTGCTAGGATTACAGGCACACACCACCACGCCCAGCTAATTTTTGTGTTTTAGTAGAGATGGGGTTTCGCCATATTGCCCAGGCTGGTCTAAAAATCCTAAACTTAGGCAATCCACCCACCTTGGCCTCCCAAAGTGCTAGGATTGCAGGTGTGAGCCACCACACCCAGCTATTTTATTTTGTTTTGAAACAGAGTTTCACTCTTGTCTCAGAGGCTGGAGTATAGTGCTTGAACCGCCTCCCGGGTTCAAGCAATTCTCCTGCCTCAGCCTCCCGAGTAGCTGGGATTACAAGCACCCGCCAACACACCCAGCTAATTTTTGTGTTTTTAGTAGATACAAGGTTTCACCCTATTGGCCAGGCTGGTCTCAAACTCCTGACCTCAGTTGATCCACCTGCCTCAGCCTCCCAAAGTGCTGGGATTGCAGGTGTGAGCCACTGCACAAGCTCTTCACAATTCTGAACTCATTGCAGCCTCATAACAATGCTTTCACTATCCTACAGGGAGGCCATGGGGCACAGGGGCTAAGTGACTTGCCCAATGTCCTGGCAGTCTGTAGTCCTTCTTGCCCCAGGAGAAGCAATCTGACTCCAGCAATCAAGGAATTACTTTGTTGTGGGGGTGGGGGTCACACCCAGGAAGCAGGCATCCTAATTCCACCAACTGCTCTGGCTCCTGTCCAGGGGGGCAAGGGTAAGCCTGGGCTGAGAACTGGAGGCTCTTTCCTGCCACGGGGGGAGGGTCAGACCGGGCACGGTGGTTCACGCATGTAATCCCGGCACTTTGGGAGGCCGAGGCGGGAAGATTGCTTGAGCCCAGGAGTTCGAGACCAGCCTGGGCAACATGGTGAAATCCCATCTCTAAAAAAAGATACAAAAATTAGCCAGGCATGGTGGCACATGCCTACGGTCCCAGCTGCTTGGGAGGCAGAAATGGGAGGATCGCTTGGGCTTGGGAGGTTGAGGCTACAGTGAGCCGAGAGGGTGCCATTACACTCCAGGCTGGGCAACAGAGCCTGACCCTGTCTCAAAAACAAAAGCAACAAAAGAATTTGCAGTCAGCTCACAGAGCACATGCACCTGCCAAAAGATGTCACTTGTTCTCACCGAGCTCCGACCTGAAACTGCTGCAGGAGGGATGCTTCCAGTTATCCGAGAGAAACGGCTGCATTTCCCCAGTCCCTTGTCCCTTGCCTCCCTGTGACATCTCACCGAAGTGCTAACACTTGTTCTGAGGTGATGTCAGGTGACGGTCACAGCCAGGAGCTTCCCCGTCTCCATCTGACTTGTGTGCGTCAGTAGGACGTAACAGGGGTCAGATCCCAGGGCCAAGCTGGGCCCCAAAGGAAGGACCCTGGGTGGTGATGCTCAGAAACAAGGAGAGCTTCACCTCACAAGAACTCACATGCTCGCCTCCCTCTCTACCAAGAAGCTGGGTGTGAGGAGGAGAGAAGCATCACTCACACACACGCACACACATACACACATACACATACTCCTGTAGGTGCATTTTCCTGCAGCCCCAAAGGTTCCATTGAAAGGCATCACATTTGTTTTACCTAAAGCAAAGGCCACCCCATCCAAACAAGGGCTCCAGAGATGCAGGCAGGAGGCTACATGGCAAAGGGGCCCCCAGCTCTGTGTTGTAGGGATTGAATCAGGCAATCATTTTTAAATGTATCAAACACCCAAAGCTCTTCCAATTCTACCAAAGTGAAAAGAGCAGGTTTCGATGATTCTACATTCTAGGATTCTTGTGTCATTCTACAACGGCTTATCAAGGTTGGGTCAGTGCCAAGCTCTGTGCTGGAATGTGACCTTGGACAAGCCCTTCCACCTCTCTGAACCTATCTTCTCATTTACAACGTGGGGCCACAATTCCCTATCTCAGAGGGATTGCTATAAGGCTTAGAAATAATGCACATGGGCTGGGCATGATGGCTCACGCCGGTAATTCCAGTACCTGGGGCAGGGGGGGGCCAAGGCAGGCAAGATTACTTGAGCCAAGGGGTTTGAGACCAGTCTGGGCAACATGCCAAAACCCCGTCTCTATTAAAAATACAAAAGGTAGCTGGGCATGATGGCTCACGCCTGTCATCCCAGTTAGGAGGCTGAAGCACAAGAATCGCTTGAACCCATGAGGCAGAGGTTGCAGTAAGGGGACATTGCACCACTGCACTCCAGCCTGGGTGACAGAGGAAGATTCTGTCTAAATATATATATTACAAAAATTGGCTGGGCATCATGGCATGCACCTGTAGTATCAGCTATTTGGGAGGCTGAGATGGGAGGATCATTTAAGCCCAGGAGGTCAAGGCTGTAGTGAGCTATGATCATGCCATTGCATTCCAGCCTGGGCAACAGACTGAGACCCTGTCTCAAAAAAAAAAAAAAAAAAAAAGAGAGAGAAAGAAAAGGAAGGAAGGAAGGAAGGAAGGAAGGAAGGAAGGAAGGAAGGAGGAAGGAACGAAGGAAGGGAGAGGGGGAGGGAGTGAGAGAAGGAAGGAAGGAAAGAAAGAGAGAAAGAAAGAGGAAGGAAGGAAGGAGGAAGGAACGAAGGAAGGGAGAGGGGGAGGGAGTGAGAGAAGGAAGGAAGGAAAGAAAGAGAGAAAGAAAGAGGAAGGAAGGAAGAGAGGGAGGGAGGGAGGGAAGGAGGGAGGGAGGAAAAGATGGAAAGAAAAAGAAAGAAAGAAAGAGAGAGAGAAAGAAAGAAAGAGAGAGAGAGAAAGAGAGAGAGAGAGAGAGAGGAAGGAAAGTAGGAAGGAAGGAAGGAAGGAAAGAAGGAAGGAAGGAGAGAAAGAGGCTGGGCGCGGTGGCTCATGCCTGTAATCCCACCACTTTGGGAGGCAGAGGCGGGAGGATCACAAGGTCAAGAGATCAAGACCATCCTGGCCAGCATGGTGAAACCTCATCTCTAATAAAAATACAAAAATTAGCTAGGCATGGTAGCGCGCGCCTGTAGTCCCAGCTACTCGGGAGGCTGAGGCAGGAGAATTGCTTGAACCTGGGAGGTGGAGGTTGCAGTGAGCCGAGATCACGCTACTGCACTCCAGCCTGGCAACACAGTGAGACTCTGTCTCAAAAAAAAGAGAGGGAGAGAGAAAGGGGAAAAAAAAGAAGGAAAGAGGGAAGGGAGGGAAGGAAGGAGGCATGTGAAAGACTGCAGACTAAAGGCTTATTTCTATTATTTATTAGAAGAGGTGACTCCTAGGTTGGGTGTGTTGGCTCACACCTGTAATCCCAGTGCTTTGGGAGGCCTAGGAAGGAGGATCGCTGAGCCCAGGTGTTGGAGATCAGCCTGGGCAACATAGCAAGACTTCATCTCTACAAAAAAAATTCAAAAATTAGCTGAGTGTGGTGGCATGTGCCTGTAGTTCCAGCTACACAGGAAGCTGAAGTAGGAGGATCGCCTGAACCCAGGAGTTTGAGGCTACAGTGAGCTATGATTACATACTGCACTCCAGCCTGGGCAACAGAGTGAGATCTCATCTCTGAAAAAAAAAAAGCAGAAAAGAAAAAATGATGCCTGATGAATATCAGAAGACAGGTGGGAACTCACCAAGTAGACCAGAAGGAAAAAGAGGCCAAGCAGAGAGCAGCCCCCACAGGGGCAGAGGTTCACAGTTCAGCAGGGTGGAAGGGGCAGCTGAAGAGGTTGGTGAGGACCTTGAAGGCCAAGCCAAGGTCTTGGGACTTGAGTCTGAGGGCACTGGGGAGTCATGGGGGGTCTCTGAGCCAGGCAGGGGCAGGATCATATGTGTGGGTTAGGAAGATGTATCCTTCTGGCCACAGTGCACAAAAGAAGATGGAGATTCTGGAAGAATAAAGGCCAGTGAGAAGGCATGATAAACATCCATGAGCCAAGGAACACTGGCTGTTGGACCACAAGTGCCACCCATGGTGAGGATGTTGGCACACAGCTTACCCCAGCCTACACGCTACAAGGATGGGGAGCAAGGTCGAACATGGTGGCTCATACCTGTAATCCTAGCATGTTGGGAGGCCAAGGCAGGAGGATTGCTGAGCCCAGGAGTTCGAGACCAGCCTGAACAACATAGGGAGACCCATTCTCCATAAAAATTTTAAAAACTAGCCAGGCATGGTGGCACACCTGTAGTCCCAGGTACTCGGGAGGCTGAGATGAGAGAATTGCTTGAGCCCAGGAGTTCGAGGTTGCAGTGAGCCACAATCCCTCCGGTGTACTCCAGCCTGGGCAACAGAGTGAGGCCCTGTCTTCAAAAGAAAAAACAACAACAACAAAAAGGC